>NC_057802.1:618322056-618650324 GCF_018294505.1 Triticum aestivum | reverse complement strand
AGGAACAGCAGCAGCGGCGGCGGCGGCATCTCCAGTGCTGGCTTGTTGGGGTTGAGGAACAGCAGCAGCAGCATCTTCAGTGCTGGCTTGTTGGGGTTGAGGAACAGCAGCAGCATCTCCAGTGCTGGCTTGTTGGGGTTGAGGAGTCTGCACGACGGTGGCCTTCTCTTCTTCTACCTGTTGTTTGTGTTCTTCTTCCTCAGGTGGAGGTGGATGGCTCTGGCTGGATGGCTCCGGAGGAGGCGGTGCTTCCTCGCCGGTTGGCGCCGACATGTGAGCAGCAGAACCAGGAGCCTGGTAGTCGCAAACTGGCGACTGCAACATGTCGGCGAAATTACTGAATCTGCTTATCGTTTCGGTGAAGTTTGAACGTATCGTGCTCTCGTCTTTATGGAAGGAGCTTTCGAGAGCCTGCACTCTGACCAGCTCTTCTTCCACCTGCTTCAGCTTCTCGTCCAGTTCGCTCGAGCCTTTCTCTTCCTCCAGGCTCTTGACGGAATTCTCCAGCTCCTCATTTTCGCGGTGCATTCTGTCGATCTGCGAGGTCTGCGACGAAACCATAAGCTCCAAATCGACAACTTTGTTGACAAGCTCGTCGATCTGCTCCGTGATCTCGTCCATGGTGATGTTGCAGTCGCTCGTGAAGTTTTCCTTGATCTTGTCGACTAACGTTTGCATCTGCAGCTCACCCAGCTTCACATGATACACGTCTCCCATCTCCGTGACATGATTCTTCCGTATGTTTTTCTCCACCAGGTCCGGTAGAGACTTGCCATGTTCGTCCATTATAGGCTTGAGCTTCTCTCTCAACACCTTGACCCGTTCAGACTCGTCCAATGCCTGTTTGGCAGCGGTCTTCCGCTGTTCTTGCAATCTGACAATGGTATCTTCACAGGATTTGAGGGCCGTCGCTGTCATCAAGGCTCTGGCTTCATCGTCCTCGATCACTGCGCTTACGTCGAACTTGTCTTGGAAGTGGCAAGCTTTTTGCTGCATCTCATTTATTTCCTTCTCAAGATCCCAGTACTTGGCAATGCCACTCTCGTACGAGTTCTTGATGAACTCTTTCTCGGTCTGCATCACAAGTATAGCTTTCTGTAGCCTGCTAATCTCTTCTCGTGCATTCTCCTTGCTCATCGGAGCTTGTTCCTTCTTGTCTCCGCCGGCTCCTGGCACATTTCCTTTCTTCTTCTTCAGCAGCCCATCGACGGTCGACTTGTGGATCTTGCGCGGATCGACCGGGGTGAACGCCTTTGGGACGTTGTCATCCTCCTCTTCTAGCATCGCATACTGAACCTGGTCAGGGAAGGCGGTAGCGATGGTGTGGTTTGCCTTGTGCAGCTCCCCTGACATGATGTCATACCGGTCGGCGAGACCCCTGTACATCCGGTACACTTCTTCCACCTGAGTGATCACCTCAGGCCGCCTCTTGTAGTACATCTCTGCTCGCTTTGAAAAGGAATCGGCTTCCTCTCCAAGGAGTAAGAGCATGCACTTGACCAGGTGCTCCATATCTGCACATCAAACGAAAAATTTCTTAGCATATCAATCAGAAGTATGAAGAGATGTAGCATTTTACAGATTTTTTTTTACAAAGAATCTGATTGGTTTTTAGAGAACTTTAGCAAGGTGCTCCAATCCTCCGAATAGATGCTGACAAATTGTCGGTGTTTGGCTAGTACATTTCATTATCCTGTTGTAAAATAATTGCTGAAAACAAGAAACAAAATATGCAAGGTGAGAAACAGTTTCGAGACTTCATGCTATTTAAACTAAAAATAACATCGTTTTTGGTGCAATTAATCAAGACAATTTTCCCACAATGCATAGCATTTTACATCAACAGAATGGAACTAACACTGATCAAGTACCATTTCCATATAGGCAACAAAGGATGAAATCATCAGATCAGGGATGCAACAGGCCTGCACTGATTCCATGGTGCAGATTTTACCCAGACAAGCAGACACAACATGCATGTCAATTTTGAGATGGGACTAATTCATGAGCCACAAAAAAATATGTATATTGATTTGAAATGTGGCTGATTGAACAACTTGTAGATAGACCTGATCCATAATCCGAAAATTCCCATTTGACATATTCATGGAATATGTGAAGATAACGTTTAATCCGGAAAGTGGATGAATACCTTGGAGGTGATTGTCGAGCCATTTGGACTGCTTGGTGCGGATGTGGCTCGCCCACCACCATGAGTATGCATTGCTCGCCGCCCGCTGCAGCATCCTGCCTTCTCTGCCTCTTCCTCCTCCAGAATCCAACCCAATCTCTTGGCATTAATCTTTTCCACTATACATGACGACCATACCACGAGAAAAGAGACAAGTGGGAGGTGAAAAGAGAAGAAAGGGGGAGGGAGGAGATGCCATTGAGAGGCTGATAGCCAAGTCCATTCATTGCAAATATATCAATGCCTAAATATAGCAAAGATGGTGAGAGGTTAAAGAACGCATGCAGAAGGATGAAGTGCAGTGGAAGTGATGGACCAAATGCATGCATGCTGTTCCAAGGAGCCATCCGGATGGTAATCAACTTTTCACATGCATGGGGCTGTTGAAAATGCATAAATTTCATTGAAAAAAATCAAACCTCCAAAAATCATGTCAATTCCTAGGTAACAAACATGCCTAACATTTCTAGCAGCACACTACACACCTCAAATCTATATATCAATAAAAGTGCTCGAGATGCATGTGGCCACCAATTCCCATGCATCTTAACAGGGCTGGCAATCCTACGCTCCGTCTCATGCATGCTCCTATAATTAGGCTGGGATGATCATGTACATGCCACAGTTTTACAGTAGTTTGCAACCCATGCATAAGCACTCTGCAAAACCTGTAGCTCGCCGGCAAGTAAATTTTTAGCCATCTCTTTTCTGAACTGATGCATGCTCCTAGATGCAGCGCCATCAATGGTTTCAAGTTGCTGCAAATAAAGCCAAATCAGAATATCCACATGAATTTAATCTGATGGAACAATCTTCTTATTCAAATTGTTCTCTGCTTCGACAATGGGTTTCTCTTACAGTCTTTTTCACTATCATAGCCGTCCATACAAAAAAAAATTACAAGTTTAGTTTCAACAAAAAAGCATGTGTAAAGAAAGTTAATATACAAAGGCCATTCTTTCACCTAACCACCTCTAATCCTATACAAGTGGAACCGTATGCTGCAACAGGGTAGTGCTGTATTTGTTATTTGGCTTCATCAGTATTGCTTTTTAGTGAGACAGAATTCTCAGCTGTTGTCAGTGTCCTCACCTCAATAGCTGTAGAATGACCCTGAATCATGCTGTCAAGGTGCATAAGCAACTTGCGGTGAGCATGGACTTCTCTCTCCGCATGCTTCAGAGGACGCCTCGCAAGCCGGCCGTCATTTTCAGCAGCCTCCACGGCCATCTCTTCCAATTCTAAAGAGGCAATCATTGTTGTGTCACTGAATGATGTGACTAAAATGAAATAAAGAAATATACAAATATAATACTCCCTCCGATCCATATTAATTGTCGCTGTACTAAAGCAGTGACGAGTAATATGAATGGGAAAAAGTAATAGATAATAGCATAGCACCTTCAATTGAGGTGGCACAGAAAACCCGGACAAATGCACGCAAGGCCTGTGGAATCCCAACCCCTTTGTTTCCAGAGTATTTGACTTCCCTGTTTCCATCATTCATACTCAGTGACACAAAACATAGACCATGCTCTCATCATGCAAAAGCAATCACAGAATTCACCTTTACTTAAACTTGCCAGAGCTATTTCAAACATTAGTTGACTTTCAGAAAGAATCAGTTAATGCATTATGAGAATTAATTCCAATGCAGATTTTTCAGAGAAAATACTAAAGTTGGTATTTCATTGTTTATTCAAGCATAGCCATGCACTACTTCCAATCCTAGTTCAACATATGCGCTAGTAAGGTGGACAGTTAGCACTGCTGGATTTCAAGAAACTCTATCTATTGATCACTGCATTGTAAATCAGTAGACAACAGAAACAGTACAAAGCTGGCCTGAAACAAAAACTATCTAGAACTACTACTGTACAAATGTACAATATGGTCGGCACTGGCATAAAGTTCTGCATTTTCAGTGCAGTCAGAAAATATGACTAGTGCCGATTTCAGAATAAATTCCATTCCACCTTAACTGTCTGATGTTTGCATTATTAATGTTGCAAAGAAAATCTAGAATATAATCAAATGATGAACTGTATTAGCCATAAATAACTGCCAAACAACATACTTTATAGCAAAAGTAGTTCTAGTGCAGCCAGAGCTGCACACGTGTTCAGATTTCGGAGTACGGTGCTTTTGCCATATGTCAAGCTTCTTTTTATAAAGTGGATCTTGCTCTGAAATATCTATCCAAATATGTGCCTGAAAATGCAATGAAAATTTAAGAACATGTGCAACAGAAAATATCATCGGGGCAATGCTTCAAGAGCAAATATGTATGTATGAAGTCATATGATTGCTTGTTTCATGGAAATCATGTTTACTAGAGCTTAGTAATTAATATTCTTAACATGTTAAATAGCCATCGATGACCCAATTACTGGTGTCAGAGGACCAAGAAGCCATAATTTCTTACGAACAAGTTCCGATGCTTCATTAGTTACCACTATACCAACTAAGATTCCTTAGGAGTTTGACCATCAAACTGTAGTTTTACAGACCTGGTCATATATGTTTCTGGAAAGTGTAAATCCGAAGTTAAGTGCTAGCATGGCATTCGAGTATTTCCCATATCTGATCATGACCTGAAAATATAATGAAACTTCACTGAATTATGTTTCAGAACAGATGGTTCTCGTCATTCCCAGAGACATTTTGTGAATAGCATAAAGATCCAACCAAAATAAAGTTTAAGCGAAAAAATTTCTCCAAAACTCACCTGTTCACCAACAGCATAATTCCTGTCGGCAATGACCTGTAAGTAACTGAGAATAAGAGCAGAGTATTGATCCGTATATAAAAAAGAATGGAAAATAAGTAAAGTGCCTTGATACACAACTGCACTACTAGGCATTGAACCAAAGTTCATAGATGTACCTCTGAAACATCTTTCTCCTCGTCATACACTAATATAGAATCAGAAGCACCATCATGGTTAAGGAAATCTGCAAATGGAACCTAAATGATGTTTTCAGACAGTTAAAATGTCGATGCACAATGCATTCAATATATTTAAGTTGCAAACTAGTGACAGGCAAAGATTTAGAAAATTGTACCAGTGATACACCTCTAGAAGTCTGCCAAGCTCGAGATGAAACTGCATGTGCCATGAAAATAGTCTCAGAGGACAAATTTTTGGGGAAAATACAGCAAAGAAGTCCTATTAACCCCTTTGTCGCCTTCTCAAATAAAATCACACATAACGAAAAGGATCATACAACTGTGTCATGTTAGGATGCAGTCAATCAACCATATAATGATTCAGTATAGTTAGAATAATAAACCACCCAATTTCCAACATTCTCAGCTACCAAGATATCATTTAGTTGTAATGCTAAATGTTCAGTAGCACTTTAAATTTAGAGCCTTATACATACCCAATGCAGAAGCATGCATGAAATCCTCCAGTTTGACTTCTCCAAACAAATGTGGAAAACGTTCAAGAGCCTTGCATATGAAAAAGGGTAAACAGTTATGAGACTAATTAGCCCAAAAAAGTATGTCAATTTGAGAGAGACAGAGAGAGAGACACACACACACACACAGAGAGAGAGAGAGAGAGCACAAACTGGTTTTGCTGCTGAAAACTGTTTCCTGATTCGTTCCTTCTGTTCGATGGCTTCATCATAGACCGGGCTATGTCGGACCATATCAAGCTCATCCAGATCCCAGAACATCTGCAGGAATTACATACTTGCTGCCTCAAATATTTTCAGTTTTCAAATGTGATAATTCATGGGCTCATCAGGATGAACATAAATAATGTACTTAATGTATATATGGTGCATTACTACTATGTAAGAACTATACTTGGATTCCCCTTATTCTTATCCTGCCTCGGCAATTTTGGGTTAGGATAAAATCATGGGGTTTTCCCAGGATAAAACAAAACAAGCCCAGTAAGAAAGAAACCATCAGGCACTTCCACTGGCATGTCAACAATCAGACAGAACTTAACCATGGAGTGTGTGTTCACGTCGCTATGTAACATTTCCATTGCATAGGTACGTACGTACCATGTTGTGCATCTGATCCTTGGCCGGAAGAGATGTAACATACGGCGCCCATCCCGATTCCTACAAGGCAAACACCCATAAGCCGGTACCTCCAAAAACTCCTTTTTTGGTATTTCATGACACAAGGAGAAATCTTTCAGAACAAACAAACAAATGCGGCAAGCAGGGGAATTAACCAAATAAGACCTACATGTCCCAGGCGCTGCTCCATCATGAGGAGCACGGCTACCTTGGCCGCCGCGGCTCTGGCGACAGCATCGTCGTCGAGCAACAGGCGGACCTCTTGAGGAAGTTTGTGTTGAGTAAGCTGCTGCATATTTACAAGAAGATAAATAAGCAAACCATAAAAATTAATTGGCAGGATACTGTATCTTGTAGTGAAGAAAGTTGCAGGATACTGTATCTTTGCAGTATATTTTTCAGAAAAAACTAAGGGGATTGCTTAGAATTGGGAACATACAGCAGCGTGAGGCAGTTGCAGTATGCAGTCCCCCTCCTGGATCGGCTGCGAAGCGAACAAGGATCTGACGAACACTGTTACTAGTGAGGATGGCTGCTGCTCTGCTCTGCTCTATGCAGCAAATCGACAGTACCCAAAACAAGAAGAGCGAGATTGACCTGACCTTCCCAAGGGCGAGGTTCCGATGCGCAGCGCCGACGAGATGCTGGCCCCCGCCTTGCTCCGCAGCCAGGGGAGGAAACCCCCGCAGCAGGGCTCGTCCTCCACCTGCATGCGGCATTCGATTCGGTCAGCAAAGGGGCGGGGAAGCGAGGGATTGGGATTGGGAATGGGAATGGGGGTTTCTTCCTTCCTTTCCGGCCGGTGAACCCTAGCCCAGATAGCTTGCTCACCTTGGGGATGGCGGCGAAGGGCTGGCGGCGGGTGGCGCCGGCGAGGGCGAGGCGGCGGCGCACCACTCCCGCCGCCATCCTCCTACTCTGCTACTGCTTCAGCTGTACAACAAACAGAGCGAGGAGTTTCCGGAAACAGAGCGAGGACCTGTGCAGAAATATCCTTTTTCACAAGGATAAATTTCTACACACGTTAAAAAGTGTTCATACAAGATGTGTGGATTTTATTCTCCTATTACATAAACAAAATAAACATTTAAATAATAAAAAAATAGTTCGACAGAGCGCAGCGTCGGACCGGACGGCGAGGGAGACAAAGGGATTGGCTCGGTTTCCCCGACTTCACGCACAATACTTGCATAGCTTTGAGACTTGCCTCCATGGCGACTTCCGGCTATAGTCCGGCGACCGGTGTTCTGTCGTGTCCTCCCTTTTCCTTCTTCTTATGATCTCCTCCCGCCTGTTTTTCTCCTGGATCCCATTTCTCTCTAATGTGTCGATCTCCCAGTTCATTGCTCGGTCCTTGCTCACCACCGACTCATTTGCGCACCACCTTCTCTCCAGCCGGACTCCACTCCGACGTCCCTTATCCAAGATGGATCTGTCTCGCACCCACTAGTTCGTTCTGCTCCAAGCACAACCCTAAGTCCGGTGGCAAGGCGACCGAAAGGCCGTCTATCACACCGTCACCGACTCCACCCCTAAGTCACGGGCTTCATGGTGGAAGAGCCTTGGGAGGATGTCGTGATGCAAGGGCATGATCTGACTTAGCGCAAGCACGTGTGTGTCGGCTACTCCATTTTTGTCTGATATGATTCACGAACAGCTGCTCATTAAAGGTGGTTTGAAGCAATTCGTATGAGTGGTGGGAGGGATCAAGTTCTTTCTGCTATAAGATCAACAAGGAGAAACCTTGGGATTCTAATGTGCCTTGGTCACCATGAAGTTTATCGCCTAAAACTGTCGAGGTATAGGCCGACAACTTGGTAATGATCGCATGACTTGCCTGGCATATCTCATGCACTCCACAAAAGCTCAGTTTGTATTCATTTCAAAAATGAAATCTCTAGAGTTAAGCCTCAAGATCTTGTAAATCGTCTTGCATATCATAGAGTATAGTATTCCTTCGAGAGGATAGTTTGGGTGAGTTATGGCTGATGTGTAACGATGAAATGAAAGTCTCTATTCATAGTGCATCTTTTCATGCTATCTTAGATAATGTTGTCCATATAGCCTAGGGTATCAAGTTTGGTCTAGTTTGTATTCATGGTGACCTGTATCACCTTCAGACTAGTGTGATTTGGGATAATGTTGCAAAATTCATGTATGATAACTTGGGCAAACCAATGATCTATATGGGAGACTTGAATGATGTCTTGTATGATGTTGATAAGAGTAGTTCTAGTGCGAATTATTTTCACATTAGTGCTTTCCGCGCTTTAGTAAAAAGTGTGGCTTCTTTGACGTTGGTTAGTAGTCCTGCTTATACTTAGCATTGTTGGGTAACGTAGCATGCAATTTTAAAGAAATTCCTACGGTCACGCAAGATCTATCTAGGAGATGCATAGAAACAAGAGGGGGGAGTGTGTCCACGTACCCTCATAGACCGAAAGCGAAAGAGTTAGGTTAACGTGGTTGATGTAGTCGAATGTCTTCGCGATCCAACCAATCAAGTATCGAACGTACGGCACATCCGAGTTCAGCACATGTTCAGCTCGATGACGTCACTCGAACTCTTGATCCAGCAGAGGGTCGAGGAGAGTTCCGTCAGCACGACGGCGTGGTGACGGTGATGTTGATGTGATTCGCGCAGGGCTTCGCCTAAGGCACTACGACGCTATGACCGGAGGAGTAAACTATGGAGGGGGCACCGCACACGGCTAAGAGAACAATTGATGTGCTTTGGGGTGCCCCCCTGCCCACGTATATAAAGGAGGGGAGGAGGAGGAGGCCGGCCTAGAGGGGGCGCGCCAAGGGGGGAGTCCTACTAGGACTCCTAGTCCTAGTAGGATTCGCCCCCCCCCTCTTTTCCTTCTCATGGAGTTGGAAAGGGGGAAGGAGAAGGAGTAGGAGAAGGAAAGGGGGGTGGCGCCCCCTTCCCTAAACCAATTCGGCCTCCTCCCTTGTGGGGGGCGCACCAGCCCCTTGTGGGCTGGTTAGCCTCCCTCCTATGGCCCATATGGCCCATATATTCCCCGGGGGGTTCCGGTAACCCCTCCGATACTCCGGCATGTACCCGATACACTCCGGAACCCTTCCGGTGTCTGTATACTACCTTCCAATATATCAATCTTTACCTCTCGACCATTTCGTGACTCCTCGTCATGTCCGTGATCTCATCCTAGACTCCGAACAATCTTCGGTCACCAAAACACATAACTCATAATACAAATCATCATCGAACGTTAAGCGTGCGGACCCTACGGGTTCAAGAACTATGTAGACATGACCGAGACATATCTCCGGTCAATAACCAATAGCGGAACCTGGATGCTCATATTGGTTCCTACATATTCTACGAAGATCTTTATCGGTCAAACCGCAATGACAACATACGTCATTCCCTTTGTCATCGGTATGTTACTTGCCCAAGATTCGATCGTCGGTATCCTTATACCTAGTTCAATCTCGTTACCGGCAAGTCTCTTTACTCATTCCGTAATGCATCATCCCAAAACTAACTCATTAATCACATTGCTTGCAAGGCTTATAGTGATGTGCATTACCGAGAGGGCCCAGAGATACCTCTCCGATACTCGGAGTAAAAAAATCCTAATCTCGATCTATGCCAACCCAACAAACACCTTCGGAGACACCTGTAGAGCATCTTTATAATCACGCAGTTACATTGTGACGTTTGATAGCACACAAGGTGTTACCCCGGTACTCGAGAGTTGCATAATATCATAGTCAGAGGAATATGTATAAGTCATGAAGAAAGCAATAGCAATAAAACTTAACGATCATTAGGCTAAGCTAACGGATGGGTCTTGTCCGAGTTCAGCACATGTTCAGCTCGATGACGTCACTCGAACTCTTGATTCAGCAGAGGGTCGAGGAGAGTTCCGTCAGCACGACGGCGTGGTGACGGTGATGTTGATGTGATTCGCGCAGGGCTTCGCCTAAGCACTACGACGCTATGACCGGAGGAGTAAACTGTGGAGGGGGCACCGCACACGGCTAAGAGAACAATTGATGTGCTTTGGGGTGCCCCCTGCCCCCGTATATAAAGGAGGGGAGGAGGAGGAGGAGGCCGTCCTAGAGGGGGCGCGCCAAGGGGGGAGTCCTACTAGGACTCCTAGTCCTAGTAGGATTCGCCCCCCTCTTTTCCTTCTCATGGAGTTGGAAAGGGGGAAGGAGAAGGAGTAGGAGAAGGAAAGGGGGGTGGCGCCCCCTTCCCTAAACCAATTCGGCCTCCTCCCTTGTGGGGGGCGCACCAGCCCCTTGTGGGCTGGTTAGCCTCCCTCCTATGGCCCATATGGCCCATATATTCCCCGGGGGGTTCCGGTAACCCCTCCGGTACTCCGGCATGTACCCGATACACTCCGGAACCCTTCCGGTGTCTGTATACTACCTTCCAATATATCAATCTTTACCTCTCGACCATTTCGTGACTCCTCGTCATGTCCGTGATCTCATCCTAGACTCCGAACAATCTTCGGTCACCAAAACACATAACTCATAATACAAATCATCATCGAACGTTAAGCGTGCGGACCCTACGGGTTCAAGAACTATGTAGACATGACCGAGACATATCTCCGGTCAATAACCAATAGCGGAACCTGGATGCTCATATTGGTTCCTACATATTCTACGAAGATCTTTATCGGTCAAACCGCAATGACAACATATGTCATTCCCTTTGTCATCGGTATGTTACTTGCCCAAGATTCGATCGTCGGTATCCTTATACCTAGTTCAATCTCGTTACCGGCAAGTCTCTTTACTCATTCCGTAATGCATCATCCCAAAACTAACTCATTAATCACATTGCTTGCAAGGCTTATAGTGATGTGCATTACCGAGAGGGCCCAGAGATACCTCTCCGATACTCGGAGTAAAAAAATCCTAATCTCGATCTATGCCAACCCAACAAACACCTTCGGAGACACCTGTAGAGCATCTTTATAATCACGCAGTTACATTGTGACGTTTGATAGCACACAAGGTGTTACTCCGGTATTCGAGAGTTGCATAATCTCATAGTCAGAGGAATATGTATAAGTCATGCAGAAAGCAATAGCAATAAAACTTAACGATCATTATGCTAAGCTAACGGATGGGTCTTGTCCATCACATCATTCTCCCAATGATGTGATCTCGTTCATCAAATGACAACACATGTCTATGGTTTGGAAACTTAACCATCTTTGATTAACGAGATAGTCAAGTAGAGGCATACTAGGGACACTTTGTTTTGTCTATGTATTAACACATGTATCAAGTTTCCGGTTAATACAATTCTAGCATGAATAATAAACATTTATCATGATATAAGGAAATATAAAATAACAGCTTTATTATTGCCTCTAGGGCATATTTCCTTCAGTCTCCCACTTGCACTAGAGTCAATAATCTAGTTCACATTGCCATGTGATTTAACACCAATAGTTCACATAACCATGTGATTAACACCCAAAGGGTTTACCAGAGTCAGCAATCTAGTTCAGATCGCCATGTGATTAAAACCCAAAGAGTACTAAGGTGTGATCATGTTTTGCTTGTGAGAGAAGTTTAGTCAACGGGTCTGCCACGTTCAGAGCCGTATGTATTTTGCAAATTTTCTATGTGTACAATGCTCTGCATGAAGCTACTCTAGCTAATTGCTCCCACTTTCAATATGTATCCAGATTGAGACTCAGAGTCATCTGGATCGGTGTAAAATCTTGCATCAATGTAACTCTTTACGACGAACTATTTATCACCTCCATAACCGAGAAATATTTCCTTAGTCCTCTTAGGTAACTAAGGATAACTTTGACTGCTGTCCAGTGATCCACTCCTGAATTACTATCGTACTCCCTTGCCAAACTCATGGCAAGGTATACAATAGGTCTGGTACACAACATAGCATAATTTATAGAACCTATGACTAAGGCATAGGGAATGACTTTCATTCTCTTTCTATTTTCTGCCGTGGTCGGGTTTTGAGTCTTACTCAACTTCACGCCTTGTAACACAGGCAAGAACCCTTTCTTTGACTGATCCATTTTGAACTTCTTCAAAACTTTATCAAGGTATGTGCTTTGTGAAAGTCCAACTAAGCGTTTTGTTCTATCTCTATAGATCTTCGTGCCCAATATATAAGCAGCTTCTCCGAGGTCTTTCATTGAAAAATTCTTATTCAAGTATCCTTTTCTACTATCCAGAAATTATGTATTATTTCCAATCAACAATATGTCATCCAAATATAATATTAGAAATGCTACAGAGCTCCCACTCACTTTCTTGTAAATACAGGCTTCTCCAAAATTCTGTATAAAACCATATGCTTTGATCACACTATCAAAGCATATATTCCAACTCCGAGATGCTTGCACCAGTCCATTAATAGATCGCTGGAGCTTGCACATTTTGTTAGCACCTTTAGGATCGACAAAACCTTCTGGTTGCATCATATACAACTCTTCTTTAAGTAATCCATTAAGGAATGCGGTTTTGACATCCATTTGCCAAATTTCATAATCATAAAATGCGGCAATTGCTAACATGATTCGGACAGACTTAAGCATCGCTACGGTGAGAAGGTCTTATCGTAGTCAACTCCTTAAACTTGTCGAAAACCTTTCGCAACAAGTCGAGCTTTGTAGACAGCAACATTACGGTCAGCGTCAGTCTTTTTTTGAAGATCCATTTATTCTCTATGGCTTTCCGATCATTAGGCAAGTCAAGCAAAGTCCACACTTTTGTTCTCATGCATGGATCCCATCTCAGATTTCATGGCCTCAAGCCATTTCGCGGAATCTGGGCTCATCATCGCTTCCTCATAGTTCGTAGGTTCGTCATGGTCTAGTAACATGACTTCCCGAACAGGATTACCGTACCACTCTGGTGTGGATCGTACTCTGGTTGACCTATTCGGTAGTAACTTGATCTGAAGTTTCATGATCATCATCATTAGCTTCCTCAGTAATTGGTGTAGGAATCACTAGAACTGTTTTCTGTGATGAACTACTTTCCAATTCGGGAGAAGGTACAATTACCTCATCAAGTTCTACTTTCCTCCCACTCACTCCTTTCGAGAGAAACGCCTTCTCTAGAAAGGATCCATTCTTAGCAACGAATATCTTGCCTTCGGATCTATGATAGAAAGTGTACCCAACAGTTTCCTTTGGGTATCCTATGAAGACGCATTTCTCCGATTTGGGTTCAAGCTTATTAGGTTGAAGCTTTTTCACATAAGCATCGCAGCCCCAAACTTTAAGAAACGATAGCTTAGGTTTCTTGCTAAACCACAGTTCATACGGTGTCGTCTCAACGGATTTAGACGGTGCCCTATTAACGTGAATGCAGTTGTCTCTAATGCATAACCCCAAAACGATAGTGGTAAATCGATAAGAGACATCATAGATCGCACCATATCTAATAAAGTACGGTTACGACGTTTGGACACACCATTACGCTGCGGCGTTCCAGGTGGCATGAGTTGTGAAACTATTCCACGGTGCTTTAAATGAAGGCCAAACTCGTAACTCGAATATTCACCTCCGCGATCATATCGTAGAAACTTTATTTTCTTGTTACGATGATTCTTCACTTCACTCTGAAATTCTTCGAACTTTTCAAATGTTTCAGACTTGTGTTTCATTAAGTAGATATACCCATATCTGCTCAAATCATCTGTGAAGGTCAAAAAACAACGATACCCGCCGCGAGCCTCAACACTTATCAGACCGCATACATCGGTATGTATTATTTCCAATAAGTCAGTGGCTCGCACCATTGTTCCGGAGAACAGAGGCATGGTTCGCAAGCATCAAATGATTCGTAATCAAGTGATTCCAAAAATCCATCCGCATGGGGTTTCTTCATGCGCTTTACACCAATATGACCTAAAGGGCAGTGCCACAAATATGTTGCACTATCATTATCAACTTTGCATCTTTTGGCATCAATATTATGCATATATGTATCACTTCGATCGAGAGTCAATAAACCATTTACATTGGGTGTATGACCATAGAAGGTTTTATTCATGTAAACCGAACAACAATTATTCTCTGACTTAAATGAATAACCGTATTGCAATAAACATGATCCAATCATATTCATGCTCAACGCTAACACCAAATAACATTTATTTAGGTTCCACACTAATCCCGAAGGTAGAGGGAGTGTGCGATGGTGATCTCCGAGTTCAGCACATGTTCAGCTCGATGACGTCACTCGAACTCTTGATCCAGCAGAGAGTCGAGGAGAGTTCCGTCAGCACGACGGCATGGTGACGGTGATGTTGATGTGATTCGCGCAGGGCTTCGCCTAAGCACTACGACGCTATGACCGGAGGAGTAAACTGTGGAGGGGGCACCGCACACGGCTAAGAGAACAATTGATGTGCTTTGGGGTGCCCCCTGCCCCCGTATATAAAGGAGGGGAGGAGGAGGAGGCCGTCCTAGTGGGGGCGCGCCAAGGGGGGAGTCCTACTAGGACTCCTAGTCCTAGTAGGATTCGCCCCCCTCTTTTCCTTCTCATGGAGTTGGAAAGGGGGAAGGAGAAGGAGTAGGAGAAGGAAAGGGGGGTGGCGCCCCCTTCCCTAAACCAATTTGGCCTCCTCCCTTGTGGGAGGCGCACCAGCCCCTTGTGGGCTGGTTAGCCTCCCTCCTATAGCCCATATGGCCCATATATTCCTCGGGGGGTTCCGGTAACCCCTCCGGTACTCCGGCATGTACCCGATACACTCCGGAACCATTCCGGTGTCTGTATACTACCTTCCAATATATCAATCTTTACCTCTCGACCATTTCGTGACTCCTCGTCATGTCCGTGATCTCATCCTAGACTCCGAACAATCTTCGGTCACCAAAACACATAACTCATAATACAAATCATCATCGAACGTTAAGCGTGCGGACCCTACGGGTTCAAGAACTATGTAGACATGACCGAGACATATCTCCGGTCAATAACCGATAGCGGAACCTGGATGCTCATATTGGTTCCTACATATTCTACGAAGATCTTTATCGGTCAAACCACAATGACAACATACGTCATTCCCTTTGTCATCGGTATGTTACTTGCCCAAGATTCGATCGTCGGTATCCTTATACCTAGTTCAATCTCGTTACCGGCAAGTCTCTTTACGCATTCCGTAATGCATCATCCCAAAACTAACTCATTAATCACATTGCTTGCAAGGCTTATAGTGATGTGCATTACCGAGAGGGCCCAGAGATACCTCTCCGATACTCGGAGTAAAAAAATCCTAATCTCGATCTATGCCAACCCAACAAACACCTTCGGAGACACCTGTAGAGCATCTTTATAATCACGCAGTTACATTGTGACGTTTGATAGCACACAAGGTGTTACTCCGGTATTCGAGAGTTGCATAATCTCATAGTCAGAGGAATATGTATAAGTCATGAAGAAAGCAATAGCAATAAAACTTAACGATCATTATGCTAAGCTAACGGATGGGTCTTGTCCATCACATCATTCTTCCAATGATGTGATCTCATTCATCAAATGACAACACATGTCTATGGTTAAGAAACTTAACCATCTTTGATTAACGAGATAGTCAAGTCGAGGCATACTAGGGACACTTTGTTTTGTCTATGTATTAACACATGTATCAAGTTTCCGGTTAATACAATTCTAGCATGAATAATAAACATTTATCATGATATAAGGAAATATAAAATAACAGCTTTATTATTGCCTCTAGGGCATATTTCCTTCAGTCTCCCACTTGCACTAGAGTCAATAATCTAGTTCACATTGCCATGTGATTTAACACCAATAGTTCACATAACCAGGTGATTAACACCCAAAGGGTTTACCAGAGTCAGCAATCTAGCTCAGATCGCCATGTGATTAACAGCCAAAGACTACTAAGGTGTGATCATGTGTTGCTTGTGAGAGAAGTTTAGTCAACGGGTCTGCCACGTTCAGAGCCGTATGTATTTTGCAAATTTTCTATGTGTATAATGCTCTGCATGGAGCTACTCTAGCTAATTGCTCCCACTTTCAATATGTATCCAGATTGAGACTCAGAGTCATCTGGATCGGTGTAAAATCTTGCATCAATGTAACTCTTTACGACGAACTCTTTATCACCTCCATAACCGAGAAATATTTCCTTAGTCCTCTTAGGTAACTAAGGATAACTTTGACAGCTGTCCAGTGATCCACTCCTAGATTACTATCGTACTCCCTTGCCAAACTCATGGCAAGGTACACAATAGGTCTGGTACACAACATAGCATACTTTATAGAACCTATGACTAAGGCATAGGGAATGACTTTCATTCTCTTTCTATTTTCTGCCGTGGTCGGGTTTTGATTCTTACTCGACTTCACACCTTGTAACAAAGGCAAGAACCCTTTCTTTGACTGATCCATTTTGAACTTCTTCAAAACTTTATCAAGGTATGTGCTTTGTGGAAGTCCAACTAAGCGTCTTGTTCTATCTCTATAGATCTTCATGCCCAATATATAAGCAGCTTCACCGAGGTCTTTCATTGAAAAATTCTTATTCAAGTATCCTTTTCTACTATCCAGAAATTATATATTATTTCCAATCAACAATATATCATCCAAATATAATATTCGAAATGCTACAGAGCTCCCACTCACTTTCTTGTAAATACAGGCTTCTCCAAAATTCTGTATAAAACCAAATGCTTTGATCACACTATCAAAGCGTATATTCCAACTCCGAGATGCTTGCACCAGTCCATTAATGGATCGTTGGAGCTTGCACATTTTGTTAGCACCTTTAGGATCGACAAAACCTTCTGGTTGCATCATATACAACTCTTCTTTAAGTAATCCATTAAGGAATGCGGTTTTGACATCCATTTGCCAAATTTCATAATCATAAAATGCGGCAATTGCTAACAAGATTCGGACAGACTTAAGCATCGCTACGGTGAGAAGGTCTTATCGTAGTCAACTCCTTAAACTTGTTGAAAACCTTTCGCAACAAGTAGAGCTTTGTAGACAGCAACATTACCGTCAGCGTCAGTCTTTTTTTGAAGATCCATTTATTCTCTATGGCTTTCCGATCATTAGGCAAGTCAAGCAAAGTCCACACTTTTATTCTCATACATGGATCCCATCTCAGATTTCATGGCCTCAAGCCATTTCGCGGAATCTGGGCTCATCATCGCTTCCTCATAGTTCGTAGGTTCGTCATGGTCTAGTAACATGACTTCCCGAACAGGATTACCGTACCACTCTGGTGTGGATCGTACTCTGGTTGACCTATTCGGTAGTAACTTGATCTGAAGTTTCATGATCATCATCATTAGCTTCCTCACTAATTGGTGTAGGAATCACTAGAACTGATTTCTGTGATGAACTACATTCCAATTCGGGTGAAGGTACAATTACCTAATCAAGTTCTACTTTCCTCCCACTTACTTCTTTCGAGAGAAACGCCTTCTCTAGAAAGGATCCATTCTTAGCAACGAATATCTTGCCTTCGGATCTATGATAGAAAGTGTACCCAACAGTTTCCTTTGGGTATCCTATGAAGACGCATTTCTCCGATTT
This sequence comes from Triticum aestivum, assembly GCF_018294505.1. NCBI lineage: Eukaryota > Viridiplantae > Streptophyta > Magnoliopsida > Poales > Poaceae > Triticum > Triticum aestivum. Next base: position 618,632,531 of record NC_057802.1, on the reverse strand, counting down.
GGGTTCAAGCTTATTAGGTTGAAGCTTTTTCACATAAGCATCGCAGCCCCAAACTTTAAGAAACGATAGCTTAGGTTTCTTGCTAAACCACAGTTCATACGGTGTCGTCTCAACGGATTTAGACGGTGCCCTATTAACGTGAATGCAGTTGTCTCTAATGCATAACCCCAAAACGATAGTGGTAAATCGGTAAGAGACATCATAGATCGCACCATATCTAATAAAGTACGGTTACGACGTTTGGACACACCATTACGCTATGGTGTTCCAGGTGGCATGAGTTGTGAAACTATTCCACAGTGCTTTAAATGATGGCCAAACTCGTAACTCAAATATTCACCTCCGCGATCATATCGTAGAAACTTTATTTTCTTGTTACGATGATTCTTCACTTCACTCTGAAATTCTTTGAACTTTTCAAATGTTTCAGACTTGTGTTTCATTAAGTAGATATACCCATATCTGCTCAAATCATCTGTGAAGGTCAAAAAACAACGATACCCGCCGCGAGCCTCAACACTTATCGGACCGCATACATCGGTATGTATTATTTCCAATAAGTCAGTGGCTCGCACCATTGGTCCGGAGAACAGAGTCTTAGTCATCTTGCCCATGAGGCATGGTTCGCAAGCATCAAATGATTCATAATCAAGTGATTCCAAAAATCCATCCGCATGGAGTTTCTTCATGCGCTTTACACCAATATGACCTAAACGGCAGTGCCACAAATATGTTGCACTATCATTATCAACTTTGCATCTTTTGGCATCAATATTATGCATATGTGTATCACTTCAATCGAGAGTCAATAAACCATTTACATTGGGTGTATGACCATAGAAGGTTTTATTCATGTAAACAGAACAACAATTATTCTCTGACTTAAATGAATAACCATATTGCAATAAACATGATCCAATCATATTCATGCTCAATGCAAACACCAAATAACATTTATTTAGGTTCCACACTAATCCCGAAGGTAGAGGGAGTGTGCGATGGTGATCTCCGAGTTCAGCACATGTTCAGCTCGATGACGTCACTCGAACTCTTGATTCAGTAGAGGGTCGAGGAGAGTTCCGTCAGCACGACGGCGTGGTGACGGTGATGTTGATGTGATTCGGGCAGGGCTTCGCCTAAGCACTACGACGCTATGACCGGAGGAGTAAACTGTGGAGGGGGCACCGCACAAGGCTAAGAGAACAATTGATGTGCTTTGCGGTGCCCCCTCCCCCCGTATATAAAGGAGGGGAGGAGGAGGAGGCCGTCCTAGAGGGGGCGCGCCAAGGGGGGAGTCCTACTAGGACTCCTAGTCCTAGTAGGATTCGCCCCCCCCTCTTTTCCTTCTCATGGAGTTTGAAAGGGGGAAGGAGAAGGAGTAGGAGAAGGAAAGGGGGTGGCGCCCCCTTCCCTAAACCAATTTGGCCTCCTCCCTTGTGGGGGGCGCACCAGCCCCTTGTGGGCTGGTTAGCCTCCCTCCTATGGCCCATATGGCCCATATATTCCTCGGGGGGTTCCGGTAACCCCTCCGGTACTCCGGCATGTACCCGATACACTCCGGAACCCTTCCGGTGTCTGTATACTACCTTCCAATATATCAATCTTTACCTCTCGACCATTTCGTGACTCCTCGTCATGTCCGTGATCTCATCCTAGACTCCGAACAATCTTCGGTCGCCAAAAAACATAACTCATAATACAAATCATCATCGAACGTTAAGCGTGCGGACCCTACGGGTTCAAGAACTATGTAGACATGACCGAGACATATCTCCGGTCAATAACCAATAGCGGAACCTGGATGCTCATATTGGTTCCTACATATTCTACGAAGATCTTTATCGGTCAAACCAGAATGACACCATACGTCATTCCCTTTGTCATCGGTATGTATGTCACTTGCCCAAGATTCGATCGTCGGTATCCTTATACCTAGTTCAATCTCGTTACCGGCAAGTCTCTTTACTCATTCTGTAATGCATCATCCCAAAACTAACTCATTAATCACATTGCTTGCAAGGATTATAGTGATGTGCATTACTGAGAGGGCCCAGAGGTACCTCTCGGATTCTCGGAGTAAAAAATCCTAATCTCGATCTATGCCAACCCAACAAACACCTTCGGAGACACCTGTAGAGCATCTTTATAATGACGCAGTTACATTGTGACGTTTGATAGCACACAAGGTGTTACTCCGGTATTCGAGAGTTGCATAATCTCATAGTCAGAGGAATATGTATAAGTCATGAAGAAAGCAATAGCAATAAAACTTAACGATCATTATGCTAAGCTAACGGATGGGTCTTGTCCATCACATCATTCTCCCAATGATGTGATCTCATTCATCAAATGACAACACATGTCTATGGTTAGGAAACTTAACCATCTTTGATTAACGAGATAGTCAAGTAGAGGCATACTAGGGACACTTTGTTTTGACTATGTATTAACACATGTATCAAGTTTCCCGTTAATACAATTCTAGCATGAATAATAAACATTTATCATGATATAAGGAAATATAAAATAACAGCTTTATTATTGCCTCTAGGGCATATTTCCTTCAGTCTCCCACTTGCACTAGAGTCAATAATCTAGTTCACATTGCCATGTGATTTAACACCAATAGTTCACATAACCATGTGATTAACACCCAAAGGGTTTACCAGAGTCAGCAATCTAGTTCAGATCGCCATGTGATTAAAACACAAAGAGTACTAAGGTGTGATCATGTTTTGCTTGTGAGAGAAGTTTAGTCAACGGGTCTGCCACGTTCAGAGCCGTATGCATTTTGCAAATTTTCTATGTGTACAATGCTCTGCATGAAGCTACTCTAGCTAATTGCTCCCACTTTCAATATGTATCCAGATTGAGACTCGGAGTCATCTGGATCGGTGTAAAATCTTGCATCAATGTAACTCTTTACGACGAACTCTTTATCACCTCCATAACCGAGAAATATTTCCTTAGTCCTCTTAGGTAACTAAGGATAACTTTGACTGCTGTCCAGTGATCCACTCCTGGATTACTATCGTACTCCCTTGCCAAACTCATGGCAAGGTACAAAATAGGTCTGGTACACAACATAGCATACTTTATAGAACCTATGACTAAGTCATAGGGAATGACTTTCATTCTCTTTCTATTTTCTGCCGTGGTCGGGTTTTGAGTCTTACTCAACTTCACCCCTTGTAACACAGGCAAGAACCCTTTCTTTGACTGATCCATTTTGAACTTCTTCAAAACTTTATCAAGGTATGTTCTTTGTGAAAGTCCAACTAAGCGTTTTGTTCTATCTCTATAGATCTTCGTGCCCAATATATAAGCAGCTTCTCCGAGGTCTTTCATTGAAAAATTCTTATTCAAGTATCCTTTTCTACTATCCAGAAATTATGTATTATTTCCAATCAACAATATGTCATCCAAATATAATATTAGAAATGCTACAGAGCTCCCACTCACTTTCTTGTAAATACAGGCTTCTCCAAAATTTTGTATAAAACCATATGCTTTGATCACACTATCAAAGCGTATATTCCAACTCCGAGATGCTTGCACCAGTCCATTAATGGATCGCTGGAGCTTGCACATTTTGTTAGCACCTTTAGGATCGACAAAACCTTCTGGTTGCATCATATACAACTCTTCTTTAAGTAATCCATTAAGGAATGCGGTTTTGACATCCATTTGCCAAATTTCATAATCATAAAATGCGGCAATTGCTAACATGATTCGGACAGACTTAAGCATCGCTACGGTGAGAAGGTCTTATCGTAGTCAACTCCTTAAACTTGTCGAAAACCTTTCGCAACAAGTCGAGCTTTGTAGACAACAACATTACAGTCAGCGTCAGTCTTTTTTTGAAGATCCATTTATTCTCTATGGCTTTCCGATCATTAGGCAAGTCAAGCAAAGTCCACACTTTTGTTCTCATACATGGATCCCATCTCAGATTTCATGGCCTCAAGCCATTTCACAGAATCTGGGCTCATCATCGCTTCCTCATAGTTCGTAGGTTCGTCATGGTCTAGTAACATGACTTCCCGAACAGGATTACCGTACCACTCTGGTGTGGATCGTACTCTGGTTGACCTATTCGGTAGTAACTTGATCTGAAGTTTCATGATCATCATCATTAGCTTCCTCACTAATTGGTGTAGGAATCACTAGAACTGATTTCTGTGATGAACTACTTTCCAATTCAGGAGAAGGTACAATTACCTCATCAAGTTCTACTTTCCTCCCACTCACTTCTTTCGAGAGAAACGCCTTCTCTAGAAAGGATCCATTCTTAGCAACGAATATCTTGCCTTCGGATCTATGATAGAAAGTGTACCCAACAGTTTCCTTTGGGTATCCTATGAAGACGCATTTCTCCGATTTGGGTTCAAGCTTATTAGGTTGAAGCTTTTTCACATAAGCATCGCAGCCCCAAACTTTAAGAAACGATAGCTTAGGTTTCTTGCTAAACCACAGTTCATACGGTGTCGTCTCAACGGATTTAGACGGTGCCCTATTAACGTGAATGCAGTTGTCTCTAATGCATAACCCCAAAACGATAGTGGTAAATCGATAAGAGACATCATAGATCGCACCATATCTAATAAAGTAGGGTTACGACCTTTGGACACACCATTACGCTGTGGTGTTCCAGGTGGCATGAGTTGTGAAACTATTCCACAGTGCTTTAAATGAAGGCCAAACTCGTAACTCAAATATTCACCTCCGCGATCATATCGTAGAAACTTTATTTTCTTGTTACGATGATTCTTCACTTCACTCTGAAATCCTTTGAACTTTTCAAATGTTTCAGACTTGTGTTTCATTAAGTAGATATACCCATATCTGCTCAAATCATCTGTGAAGGTCAAAAAACAACGATACCCGCCGCGAGCCTCAACACTTATCGGACCGCATACATCGGTATGTATTATTTCCAATAAGTCAGTGGCTCGCACCATTGTTCCGGAGAACAGAGGCATGGTTCGCAAGCATCAAATGATTCGTAATCAAGTGATTCCAAAAATCCATCTGCATGGGGTTTCTTCATGCGCTTTACACCAATATGACCTAAAGGGCAGTGCCACAAATATGTTGCACTATCATTATCAACTTTGCATCTTTTGGCATCAATATTATGCATATATGTATCACTTCGATCGAGAGTCAATAAACCATTTACATTGGGTGTATGACCATAGAAGGTTTTATTCATGTAAAAGAACAACAATTATTCTCTGACTTAAATGAATAACCATATTGCAATAAACATGATCCAATCATATTCATGCTCAACGCAAACACCAAATAACATTTATTTAGGTTCCACACTAATCCCGAAGGTAGAGGGAGTGTGCGATGGTGATCTCCGAGTTCAGCACATGTTCAGCTCGATGACGTCACTCGAACTCTTGATCCAGCAGAGAGTCGAGGAGAGTTCCGTCAGCACGACGGCGTGGTGACGGTGATGTTGATGTGATTCGCGCAGGGCTTCGCCTAAGCACTACGACGCTATGACCGGAGGAGTAAACTGTGGAGGGGGCACCGCACACGGCTAAGAGAACAATTGATGTGCTTTGGGGTGCCCCCTGCCCCCGTATATAAAGGAGGGGAGGAGGAGGAGGCCGTCCTAGAGGGGGCGCGCCAAGGGGGGAGTCCTACTAGGACTCCTAGTCCTAGTAGGATTCGCCCCCCCCCTCTTTTCCTTCTCATGGAGTTGGAAAGGGGGAAGGAGAAGGAGTAGGAGAAGGAAAGGGGGGTGGCGCCCCCTTCCCTAAACCAATTTGGCCTCCTCCCTTGTGGGAGGCGCACCAGCCCCTTGTGGGCTGGTTAGCCTCCCTCCTATAGCCCATATGGCCCATATATTCCTCGGGGGGTTCCGGTAACCCCTCCGGTACTCCGGCATGTACCCGATACACTCCGGAACCATTCCGGTGTCTGTATACTACCTTCCAATATATCAATCTTTACCTCTCGACCATTTCGTGACTCCTCGTCATGTCCGTGATCTCATCCTAGACTCCGAACAATCTTCGGTCGCCAAAAAACATAACTCATAATACAAATCATCATCGAACGTTAAGCGTGCGGACCCTACGGGTTCAAGAACTATGTAGACATGACCAAGACATATCTCCGGTCAATAACCAATAGCGGAACCTGGATGCTCATATTGGTTCCTACATATTCTACGAAGATCTTTATCGGTCAAACCACAATGACACCATACGTCATTCCCTTTGTCATCGGTATGTTACTTGCCCAAGATTCGATCGTCGGTATCCTTATACCTAGTTCAATCTCGTTACTGGCAAGTCTCTTTACTCATTCCGTAATGCATCATGCCAAAACTAACTCATTAATCACATTGCTTGCAAGGCTTATAGTGATGTGCATTACCGAGAGGGCCCAGAGATACCTCTCCGATACTCGGAGTAAAAAAATCCTAATCTCGATCTATGCCAACCCAACAAACACCTTCGGAGACACCTGTAGAGCATCTTTATAATGACGCAGTTACATTGTGACGTTGGATAGCACACAAGGTGTTACTCCGGTATTCGAGAGTTGCATAATCTCATAGTCAGAGGAATATGTATAAGTCATGAAGAAAGCAATAGCAATAAAACTTAACGATCATTATGCTAAGCTAACGGATGGGTCTTGTCCATCACATCATTCTCCCAATGATGTGATCTCGTTCATCAAATGACAACACATGTCTATGGTTAGGAAACTTAACCATCTTTGATTAACGAGATAGTCAAGTAGAGGCATACTAGGGACACTTTGTTTTGTCTATGTATTAACACATGTATCAAGTTTCCGGTTAATACAATTCTAGCATGAATAATAAACATTTATCATGATATAAGGAAATATAAAATAACAGCTTTATTATTGCCTCTAGGGCATATTTCCTTCAGTCTCCCACTTGCACTAGAGTCAATAATCTAGTTCACATTGCCATGTGATTTAACACCAATAGTTCACATAACCATGTGATTAACACCCAAAGGGTTTACCAGAGTCAGCAATCTAGTTCAGATCGCCATGTGATTAAAACACAAAGAGTACTAAGGTGTGATCATGTTTTGCTTGTGAGAGAAGTTTAGTCAACGGGTCTGCCACGTTCAGAGCCGTATGCATTTTGCAAATTTTCTATGTGTACAATGCTCTGCATGAAGCTACTCTAGCTAATTGCTCCCACTTTCAATATGTATCCAGATTGAGACTCGGAGTCATCTGGATCGGTGTAAAATCTTGCATCAATGTAACTCTTTACGACGAACTCTTTATCACCTCCATAACCGAGAAATATTTCCTTAGTCCTCTTAGGTAACTAAGGATAACTTTGACTGCTGTCCAGTGATCCACTCCTGGATTACTATCGTACTCCCTTGCCAAACTCATGGCAAGGTACAAAATAGGTCTGGTACACAACATAGCATACTTTATAGAACCTATGACTAAGGCATAGGGAATGACTTTCATTCTCTTTCTATTTGCTGCCGTGGTCGGGTTTTGATTCTTACTCAACTTCACACCTTGTAACACAGGCAAGAACCCTTTCTTTGACTAATCCATTTTGAACTTCTTCAAAACTTTATCAAGGTATGTGCTTTGTGAAAGTCCAACTAAGCGTCTTGTGCTATCTCTATAGATCTTCATGCCCAATATATAAGCAGCTTCACCGAGGTCTTTCATTGAAAAATTCTTATTCAAGTATCCTTTTCTACTATCCAGAAATTATGTATTATTTCCAATCAACAATATGTCATCCAAATATAATATTAGAAATGCTATAGAGCTCCCACTCACTTTCTTGTAAATACAGGCTTCTCCAAAATTCTGTATAAAACCATATGCTTTGATCACACTATCAAAGCGTATATTCCAACTCCGAGATGCTTGCACCAGTCCATTAATGGATCGCTGGAGCTTGCACATTTTGTTAGCACCTTTAGGATTGACAAAACCTTCTGGTTGCATCATATACAACTCTTCTTTAAGTAATCCATTAAGGAATGCGGTTTTGACATCCATTTGCCAAATTTCATAATCATAAAATGCGGCAATTGCTAACATGATTCGGACAGACTTAAGCATCGCTACGGTGAGAAGGTCTTATCGTAGGTAACTCCTTAAACTTGTCGAAAACCTTTCGCAACAAGTCAAGCTTTGTAGACAGCAACATTACCGTCAGCGTCAGTCTTTTTTTGAAGATCCATTTATTCTCTATGGCTTTCCGATCATTAGGCAAGTCAAGCAAAGTCCACACTTTTGTTCTCATACATGGATCCCATCTCAGATTTCATGGCCTCAAGCCATTTCGCGGAATCTGGGCTCATCATCGCTTCCTCATAGTTCGTAGGTTCGTCATGGGCTAGTAACATGACTTCCCGAACAGGATTACCGTACCACTCTGGTGTGGATCGTACTCTGGTTGACCTATTCGGTAGTAACTTGATCTGAAGTTTCATGATCATCATCATTAGCTTCCTCAGTAATTGGTGTAGGAATCACTAGAACTGATTTCTGTGATGAACTACTTTCCAATTCGGGAGAAGGTACAATTACCTCATCAAGTTCTACTTTCCTCCCACTCACTTCTTTCGAGAGAAACGCCTTCTCTAGAAAGGATCCATTCTTAGCAACGAATATCTTGCCTTCGGATCTATGATAGAAAGTGTACCCAACAGTTTCCTTTGGGTATCCTATGAAGAAGCATTTCTCCGATTTGGGTTCAAGCTTATTAGGTTGAAGCTTTTTCACATAAGCATCGCAGCCCCAAACTTTAAGAAACGATAGCTTAGGTTTCTTGCTAAACCACAGTTCATACGGTGTCGTCTCAACGGATTTAGACGGTGCCCTATTAACGTGAATGCAGTTGTCTCTAATGCATAACCCCAAAACGATAGTGGTAAATCGGTAAGAGACATCATAGATCGCACCATATCTAATAAAGTACGGTTACGACGTTTGGACACACCATTACGCTGTGGTGTTCCAGGTGGCATGAGTTGTGAAACTATTCCACAGTGCTTTAAATGAAGGCCAAGCTCGTAACTCAAATATTCACCTCCGCGATCATATCGTAGAAACTTTATTTTCTTGTTACGATGATTCTTCACTTCACTCTGAAATTCTTTGAACTTTTCAAATGTTTCAGACTTGTGTTTCATTAAGTAGATATACCCATATCTGCTCAAATCATCTGTGAAGGTCAAAAAACAACGATACCCGCCGCGAGCCTCAACACTTATCGGACCACATACATCGGTATGTATTATTTCCAATCAGTCAGTGGCTCGCACCATTGTTCCGGAGAACAGAGTCTTAGTCATCTTTCCCATGAGGCATGGTTCGCAAGCATCAAATGATTCATAATCAAGTGATTCCAAAAATCCATCCGCATGGAGTTTCTTCATGCGCTTTACACCAATATGACCTAAACGGCAGTGCCACAAATATGTTGCACTATCATTATCAACTTTGCATCTTTTGGCATCAATATTATGCATATATGTATCACTTCGATCGAGAGTCAATAAACCATTTACATTGGGTGTATGACCATAGAAGGTTTTATTCATGTAAACAGAACAACAATTATTCTCTGACTTAAATGAATAACCGTATTGCAATAAACATGATCCAATCATATTCATGCTCAACGCAAACACCAAATAACATTTATTTAGGTTCCACACTAATCCCGAAGGTAGAGGGAGTGTGCGATGGTGATCTTATCAACCTTGGAATCACTTCCAGCACACATCGTCACTTCGCCCTTAACTAGTCTCTGTTCATTCTGTATCTCCTGTTTCGAGTCACTAATCTTAGCAACTGAACTAGTATCAAATACCCAGGGGCTACTATGAACACTAGTAAGGTACACAATAATCTATATATCAAATATACCTTTGTTCACTTTGCCATCCCTCTTATCCGTCAAATGTTTGGGGCAGTTCCACTTCTAGTAACCATTTCCTTTGCAGTATAAGCACTCAGTTTCAGGCTTGGGTCCAGCTTTGGGCTTCTTCACGGGAGTGGCAACTTGCTTGCCATTCTTCTTGATGTTCCCTTTTCTTTCCTTGCCCTTTTACTTGAAACTACTGGTCTTGTCAACCATCAACACTTGATGCTCTTTCTTGATTTCTACCTTCGCCGATTTCAGCATCGCGAAGAGCTCGGGAATCGTTTTCATCATCCCTTGCATATTATAGTTCATCACGAAGTTCTAGTAACTTGGTGATAGTGACTAGAGAACTCTGTCAATCACTATCATATCTGGAAGATTAACTCCCACTTGATTCAAGCGATTGTAGTACCCAGACATTCTGAGCACATGCTCACTAGCTGAGCTATTCTCCTCCATCTTGTAGGCAAAGTGCTTGTCAGAGGTCTCATACCTCTTAACACGGACATGACTCTGAAATATCATTTTCAGCTCTTGGAACATCTCATATGTTCCATGGTGTTCAAAACGTTTTTGAAGTCCCAGTTCTAAGCCGTAAAGAATGGTGCACTAAACTATCAAGTAGTCATCATATCGAGCTTGCAAACGGTCATAACGTCTGCATCGATCTGCTCCTGCAATAGGTCTGTCACCTAGCGGTGCATCAAGGACATAATTTTTCTGTGCAGCAATGAGGATAATCCTCAGATCACGGACCCAGTCCGCATCATTGCTACTATTATCTTTCAACTTAGTTTTCTCTAGGAACATATCAAAAACATAGGGGGGTTACAACGCGAGCTATTGATCTACAACATAATTTGCAAATACTATCAGGACTAAGTTCATGATAAATTAAAGTTCAATTAAGAATATTGCTTAAGAACTCCCACTTAGATAGACATCCCTCGAGTCATCTAAATGATTACGTGATCCATATCAACTAAACCATGTCCGATCATCACGTGAGATGGAGTAGTTTTCAATGGTGAACATCTCTATGTTGATCATATCTACTATATGATTCACGTCCGGCCTTTCGGTCTTAGTGTTCTGAGGCCATGTCGGTACATGCTAGGCTCGTCAAGTTTAACCTGAGTATTCTGCACGTGCAAAATTGGCTTGCACCCGTTGTATGTGAACGTAGAACTTATTACACCCGATCATCACGTGGTGTCTCGGCACGACGAACTGTCGCAATGGTGCATACTCAGGGAGAACACTTATGCCTTGAAATTTAGTGAGGGATCATCTTATAATGCTACCGCCGTACTAAGAAAAATAAGATGCATAAAAGATAAACATCACATGCAATCAAAATATGTGACATGATATGGCCATCATCATCTTGTGCCTTTGATCTCCATCTCCAAAGCACCGTCATGATCTCCATCGTCACCGGCTTGACAGCTTGATCTCCATCGTAGCATCGTTGTCGTCTCGCCAACTATTGCTTCTACGACTATCGCTATCGCATAGTGATAAAGGAAAGCAATTACATGGCGATTGCATTTCGTACAATAAAGCGACAACCATAAGGCTCCTGCCAGTTGCTGATAATTTTTACAAAACATGATCATCTCATACAATAACGTATATCACATCATGTCTTGACCATATCACATCACAACATGCCCTGCAAAAACAAGTTAGACGTCCTCTACTTTGTTGTTGCAAGTTTTACGTGGCTGCTATGGGCCTCTAGCAAGAACCGTTCTTACCTACGCATCAAAACCACAACGATTTTTCGTCAAGTGTGCTGTTTTAACCTTCAACAAGGACCAACCGTAGTCAAACTCGATTCAACTAAAGTTGGAGAAACAGACACCCGCCAGCCACCTTTATGCAAAACAAGTTGCATCTCTGTCGGTGGAACCGGTCTCATGAACGTGGTCATGTAAGGTTGGTCTGGGCCGCTTCATCCAACAATACCGCCGAATCAAAGTAAGACGTTGGTGCTAAGCAGTATGACTATTATCGCCCACAACTCTTTGTGTTCTACTCGTGCATATCATCTACACATAGACCTGGCTCAGATGCCACTGTTGGGTAACGTAGCATGCAATTTAAAAAAAATTCCTACGATCACGCAAGATCTATCTAGGAGATGCATAACAATGAGAGGGGGAGAGTGTGTCCACGTACCCTCGTAGACAGAAAGCGGAAGTGTTAGGTTAACGCGGTTGATGTAGTCGAACGTCTTCGCGATCGAACCGATCAAGTACCGAACATACGGCACCTTCGAGTTGAGCACACGTTCAGCTCGATGATGTCCCTCAAGCTCTTGATCCAGCAGAGGGTCAAGGGAGAGTTCCGTCAGCACGATGGCGTGGTGACGGTGTGGAGTTGTTACAATGGAAACGGAGGCCATGGCAACCGTCTCACCGTCTTCATCATCGTCATCATCCTCATTGTACTCTTCTTATGCCACCAACCCCTTGGGAGGAGTCTTCTTGGTGAAGTTTCTCTTGTTGGAGAAGGACTTGGCCTTGTCTTTTCGGATGAGTTTGCCACCATTGTCTTCCCTCTTCTCATATGGGCACTCCGCAGCAAAGTGGCTCACATTGCCACAATTATAGCAAGTCCTCACACGTTGCTTGCCCTTCACGCCACTTGAGTTGTTCTTGTTGAAGTTGGGCCTTGTGTTCTTCTTGCTCCAAAATTGCCTTGAAGCGAGAGCCATGTGCTCATGATAAGCATATTTCGTATCTTCGGGGTTGCTCTCCTCTTCTTCCTCTTCATCCTCTTCTTCCACACTAGCCTTGGCCTTCAAGGCAAGGTTGGGCTTCTTTGCTCTTTGAGAATGCAACACCGCATTGTCGGCGGTCTTGTCCAAGATCCTCATAGCCACAAACTCATCCAACACTTCACTTGAGGACAAGGTGTGGAAGTCCGGCCTTTGACGGATGACGGAGGACATGGCCTTGTGGTAAGGCATCATGGCCTTGAGGAACTTGAGCTTGATCCAATTGTCATCCAGATCCTTGCTCCCATGATCTCGGAGTGAGACCGCGAGAGTGGTTAATCTCCGGTAAAGCTCACGAGGTTCTTCATCTTCATTCATTACAAACTCTTCGGCTTCATCTTGCACCACTTCGTAGTTGGAGCGTTGAATGCTTGCGCTTCCCTTGTAAAGGGAAACAACATGGTGCCATACTTGCTTGGCCACGGTGAAAGGTCGAAGATGTGCAATATCTTCAGATGGAATTGCATCTTGGATGATGAAGAGAGCATTCTCATTGAATTGATGATCCGCCGCTTCTCTAGGGGTGAAGTTGCTTGGGTCATGCGGATAGAAACCTTGCTCAATGATTCTCCAAAGATTAGTATTGACATGATTTAAATGATGTTTAAAGCGATAGACCCAAGAGTCAAAATCCTCATTTTTCACAATCTTAGGAGGAGAACCCGCATGATTTAAATGAGTGGAGGGGACCGGTCCTACATAAGTAAGAGGAGGTTCAACATGGGCAAAGATGCCGTTCCACTTTTACCACTAGACAAAGGAACTTTATCACTAGTAGCTTCCCCCTTGTCGGAGTTAGCATTCGTCACCTTGTTAGTGGGATCGACCACTTCCAACGGTGCGGTGGACAATTTAAGACCATCAAGAAAAGTTCTTAAGCATGCCTTTGACCTTGGTCGTCATGGAGGTTTTCAATGTGTCCAAAGCCACATTGAACTACTCACGTGAGACCGACGTTCCCCCATCGGCCGTAGACGAGGACGGAATCAAACCGGGGTGCTCCTCCTCACCGTCTACGGTGTCAACCATACTCTTCGGACGACAAAGTCCTTAATAAAGAGACGAGGCGCTGATACCAATTGAAAGGATCGATATAGTTGACTAGGAGGTGGGGTGAATAGGCAACTACCAATTTTTAGCTTTTGTTTACCAATTTAAACTTTGCATCAAAGTAGGTTGTCTAGATATGCAACTAGGTGAGCAACCTATATGATGCAACAACAACAAGCACACAAGCAAGCAAGGGATGCAACACAAAATAGGCTTGCACAAGTAAAGGTACGAAATAACCAAGAGTGGAGCCGGTGAAGACGAGGATGTGTTACCGAAGTTCCTTCCCTTTGAGGGGAAGTACGTCTCCGTTGGAGCGGTGTGGAGGCACAATGCTCCCCAAGAAGCCACTAGGGCCACCGTATTCTCCTTAGGCCCTCACACAATGCGAGATGCCATGATTCCACTATTGGTGCCCTTGGAGGTGGCGATCGAACCTTTACAAACAAGGTTGGGGCAATCTCCACAACTTAATTGGAGGCTCCCAACGACACCACGAAGCTTCACCACAATGGAATATGGTTCCGCAGTGACCTCAACCGTCTAGGGTGCTCAAACACTCAAGAGTAACAAGATCCGTGAGGGATTAGTGGGGGGAATCAGTTTTCGCTTGGTGGAAGTGTAGATCGGGGCCTTCTTAACCAATCCCTAGAGAATCAACAAGTTTGATTGGCTAGGGAGAGAGATCGGGCGAAAATGGAGCTTAGAGCAACAATGGAGCTTTGGGATGGAAGAGGTAGTCCACTCGGAGAAGAAGACTCCCCTTATATAGTGAAAGGACTAATCCAACCGTTATCCACTTACTCAGACCGCGACGTGCGGTACTACCGCACCAGACATGCAGTACTACCGCAAGGGCCCATGGTACTACCGCGGGGCACCGCGGTACTACCGTATGCGCGGCAGTAGCTAGACCAGCCCTGATGCGTTGAAGCAAAGAGCGCGGTACTACCGCTCCCCCTTGCGGTACTACCGTTAGGCAGGGTTTGTCTAGGCTGGGAAGGCACGGACGAATAAAAATACATTCGTGGCTACTTCCGCTGAGTGTCGATCTGTGCAAAATTCCGACATGGTACTACCGCATACAGGGAGCGGTACTACCGCGTAGGGCGCAAATGTAAAAAATTACATCCGCCCCTACTTCCGCTCTGCAGCTGTGCTTGGCCCGAGGCCACGGTACTACCGCGCCCTGGGAGCGGTACTACCGCAAGGGCCTGCGGTACTACCGCGACCCCAGCCGGTACTACCGTGGGCCTCTGCGGTACTACTGCTCCCATGAGCAGTACTACCGCATGCCACAACACAACAAGCACTAGGAGTCCTTCATTTTGCAGAGACACGGATAAACGGTGGTTGCTCCAAAGGTGCAAAGGAAAGGGGTGCAAAAGGAACAGACGTGTACGTGATGATTCCACCCAAACCTTTCCAACGCGGACCCCCTCTTAATAGTACGGCTTTCCTACGACTCAAATCCACCGAAAAGAAACATAGGGAAAACTCCGTCTTACGTAGACTCCGAGGGGCAACGAATCGTATTGTGCCTAAATCATGAGATACCTGAAATGCTCAATGCACACGATTAGTCTGCAAATGCATTGTCATCAATCACCAAAACCACTCAGGGATAAAAATGCCCTTACACCATGGCAACACACACGCATTTTGCTACTATTTTTAAAATTTGTGAACATTGTTATATACAATTTGTGATATTTTCCAGATTTTCATATATCTTTTGAATTCATGAATATTTATGAAACTCACAATTTTATTTAATTCACAAACATTTTCGGAATTCGTAAATATTTATTTTGAGAACACATTTGATAATTTTGATTTTTTAAAATTAGCGAAAATATTTTTTAACCCATAAAGATCTGTTAACTTGATAATTGTTTTTGAAATTCCTAGCATTTTTAAATGGGAAGTGTTTAGGAACGGCACACCGGCCGAACCGTTCCGCCGGTCCCGCGCGGGCCACTCGATCGAAGCGAGGCGAAGCGCATCGTACGCCTCGCGCTCCTCCAGATCCCCTTCTTCCTCCTTCAGATCCCGCCGCCAGCTAGCCCTAACTCCGCGCAGGTCACCTCCATCCTTCATATCCCCTTCTTTTCCCGCTGGCCACCCTCGCCCCGTGGCTGCAGGTTCCTTCCGCGCTCGACGAGCCGGAGTTGGAAGCCGCCATGGAATATACCATCGCGAGCTGCTGTTCATACTCCCCTGTGCTGGAACCGTCCTCCGGAGATGCTTCAACCATGGCAGCGCGAGTGCGCGACCTCCTCCCCCACCGCTGCAACCATCTGCTTCAAGACAAACTTTGGAAGCATTTTTTTCTCCTCCACCGATGTTGCAACCGACCATCAAAAAAGCTACAACCGTTCAATTTGAGAGCTTCAACTAGCGGTATATCAAGCTTCAACCGGACACCATGCACTGAAAAAGCTACAACGGTTCATACGAAAAGCTTCAACCGTAGTATGACAAGCTGTAAACGACGGAATAGAGAAGTTCATCGGACCACTATGAAATAAAAAATCCACACATGTCATTTTTTTGAGAAAGCTTCAACCGTTGAATTGAAAAGCTTCAACCGGTTTTATAAAAATCTTCAACTGGCTTTATAGGACGCTTCAACCCGCGAGTATAGAACAAAAAAGTTGCAACTGTTGACGTGAAAAGCTTCAACCATATTTTTGAAAAGCTTCAACCGGCGACTGGCCAGGGGGAAAGGCACGAGCGGTGCCGGGTGTGGGCATGTTGGATATGCTACATTGTTTTTGTGTTGGAACCGACATTTTCTTTTGCTACGACCGTGTGACCTTTTTTTGCTTCAACCATGTGGATTTTTGCTACTACTGTCCATAGTTTTTGCTACATCCATTTTTTTCACGACGGCGAGATGCCGGTGGTGGGTTTCTGTGAATTCCGGCGGCGAGATCTAGCACGGGGGCAGGGGGCGGATGCTGCAACCGGTCGCCGGCGAGCTGCAACCTCGACCGGCGAGGCATGGCGGCGACCACGCGGAGGCTACAACCCAGTGCCAGATGTGCTGCAGCTGCGCCTCTTTTTTGGCCGGAACCGACGCCCGTGGGGTGCTTTATGGCCACCACGGCGAGTAGGGATGAGGGTGCGGCGAGCGGGGATGAGGGCGCGGGCGTGCTCGCTGCGGGAAGAAAGAGAGAAGCGGGGGGATTTGACCCGTGCGGGAGGAAGGAGAAGGAACAGATCTGACGGCGCACCTCGCTCAGATTGGACGGCTGCTAGTCGACCGGCCAAAAGTTTCGGCCGGTGCGCCGGCGTAGAGTGCTGCCCTTTTTAAATTCACAAATATTTTTTAGTTTGTGACATTTTTTAAATTCGGAAATTAATATAAATAACTAAAACAAAAAAGTCTAAAAATGATGAAAAAAATCCTACATGCATCGGTGCGTGTTTCCTCACTTTTCAGCGCTTAGGGCAAAGTGGAATATGATGCTTGTCTGCGTCATATAAGGCTGCGGCCCAAATTCCATGTAGTGGCTTGTATTCTTCCCCGAGCGCGCTGCCACAGTTTGGTTTTAGTGAATTTTCTTTGGTTATCTCAGTTTATCTTGGTTTCTAGGTCGGTTTTACATTTTCTATGAAAACATGATTGATTAGAGGATAAATTATGAACACCTTTTATATTTATTTAAACATTTCCTGAAATTTTTAAAAATAAGTGAACATTTATATAAAACTGCAGAACACTTTTGTAAAAGAAAATCAACGTGTATTTATAAAATGTTCATTATGTACAAAAGTAGTCCTATTTAGAAAAAGCCTGCGGTCTATTAACAAAAATGTTCACTGGGATTAAAAATGTTCATTATGTATTAAAAAGTTTTTAATTTGTAGTTATAAAATTTTCATCATTTACTAAAAGAAGCCTACCATCTATTAAAATTGTTCATCAGGCTTCAACAAAGAGTTCATCGTGTCTAAGAAATGTTCAACAAGCTTCAAATTTTCCTTCACCGTGTCTAAAAGCAGTCCACCATGTTGAAAAGAAGTGTTCACTATGTATTGGGAAATGTTCACTAGTCTTAAAAGATTCATGGTATATTTAAAAAATATTCACCGTGTATTAAAAAATGTTCAGCGGGCTTTGTATTCACAATGTACTTTCTTCACAAATAATCCAATGAAAAATGGAATAAATAGGGAAAGGAAAAAACTAAAAAAATGAAAGAAATAAACAATGGAAAATGGTAAGGTGAGAAAATTATTTGAAAACTGGAAAGAAAAGAATTAATAAAAATATACAAAACTGAAGCAAAGCAAAAAACCAAACAACAAAGGAAAACATAAAAAAATCCAGTAGAAAAAAAATAAAAATCCTATAGAGAACCGAAAAGGAAAAGGTGGAATAAAAACACTTACAACAAAAAAGAGAAAAAAAAGGAAGAACAAAAAAACTAACGAAAACTGACACTTGAAATAACCCCACACACTCATAGAACAAAAAATAAATCATAGCAAGATAGCAACACAAAAGGATTGAACAATGGGATGTGGCAGAATGTGCTTATCCTATGCATCAAGTAGAATTTGCCGTTAGGGTGCTAATTAGGATCTCCTGATGTGTGTGTGTGTGTGGGGGTGGGGGGGGGGGGGGGGGGGGGCTCCTATCTACCGCTATTTGTGGCATATTGGTGGCGAAACGCGCATGTGGCCCCCCGACTGGGCCGACCATTGGTGCATGTTGTGAAGCGAGCAAGCAGCCTCTACAGTTAGTGGGGGAATGAGGCACTATAGCGAACTGATAACTGTACAAACCCAACCGAGGTACCGTAGCTACCCAGACAGAGTTACTATAGTGAACATTTTAAGAAAAGTTTTAGAACAATTTTAAAATATTACAAACAATTTTTATAATTTTCGAACATTTTTAAAATACAAAGAATTTTGCAATATTGACCATTTCTTAGTTTTCTGAACATTTTCTGAAAAACATAAAGAAAATTTGGAAATATGAACTTTTTTATAAATTCTGAAAGTTTATTGAATTTTTGGATCATTTTCTCAAAAGCGGGACATTTTTTTGTAAACGTATTTTTTTAATTTGTAAACAAACTTTGAAAAATGCGATAATTTTTTTGCAATTCTGAATTAAAGTTGAAACACAAATGTTTTATTAAAAACTCTGGAACAATTTCTAAAAATGCAAACAAATTTTGAAATTGAAATGAGTTTTGAAGAGCGTGTAAAAAAGGAAACTTTGTAAAAGAAGAAAGGAATCAAGGAAAATTAGCAAAAGAAATAGGAGGAAAAAGAAAAGAAAAAGTCAAAACCAGGAAAATCCGCACCGGAACCTTCGAGATGGTTCCCAAAACATGTAAAAAAGCAAGAAGGGACCTTCAAGAAGGTTGGCAATTTGACCCTTAATGCGTCAAATATGATTTGCATTGTACTAGGACGATTTTGGAATTGGCCTGGAAGAGGGAGATATTTGGCCACGGGCCATGATGGGTGACGAGAGAGAGAATCAAACGATCTGATGGACTGTATTTTGGGCTGACATGCTTGCATTTTTTTATAGTCGTGAACATTGTTTCAAATTTGCAATTCATGTGACTGTAAACAAAATTTTTTTTGAACATTTACTCATTATATTTTTGTGATATTTGGACTTTAAAATATTAAGAATCTCCTTTCATGATATTCTTATTATATTTTTATTTCATTCACTCATTTTATGTTTTTATTTATTTTTCATTTTTCTATTTTAGTTAGTTTGTTTTTTATAATTTATAACTTGGATGTAATTTTATTCGTTGCAACATATTGTTGGAATTTCCTGTGGTGGTGGTGTTGTGGGGGGGGGGGGGGCACGAAAATACATATTGTTGGAATTTCCTGTGCTGGTGGTGTAACAAAGGTTCAGCCAAGTTTGATGGTATGATACACAAACAAATAGTTAGTTTTGGTAATCACAATGAATTTCTCTCAATTCTACTGACCGGATGGCATCATCATATTTTCTTTTCGGTTTGGTAGTAAAGAAATAAGAAAAATAAAACCCACGTGATAAAGTCCACATACTACCAATGCTCATTGACATCTTCAAATATATAGGCATGTACCTAGTACGTATAATGAGTTCCGCACCCAAGAAAAAAGAAGAATAGTAGGGTGAGAAGGTGACCGAAGGGTCGTCTATCAAACCACCGCGGAGTCCATCCCATGTCCCGGGCTTCATGGTGGAAGAGCCTTGGGAGGATGTTGTGGCGCAAGGGCATGATCTGACTTGTGCAAGCACATGTGTGTCGCCTACTCCATTTTTATCTGATATGATACATGAACATCTGCTCATTAAGGTGGTTTGAAGCAATACTTATGAGTGGAGGCA
This sequence comes from Triticum aestivum, assembly GCF_018294505.1. Classification (NCBI taxonomy): domain Eukaryota; kingdom Viridiplantae; phylum Streptophyta; class Magnoliopsida; order Poales; family Poaceae; genus Triticum; species Triticum aestivum. Next base: position 618,612,404 of record NC_057802.1, on the reverse strand, counting down.
TCAAGTTCTTCCCTGCTATAAGATCAACAAGGAGAAACCTTGGGATTCTAACGCGCCTAAAACTGTCGAGGTATAGCCGACACTTTGGTAATGATCGTCATGACTTACCTGGCACATCTCATCCACTCCCAAAAGCTCATTTTTTATTCATTTCAAAAGTTAAAATCTCTACAGTTAAGTCTCGAGATCTTGTAAATCGTCTTGGTGTTGGGGAACGTAGTAATTTTAAAAAAATTCCTACGCACACACAGGATCATGGTGACGCATAGCAACGAGAGAGGAGAGTGTTGTCCATGTACCCTCGTAGACCGAAAGCGGAAGTGTTAGCACAACACTGTTGATGTAGTCGTACGTCTTCACGATCCGACCGATCAAGTACCGAACGCACGGCACCTCCGAGTTCAGCGCACGTTCAGCTTAATGACGTCCCTCAAACTCTGATCCAGCCAAGCTTTGAGGGAGATTCCGTCAGCATGACGGCGTGGTGACGATGATGATGTTCTACCGACGCAGGGCTTCGCCTAAGCACCGCTACGATATTATCGAGGTGGATTATGGTGGAGGGGGGCACCGCACACGGCTAAGAGATCAAGAGATCAATTGTTGTGTCTATGGGGTGCCCCCTCCTCCGTATATAAAGGGGGGGGAGGAAGAGGGGGCCGGCCAAGGGGAGGAGGCGCGCCTAAGGGGGGCAATCCTACTCCAAGTAGGTTTTGCCCCCCTTTCCTATTCCAACTAGGAGAAGGGGGAAGGAGGAGGTGGAGAGAAGGAAGGAGAAGGGGGGCCGCCGCCCCCTTCCCTTTCCCAATTCGGATTGGGGCAAGGGGGCCGCGCGCCACCTCCTGGCCGCCTCTCCTCTTCCACCACTTGGGCCCATAAGGCCCAATAACCCCCGGTACTCCGGTATATATCCGATAACCCCCGGAACTATTCCGGTGTCCGAATATAGTCGTCCAATATATCAATCTTCATGTCTCGAACATTTCGAGACTCCTCGTCATGTCCGTGATCACATCCGGGACTCTGAACTTCCTTCGGTTCATCAAAACACATAAACTCATAATATAACCATCATCAAACTTTAAGCGTGCAGACCCTACGGGTTCGAGAACTATGTAGACATGACCGAGACACGTCTCTGGTCAATAAACAATAGCGGAACCTGGATGCTCATATTGGCTCCCACATATTCTATGAAGATCTTTATCGGTCAGACCGCATAACAACATACGTTGTTCCCTTTGTCATCGGTATGTTACTTGCCCGAGATTCGATCGTCGGTATCTCAATACCTAGTTCAATCTCGTTACCGGCAAGTCTCTTTACTCGTTCTGTAATACATCATCCCGCAACTAACTCATTAGTTGCAATGCTTGCAAGGCTTATAGTGATGTGCATTACCGAGTGGGCCCAGAGATACCTCTCCGACAATCGGAGTGACAAAACCTAATCTCGAAATACGCCAACCCAACAAGTACCTTCGGAGACACCTGTAGAGCACCTTTATAATCACCCAGTTACGTTGTGACGTTTGGTAGCACACAAAGTGTTCCTTCGGTAAATGGGAGTTGCATAATCTCATAGTCATAGGAACATGTATAAGTCATGAAGAAAGCAATAGCAGAATACTAAACGATCATGTGCTAAGCTAACGGAATGGGTCAAGTCAATCACATCATTCTCCTAATGATGTGATCCCGTTAATCAAATGACAACTCATGTCAATGGCTAGGAAACATAACCATCTTTGATCAACGAGCTAGTCAAGTAGAGGCACACTAGTGACACTCTGTTTGTCTATGTATTCACACAAGTATTATGTTTCCGGTTAATACAATTCTAGCATGAATAATAAACATTTATCATGAAATAAGGAAATAAATAATAACTTTATTATTGCCTCTAGGGCATATTTCCTCCAGTCTCCCACTTGCACTAGAGTCAATAATCTAGTTCACATCGCCATGTGATTTAACAACAATAGTTCACATCACCATGTAATTAACACCCATAGTTCACATCGTCATGTGACCAACATCCAAAGGGTTTACTAGAGTCAATAATCTAGTTCACATCGCTATGTGATTAACACCCAAAGAGTACTAAGGTGTGATCATGTTTGGCTTGTGAGAGAACTTTAGTCAATGGGTCTGCCACATTCAGATCCGTATGTATTTTGCAAATTTCTATGTCAACAATGCTCTGCACGGAGCTACTCTAGCTAATTGCTCCCTCTTTCAATATGTATCCAGATTGAGACTTAGAGTTATCTGGATCAGTGTCAAAACTTGCATCGACGTAACCCTTTACGATGAACCTTTTTTCACCTCCATAATCGAGAAACATATCCTTATTCCGCTAAGGATAATTTTGACTGCTGTCCAGTGATCTACTCCTTGATCACTATTGTACTCCCTTGCTAAAATCAGTGTAGGGTATACAATAGATCTGGTACACAGCATGGCATACTTTATAGAACCTATGGCTGAGGCATAGGGAATGACTTTCATTCTCTTTCTATCTTCTGTCGTGGTCGGGCTTTGAGTCTTACTCAATTTCACACCTTGTAACACAGGCAAGAACTCTTTTTTTGACTGTTCTATTTTGAACTACTTCAAAATCTTGTCAAGGTATGTACTCATTGAAAAAACTTATCAAGCGTCTTGATCTATCTCTATAGATCTTGATGCTCAATATGTAAACAGCTTCACCGAGGTCTTTCTTTGAAAAAAAAACTCCTTTCAAACACTCCTTTATGCTTTGCAGAATAATTCTACATTATTTCCGATCAACAATATGTCATTCACATATACTTATCAGAAATGTTGTAGTGCTCCCACTCACTTTCTTGTAAATACATGCTTCACCTCAAGTCTGTATAAAACTATATGCTTTGATCAATTTATCAAAGCGTATATTCCAACTCCGAGATGCTTGCCCTAGTCCATAGATGGATCACTGGAGCTTGCATATTTTGTTAGCATCCTTTGGATCGATAAAACCTTCAGGTTGCATCATATACAACTTTTCTTCCAGAAATCCATTCAGGAATGCAGTCTTTACATCCATTTGCCAGATTTCATAAAATGTGGCAATTTGCTAACATGATTCGGACAGACTTAAGCATCGCTACGAGTGAGAAGGTCTCATCGTAGTCAACTCCTTGAACTTTGTCAAAACCTTTTTCGACAAGTCTAGCTTTGTAGATAGTAACACTACTATCAGCGTCCGTCTTCCTCTTGAAGACCCATTTATTTTCTATGGCTTGCCGATCAACGGGCAAGTCAACCAAAGTCCACACTTTGTTTTCATACATGGATCCCATCTCAGATTTCATGGCCTCAAGCCATTTTACGGAATCTGGGCTCACCATCGCTTCTTCATAGTTCGTAGGTTCGTCATGGTCTAGTAACATAACCTCCAGAACAGGATTACCATACCACTCTGGTGCGGATCTTACTCTGGTTGACCTACGTGGTTCAGTAACAACTTGATCTGAAGTTTCATGATCATCATCATTAACTTCCTCACTAATTGGTGTAGGTGTCACAGGAACCGGTTTCTGTGATGAACTATTTTCCAATAAGGGAGCAGGTACAATTACCTCATCAAGTTCTACTTTCCTCCCACTCACTTCTTTCGAGAGAAACTCCTTCTCTAGAAAGGATGCAAATTTAGCAACAAAAGTCTTGTCTTCAGATCTGTGATAGAAGGTGTACCCAACTGTCTCCTTTGGGTATCCTATGAAGACACATTTCTCCGATTTGGGTTTTGAGCTTATCAGGATGAAACTTTTTCACATAAGCATCGCAACCCCAAACTTTAAGAAACAACAACTTTGGTTTCTCGCCAAACCATAGTTCATATCATCTCAACGGATTTAGATGGTGCCCTATTTATCGTGAATGCAGCTGTCTCTAATGCATAACCCCAAAACGATAGTGGTAAATTGGTAAGAGACATCATATATTGCACCATATCTAATAAAGTATGGTTATGATGTTCGGACACACCATTACGCTGTGGTGTTCCAGGTGGCGTGAGTTGCGAAACTATTCCGCATTGTTTTAAATTAAGAGCAAACTCGTAACTCAAATATTCTCCTCCACGATTAGATCGTAGAAACTTTATTTTCTTGTTACGATGATTTTCCACTTCACTCTGAAATTATATGAACTTCAAATGTTTCGGACTTATGTTTCATCAAGAAGATATACCCATATCTGCTCAAATCATCTGTGAAGGTTAGAAAATAATGATACCCTCGCGAGCCTCAACACTCATCGGATCGCATACATCAGTATGTATTATTTCCAATAAGCCAGTTGCTCGCTCCATTGTTCCAGAGAACAGAGTCTTAGTCATCTTGCCCATAAGGCATGGTTCGCAAGCATCAAATGATTCATAATCAAGTGATTCCAAAATCCCATCAGCATGGAGTTTCTTCATGCGCTTTACACCAATATGACCTAAACGGCAGTGCCACAAATAAGTTGCACTATCATTATTAACTTTGCATCTTTTGGCTTCAATGTTATGAATATGTGTATCACTAAGATCGCGATCCAACAAACCATTTTTGTTGGGTGTATGACCATAGAAGGTTTTATTCATGTAAACGGAACAACAATTATTCTCTGACTTTAAATGAATAAACGTATTGCAATAAACATGATCAAATCAAATTCATGCTCAACGCAAACGCCAAATAACATTTATTTAGGTTTAACACTAATCCCGAAAGTATAGGGAGTGTGCGATGATGATCATATCAATCTTGGAACCACTTCCAACACACATCGTCACTTCACCCTCATCTAGTCTCTATTTATTCTGTAACTCCTGTTTCGCGTTACTAATTTTTAGCAATGGAACAAGTATCAAATACCCAGGGGCTACTATAAACACTAGTAAGGTACACATCAATAACCTGTATATCAAATATACCCTTGTTCACTTTGCCATCCTTCTTATCCACCAAATATTCAGGGCATTTCCACTTCCAATGACTATTTCCTTTGCAGTAGAAGCACTCAGTTTCAGGCTTTAGTCTAGCTTTGGGCTTCTTCACGGAAGTGACAACTTGCTTGCCATTCTACATGAAGTTCCCTTTCTTTCCCTTTGCCCTTTTCTTGAAACTAGTGGTCTTGTTAATCATCAACACTTGATGCTCTTTCTTGATTTCTACCTTCATCGATTTCATCATCATGAAAAGCTCGGGAATTGTTTTCGTCATCCCTTGCATACTATAGTTCATCACGAAGTTCTACTAACTTGGTGATGGTGACTAGAGAATTGTGTCAATCACTATTTTATCTGGAAGATTAACTCCCACTTGATTCAAGCGATTGTAGTACTCAGACAATCTGAGCACATGCTCACTGCTTGAGCTATTCTCCTCCATCTTTTAGCTATAGAACTTGTTGGAGACTTCATATCTCTCAACTCGGGTATTAGCTTGAAATATTAACTTCAACTCCTGGAACATCTCATATGGTCCATGACGTTCAAAACGTCTTTCAAGTCCCGATTCTAAGCCGTTAAGCATGGTGAACTAAACTATCAAGTAGTCATCATATTGAGCTAGCCAAATGTTCATAACGTCTGCATCTGCTCCTGCAATGGGTCTGTCACCTAGCGGTGCATCAAGGACATAATTCTTCTACGCATCAATGAGGAAAATCCTCAGATCACGGATCCAATCCGCATCATTGCTACTAACATTTTTCAACATAGTTTTTCTCTAGGAACATAATAAACGGGAACATCGCGAGCTATTGATCTACAACATAGATATGTTAATACTACCAGGTACTAAGTTCATGATAAATTTAAGTTCAATTAATCATGTTACTTAAGAACTCCCACTTAGATAGACATCCCTCTAATCCTCTAAGTGATCATGTGATCCAAATCAACTAAACCATGTCCGATCATCACGTGAGATGGAGTAGTTTCAATGGTGAACATCACTATGTTGATCATATCTACTATATGATTCACGCTCGACCTTTCGGTCTCACTGTTCCGAGGCCATATTTGCATATGTTAGGCTTGCCAAGTTTAACCTGAGTATTCCGCATGTGCAACTGTTTTGCACCCGTTGTATTTGAACGTAGAGCCTATCACACCCGATCATCACGTGGTGTCTCAGCACGAAGAACTTTCGCAACGGTGCATACTCAGGGAGAACACCTATACCTTGATAATTTAGTGAGAGATCATCTTATAATGCTACCGTCAATCAAAGCAAGATAAGATGCATAAAAGATAAACATCACATGCAATCAATATAAGTGATACGATATGGCCATCATCATCTTGTGCTTGTGATCTCCATCTCTGAAGCACCGTCATGATCACCATCGTCACCGGCGCGACACCTCCATCTCCATCGTAGCATCGTTGTCATCTCGCCAACTTATGCTTCTACGACTATCGCTACCGCTTAGTGGTAAAGTAAAGCATTACAGGGCAATTGCATTGCATACAATAAAGCGACAACCATATGGCTCCTGCCAGTTGCCGATAACTCGGTTACAAAACATGATCATCTCATACAATAAAATATAGCATCATGCCTTGACCATATCACATCACAATATGCCGTGCAAAAACAAGTTAGACGTCCTCTACTTTGTTGTTGCAAGTTTTACGTGGCTGCTACGGGCTGAGCAAGAACCGTTCTTACCTACGCATCAAAACCACAACGATAGTTTGTCAAGTTAGTGCTGTTTTAACCTTCTCAAGGACCGGGCGTAGCCACACTCGGTTCAACTAAAGTTGGAGAAACTGACACCCGCCAGCCACCTGTGTGCAAAGCACGTCGGTAGAACCAGTCTCGCGTAAGCGTACGCGTAATGTCGGTCCGGGCCGCTTCATACAACAATACCGCCGAACCAAAGTATGACATGCTGGTAAGCAGTATGACTTATATCGCCCACAACTCACTTGTGTTCTACTCGTGCATATAACATCTACGCATAAAACCAGGCTCGGATGCCACTTTTGGGGAACGTAGTAATTTCAAAAAATTTCCTACGCACACACAGGATCATGGTGATGCATAGCAACGAGAGGGGAGAGTGTTGTCCACTTACCCTCGTAGACCGAAAGCAGAAGCGTTAGCACAATGCGGTTGATGTAGTCGTACGTCTTCACGATCCGACCGATCAAGTACCGAACGCACGGCACCTCCGAGTTCAGCACACGTTCAACTTAATGACGTCCCTCAAACTCCGATCCAGCCGAGATTTGAGGGAGAGTTCCGTCAGTACGACGGTATGGTGACGATGATGATGTTCTACCGACGCAGGGCTTCGCCTAAGCACCGCTACGATATTATCGAGGTGGATTATGGTGGAGGGGGGCACCGCACACGGCTAAGAGATCAAGAGATCAATTGTTGTGTCTATGGGGTGCCCCCCTCCTTCGTATATAAAGGGGGGGAGGAAGAGGGGGCCGGCCAAGGGGAGGAAGCGCGCCCAAGGGGGGCAATCCTACTCCAAGTAGGTTTTGCCCCCCTTTTCTATTCCAACTAGGAGAAGGGGGAAGGAGGAGGTGGAGAGAAGGAAGGAGAAGGGGGGCCGCTGCCCCCTTCCCTTTCCCAATTCGGATTGGGGCAAGGGGGGCCGCGCGCCACCTCCTGGCCGCCTCTCCTCTTCCACCACTTCGGCCCATAAGGCCCAATAACCCCCGGGGGGGTTCCGGTAACCCCCGGTACTCTGGTATATATCCGATAACCCCCGGAACTATTCCGGTGTCTGAATATAGTCCTCCAATATATCAATCTTCATGTCTCGAACATTTCGAGACTCCTCGTCATGTCCGTGATCACATCCGGGACTCTGAACTTCCTTTGGTTCATCAAAACACATAAACTCATAATATAACCATCATCAAACTTTAAGCGTGCGGACCCTACAGGTTCGAGAACTATGTAGACATGACCGAGACACGTCTCCGGTCAATAACCAATAGCGGAACTTGGATGCTCATATTGGCTCCCACATATTCTACGAAGATCTTTATCGGTTAGACCGTATAACAACATACGTTGTTCCCTTTGTCATCGGTATGTTACTTGCCCGAGATTTGATCGTCGGTATCTCAATACCTAGTTCAATCTCGTTACCGGCAAGTCTCTTTACTCGTTCTGTAATACATCATCCCGCAACTAACTCATTAGTTGCAATGCTTGCAAGGCTTATAGTGATGTGCATTACCGAGTGGGCCCAGAGATACCTCTCCGACAATCGGAGTGACGAAACCTAATCTCGAAATACGTCAACCCAACAAGTACCTTCGGAGTCACCTGTAGAGCACCTTTATAATCACTTAGTTACGTTGTGACGTTTGGTAGCACACAAAGTGTTCCTCCGATAAATGGGAGTTGCATAATCTCATAGTCATAGGAACATGTATAAGTCATGAAGAAAGCAATAGAAGAATACTAAACGATCGTGTGCTAAGCTAACGGAATGGGTCAAGTCAATCACATCATTCTCCTAATGATGTGATCCCGTTAATCAAATGACAACTCATGTCAATGGCTAGGAAACATAACCATCTTTGATCAACGAGCTAGTCAAGTAGAGGCATACTAGTGACACTCTGTTTGTCTATGTATTCACACAAGTATTATGTTTCCGGTTAATACAATTCTAGCATGAATAATAAATATTTATCATGAAATTAGGAAATAAATAATAACTTTATTATTGCCTCTAGGGCATATTTCCTTCACTTGGCATGTCAGATAGTATAGCAGTTCCTTCGAGAGGATCGTTTGGGCGAGTTATGGCTGATGTGGAACAACGGACCGAAAGTCTTTATTCATAGTGCATCTTTTCATCTATCTTAGCTAATGTTGTCAATACAGCATCGGGTATCATGTTTGGTCTGGTTTGTATCTATGGTGACATGTACCACCTTCAGACTAGTGTGATTTGGGATAGTGTTGCAAAAATTGTGTATGATAAACATGGCAAACCAATTATCTGTATGGGAGATCTGAATGATATCTTGTATGATGTTGATAAGAGTACTTCTAATGTGGAATTATTTCCGCATGAGTGCTTTCCGTCCTTTAGTAAAAAGTGTGGCTTCTTTGACATTGGTTAGTGGTCCTGCTTATACCTGGCGGCGTGGCAAGCAACACACTTCTAGTCCTATTCACCAAAAATTGCATCTTGTCTTGCTAATCCCGACTGTTGTTCGGAATACCGCTCATAAAAACTTCTTAGTTTGCCCATCATTTTAAGAGATCATGCTCCCATCTTAATTCCCACTGATGGTAGTTATTGCAAGCATTTTCGAGTGGACATTTTGTTTGGCTATTTAGTTTATGATTTTATGCTCTTGTGGAACCGTAATGATTTGGTTTGTCCAGTTTGCATGGTGAGTATTCTCCGTTGCACATTTTTAGACCTTCCACATGAAATATTCTCGCTAACTACAGATAGAATGAACAAAAATACAAAATAAAATAAATAAAAGAAAATTGCAGCAAGATATTTTTAGTTTTAATATATGATAAGACATAGACTCGGGGGGCATAGTTTTCATTAGAGGCTTCTCTCGAGAAAATAGCATACGGTGGGTAAGCACTTTACTATTGTGCAATTGACAGAAAAGCAGATAATTATGATGATATCCGAGGCAATGATCATACATAGGCATCACGTCCAAGATTATTAGACCGACTCATGCCTGCATCTACTACTATTACTCCTCACATCGACCACTATCCAGCATGCATCTAGTGTATTAAGTTCGTGGAAAACGGAGCAATGCATTCAGCAAGATGACATGATGTAGACTAGATAAACTCACATATGAATAAACCCCATCTTGTTACCCTTAATAGCAATGATACATATGTGTCATGTCCCTTTCTATCACTGGGATTGAGCACCCCAAGATCGAACCCATTATAGAGCACCTCTTCCCATGGCATGATAAATCAATCTAGTTGGCCAAACCAAACCAATAAATCGGAGAAGAAATACGAAGCTATATTAATCATGCATAAAAGAGTTCACAGAAAACCCAAATAATATTCATGGATAGATCTGATCGTAAACTCACAACTCATCGGATCCCAACAAACACACCGCAAAAAGTCATTACATCAAATAGATCTCGAAGAACACCAAGGAGAACATTGTGTTGAGATTCAAAACGAGAGAAGAAGCCATCTAGATACTAACTATGGACCCATAGGTCCGTGGTAAACTACTCACGCATCATCGAAGGGGCAACAAGGATGATGAAGAACCCCTCCGTGATTGTTTCCCCCTCCGGCAGAGTGCCAGAATGGGTCCCTAGATGGGATCTGTCGAGCACAAAGGCTTGCGGCGGCAGAAAAAGTATTTTGTGGACTCCCTGGTAGGTTTCCTGATTTTAGAGTATTTATAGAGGCGGAGTTAGGTCAAACGGAGGCTCGTGGGCTCCACTATGTACCAGGGCGCGCCCCAGGCCCCTGGTGCACCACTCTTTCGTCTTCTTGTTCCGCCCCGAAACTTCCAGGGTCTCTTATTGCCAGAAAAAATCTTCAAAAAGTTTCGTGGCATTTGGACTTCGTTTGGTACTAATATTCTGCAAAGTCGAAAACAAGCAAAAAACAGCAACTAGTACTGGGCACTAAGTTAGTAGGTTAGTCCAAAAAAATGAAATAAAGTTGCTTGTAAATGTATATAAAACAACATTCAAGATTGATACTATAATAGCATGAAATAATAAAAAATTATAGATACATTGGAGACGTATCAGTCTCACATTGCAATGATTGAGCGCCTCGGTGGTCATACACCGAGGGTTGGCCAAAATTTAAGCGTCCATGCCAGCTTAGTGCTATAGAAAAATATTTTAGTTGTTTGTTGGAACCAAATCTGAACAACATTAATATTTTGTACAGCCTTCTCTCCAAATTAGTTGATCTAGATTTGTTTAGAGACGGGTGTATACAACACTAAAGCGTGCCTAGATACATCTTTATTTAGTACTCCCTCCGTCTCAAAATTCTTGTCTTAGATTTGTCTAGATACGGATGTATCTAATACTAAAACGTGACTTGATACATCCGTATTTAGACAAATCTAAGACAAGAATTTTGGGACGGAGGGAGTAAAATTCGAGCCAGCTAATGTGGGACCGATGGGGCATATGTCTATGTTCAAGCAATCACGACTTACCAAAAATAACAACAAAGAAAGTAAGAAATCACGATTTACCAAGGAAAAACATTTGAGTATTTTACGTAATTTGTGGAAGCATTAATTAAATTCTATATTGATTTGGTGGACGGAAATCACGACTTCTGGATGCATTAATTAAATTATATATACAACTGTTACCGCAATTTCTGCATGCACGTTTCCGTGGCTCAGTCAGACGCTTTAAAAGATTTTCATCATAGGCCAGGGCACTCAGCTTCTCTCTTTTGTTTCTTTTTGTGTGGCAGCGAAAGCCCCTCGTTTTTTATTAAGAAATTCCCCAACCTCGCCAAAATCCTTGCCCTGCCATGTCCTGGGCAGATCTGCCGCCAGAGCTTGTCTGCCGCATCGCCGACGGACTTGACGACCTCAAGTGCTACGCGAGTGCGCGGGGAACCTGCCCGACTTGGCGTTCCGCGCTCACACCACCATCTCCGCCGTTGCTCGTGGACCACGGCGACGACCCCACCAAGCGCTACATCACCACCGTCATCAAGCGTCGTACCACTGCAGCCTCGATCCCCACGCGTCGCTCCTTCGGGCTTAATCCCATCCCTTCAGGCAAGCTCTGCCCCGCCGCGTGCCGCTCGTTCAACCTCACCACAATCCCCTCGGTTAGGACCTGTCTTGGCTGCTGTGGCGGATGGCTTGCCCTCTCCGTCTGCATCGACGGTGGTCATAGTCTGCTTAGCCTCTTCCACCCCGTCATGGCCGCCGAGATCCTCCTGCCCTCGCTGATCTACGACAGCCGCCTCGTCTCCAAGATGGTCTTTGCGCCCAACCCCACCACTGATGACTTCCTAGCCGCCGTGATATGTGACATCAATAGGCTTGCCTACGTCACCGTTGGGGCCAGGAGGTGGGCCGTCCTCGACCCCATCCGCCTCGCCGCTGGAGACCAGATCGCTGACCTCCTCTACCACAAAAATGGTATGGTCTACTGCCTCACTCGGTTTGGAGATGTCCACGTGCTCCACCTGCCACAGCGCCGCCGCCGGGAACCTGTCATCCTCGAGGTCCACACATTAGCACGTCATATAGTGCACAACAAGCGAATCATGCAGATGTATGGGACAGGACCGGATCTAAACGCGCTGGCTACTGTAGAGACATTGTTATCGTCTGTGGGAAGCAACCTACTGTTCGATGCCGCCACTAGTTTCGCCCCGCCGTATAATACAATCTCGACTTTCACTAGTGTTAATAACCTTGTGTTCTGCGATGGTAACCTCACTAGTAGAAAACAGGGCATAGGTCACAGGGCAGTTTTCACATTAGCCCCGGTTCAGTCACGAACCGGGACCCATAGGGGCATTCGTCCCGGTTCGTGAGCCCAGGGGGCCGGCCGGGGCCTCGTGGGCATTGGTCCCGGTTCGTATGGAACCATTTGTCCCGGTTCGAGCCATGAATCAGGACTAATGGTCCTCGCTCCTGGCCCACAACCATTTGTCCCGGTTCTTGGCATGAACCGGGACAGAAGGCCCGGATTTAGTACCGGTTCATGCCACGAACCGGGACCAATGAGGTGCCTATATATACCCCTCGCCCGCGAGCAGAGCACTCCAGTGCTCTGTTTTTCTCTGGACGGCGAGGGGAGGGCTTTGTGGTGCTCTAACTCACCTCCTATGCACATGAGGTGTTCGATGAAATGCCCGAGCCACACTAGTTAAACTTTGTCCTCTCGAAGCTCGACCTCAAAGCTCCATTTTCCTCGAGATTTGTCTAGGTTTAGCGGCCCGTCACGTCCCATTCCCGTCTTCACCGCCGTCGACTGCCCGCGCCGATCTCGTCGCCGGCAACACCGTGGTGAGCCTCTTGTTCTTATCTTCTTATTGAAAAAAAAAATTCTTACTTTAGATAGATACTTGTCTAATTTTCTTACTATGTTATTCCTTCTTATTACATAGTGCGATGGTTTTGGTACCCGCCCCCGTCGGCCCTCGTCCTGTCTATGATTCGGATGTGGTATATATTATCTTTTTATAACTATTTGATTCATTTATTGTTTATGACAAATATACCGACCAGCGTGACATAGATTTTATTTATCTAGGAGGTGGTTGAACCGGAAATTCTAACCGACCCTACTGTCGAGAGGTTAAATTTAGTTGAAGAAGAAAACAATTACTTGAAGGAAAAAATAAAAAAAATTGAGGAGGAGAAGATGATATTGGAGTTGCCGTCGATGATCACAAGATCAAGATGGATGCAATGCGCTTGAAGATTAGAAAGATTAGAAAATATGCCATTCATACCGAGGCTTGGTATCATTATGCCGTTGGATCAATTGTTACCTTGGTTGCGATTATGATCGCATTTGTTTTCGCATTGAAATGTTTTACATAGTTTCAATGTATGGTTTAATTAATTAGATGCTCTGGAGAGCTATATATATGTTGTTAGATGAGAACTATGTATGTACTTTGGTTCTAATGTGATGATGAACTTCTATTAATTTGGTCACTTAATTATCTATTCATGATGTTCTGTAATGGTTTTTGACACACTTAATTATATATAATGCACGCAGATGAACCGGCAATGGATGTACAGTGACAGACACACCTCCGAGTACATTAAGGGCGTGCATGATTTTCTCGAAGTGGCTGAGGCAAACAAGCAGAATGGTTTTATGTATTGTCCATGCCCTACATGTGGGAATACGAAGTCTTACTCTGACCGGAAAATCCTTCATACCCACCTGCTTTACAAGGGTTTCATGCCACACTATAATGTTTGGACGAGGCACGGAGAAATGGGGGTTATGATGGAAGACGGCGAAGAAGAAGAGGACGATGACAACTATGTGCCCCCTGAATACGGTGATGCTGCAACGGGGGAAGTTGCTAAAGATCAAGAGGAACAGGACGATGTGCCCAATGATGCTGCAAGGGGGGAAGCTGCTGAAGATGAAGAGGAATCAGTGCCCGATGATGATGATCTCCGCCGGGTCATTGTCGATGCAAGGACGCAATGCGAAAGTCAAAAGGAGAAGCTGAAGTTCGATCGCATGTTAGAGGATCACAAAAAAAGGTTGTACCCCAATTGCGAAGATGGCAACACAAAGCTCGGTACCGTACTGGAATTGCTGCAGTGGAAGGCAGAGAATGCTGTGCCTGACAAAGGATTTGAGAAGCTATTGAAAATATTGAAGAAGAAGCTTCCAAAGGATAACGAATTGCCCGACAGTACATACGCAGCAAAGAAGGTCGTATGCCCTCTAGGATTGGAGGTGCAGAAGATACATGCATGCCCTAATGACTGCCTCCTCTACCGCGGTGCGTACAAGGATCTGAACGCATGCCCAGTATGCGGTGCATTGCGGTATAAGATGAGACGAGATGACCCTGGTGATGTTGACGGCGAGCCCCCCAGGAAGAGGGTTCCTGCGAAGGTGATGTGGTATGCTCCTATAATACCACGGTTGAAACGTCTGTTCAAAAACGAAGAGCATGCCAAGTTGATGCGATGGCACAGTGAGGACCGTAAGAAAGACGGGAAGTTGAGAGCACCCGCTGACGGGTCGCAGTGGAGAAAAATCGAGAGAAAGTACTGGGCTGAGTTTGCAGCTGACCCAAGGAACGTATGGTTTGGTTTAAGCGCGGATGGCATTAATCCTTTCGGGGAGCAGAGCAGCAATCACAGCACCTGGCCCGTGACTCTATGTATGTATAACCTTCCTCCTTGGATGTGCATGAAGCGGAAGTTCATTATGATGCCAGTTCTCATCCAAGGCCCTAAGCAACCCGGCAATGACATTGATGTGTACCTAAGGCCATTAGTTGAAGAACTTTTACAGCTGTGGAATGGAAACGGTGTACGTACGTGGGATGAGCACAAACAGGAGGAATTTAACCTGCACGCGTTGCTGTTTGTAACCATCAACGATTGGCCCGCTCTCAGTAACCTTTCAGGACAGACAAACAAGGGATACCACGCATGCACGCACTGTTTACATGACACTAAAAGTATATACCTGGACAAAAGCAGGAAGAATGTGTACCTGGGCCATCGTCGATTTCTTCCGACCAACCATCAATGTCGAAAGAAAGGCAAGCATTTCAAAGGCGAGGCAGATCACCGGAAGAAGCCCGCCATGCGTACCGGTGATCACGTACTTGCTATGGTCAATGATTTACACGTAATCTTTGGAAAGGGTCCCGGCGGACTAGCTGTTCCGAATGACGTTGAGGGACACGCACCCATGTGGAAGAAGAAATCTATATTTTGGGACCTACCCTACTGGAAAGAGCTAGAGGTCCGCTCTTCAATCGACGTGATGCACGTGACGAAGAACCTTTGCGTGAACCTGCTAGGCTTCTTGGGCGTGTATGGGAAGACAAAAGATACACCTGAGGCACGGGAGGACCTGCAACGTTTGCACGAAAAAGACGGCATGCCTCCGAAGCAGTATGAAGGTCCTGCCAGCTACGCTCTTACGAAAGAAGAGAAAGAAATCTTCTTTGAATGCCTGCTCAGTATGAAGGTCCCGACTGGCTTCTCGTCGAATATAAAGGGAATAATAAATATGCCAGAGAAAAGTTCCAGAACCTAAAGTCTCATGACTGCCACGTGATTATGACGCAACTGCTTCCGGTTGCATTGAGGGGGCTTCTACCGGAAAACGTCCGATTAGCCATTGTGAAGCTATGTGCATTCCTCAATGCAATCTCTCAGAAGGTGATCGATCCAGAAATCATACCAAGGCTAAGGAGTGATGTGGCGCAATGTCTTGTCAGTTTCGAGCTGGTGTTCCCACCATCCTTCTTCAATATCATGACGCACGTCCTAGTTCATCTAGTCGACGAGATTGTCATTCTGGGGCCCGTATTTCTACACAATATGTTCCCCTTTGAGAGGTTCATGGGAGTCCTAAAGAAATATGTCCGTAACCGCGCTAGGCCAGAAGGAAGCATCTCCATGGGCCATCAAACAGAGGATGTCATTGGGTTTTGTGTTGACTTCATTCCTGGCCTTAAGAAGATAGGTCTCCCTAAATCGCGGTATGAGGGGAGACTGACTGGAAAAGGCACGCTTGGAGGGGGGAACTCAATAATATGCAGGGACGGATATTCTTGGTCTGAAGCACACTACACAGTTCTACAGAACTCTACCTTGGTGACCCCGTATGTCGATGAACACAAGAACAGTCTGCGCTCCAAACACCCGGAGCAGTGTGACGACTGGATTACATGTGAACACATCAGGACTTTCAGCAGTTGGTTGGAAACACGTCTCAGAGGTGACACCACTGTTTGTGATGAGTTGTACTCGTTGTCCAGGGGACCATCTTCGACTGTATTGACTTACAAAGGATACGAGATAAATGGGAATACATTTTACACGATCGCCCAAGATCAAAAGAGCACCAACCAAAACAGCGGTGTCCGCTTTGATGCAGCAACCGAGAGGGGAAAGGACACATATTATGGTTACATAATGGACATATGGGAACTTGACTACGGACATGATTTTAAGGTCCCTTTGTTTAAGTGCAAATGGGTCAATCTGTCAGGAGGCGGGGTACAGGTAGACCCACAGTACGGAATGACAACAGTGGATCTGAACAATCTTGGGTACACTGACGAACCGTTCGTCCTAGCCAATGATGTGGCACAGGTTATCTATGTGAAGGACATGTCTACCAGACCGAGGAAAAGAAAAGATAAGGAAGCGAATACATCATACGATGAGCCAAAGCGGCACATAGTTCTTTCAGGAAAAAGGGACATTGTGGGAGTGGAGGGCAAGACAGACATGTCTGAAGATTATGAAAAGTTTCATGAAATTCCTCCCTTCAAAGTCAAGGCTGACCCAAGCATCCTGATAAACGATGAAGATTATCCATGGTTACGGCGCAATAAGCAAATGACACAAGCGAAGAAAAAGTGAAGACTTTCTCCCGCAACTATTATGATGATAGCATGCCAACTTTGTAATAGACGAGTATGATACCATTGTCCGTTTTGTACAAGAAGTGCATCTAGTTTTTGCCGTAACCCTCTCAACTTTCTTGCACATGCTATGTGGATGAAATGATGATACCATGCCAACTTTCAACCTTTTCAGAGTTCATTTGAAATGCTTTATAAGCCCTGAGTGCAGAGAGGTTAGGCCCGTAAGCCTGCTTTAGAGAGGAGCTCGACAGCTCAGGCGCACCGCACCTTATAAACAGGTGCGGCTCTCTCTTAGCTAGCGAGGTGGGACTAAACTCACCACCACGCGCTGTGCAAGGCCATTGGTCCCGGTTGGTGGCACGAACCGGGACCAATTCCACCCTTTGGTCCCTGTTGGTGCCACGAACCGGTACTAATGAGGCTGTGGCCCCACGAGCACCTTTAGTACCTGTTCGTGGCACGAACCGGTACTAGAGTTTCTTACTAGCTAAGCAGTTTTTTAGTCCAACCTCGCTAGCTGAGAGGCATTAGGAGCGGTTTATAAGCCCTGAGTGCAGAGACGATGAAGAAGAGGCGCAATGCTCATGTTGCTTAGCTTCAAGCCTTGAGGAATAAGGTAGACTGCATCGAGCTATGTGCAGTGCAGTCTACACTATTCCGAAAGGCTTGAAGCAAATCAACGCGCATTGCGCCTCTTTTTTATTTTTAATCATTAAAAGCAAAAAGAATTTTCATAAAGAACTTTTTTTGATAGAAACTTTAATAGCAGAAAGAATTATCATAAGTAAAATAAATAAGTAATTAGAAACAAAATAAAATAAAATAAATAAGTTTTTTGTTGTAAGTAGAAATAAAACAAAATAAATATAGCAAAAAAGAAAAATAAAAAAACTAAATACAGCAAAAAGAATTTTCATAAAGAACTAATGGCACTAATAGAAAGTTTATATGTTTTCTAAAACTAATGGCACTAACAGACAGTTTATAATTTTGCTGACCTAAAAGCAAAAAGAATTAAAAAATAAAGCAAAAAACAAAAGAAAATAAATAATGCAAAAAATTTAAAAAACTGCCACCTATTGGGCCACCACGGCCTGAATACGACTAGAAACCCAACCTGGGCCAGGATTCAGGCCCGCAGAAGGCCCAATAGGCCAACAGACAGCACAGTGTGACATTAGGCCCGTAAGCCTGCATTTGAGAGGAGCTCGAGAGGGCAGCCGCAGTGGAGCTTATAAACCACTCCGAGCCCCTCTCAACTAGCGAGGTGGGACTAAACTTTTGGCCGCGGGCAGCGCAAGGCCTTTGGTCCCGGTTGGTGGCACCAACCGGGACCAATGCCCCCCCTTTAGTCCCGGTTGGTGCCACCAACCGGGACCAAAGGCCGCCGCTTCCCGCCCTTTGGGCTGCTGAAAAGAGGCCTTTGGTCCCGGTTGGTGGCACCAACCGGGACTAATGCCCACCTTTAGTCCCGGTTGGTGCCACGAACCGGGACTAAAGGCTTTGCTATATAAGTCCACACTTAGGAAATTTTCGACATACCTCGCCAGTTGCCCCCGACGCCGCCAGGCTGCCCGTGCTCGCCGTCGCCGCCCGCTCCTCATCGCCGTCGCCCCGCGCCCTTGCCTCGACGGGTCGCCGCCCGGTGCTCGTCGCCGTCGCCCTGCCCCCACGCGCCGCCCCGCCTCGTGCTCCCCTGCTCGCGCGCGCCGCCTCGGCGCCCCGAGCCCCCCTGCCCGGCCCGCGCGTGCTCGCCGGCGCCCTCGCCGCCCCGCCCCGTCCCGGCCCCGTGCGCCGGCGCCCTCGCCGCCCCCGCCCCCGCCGTCGCCATCGTCCTAGCCGCCCCCGCTGTGAGAGCCGCCGCCCCGGCTCTGTTTTTTTTTTATTAGTTTAATTTTTTGTTCATATGTGATGTATATGTGTATGTGGCTATAATGTATATGTGAACAAAAAAAATTTGTATGTATGTAGATGTTCAAAATGTATGAATATATATGTCAAAAATGTTTTTTTGTTCATAGAAAGTTTTTTGTTCATATATAGAAAGTTTTTATATATGACAATGGATATATATTCGATATATATGAGAAATGATGATCCACATGGAAAAGTTTTATATATGCAAAAGTTACAATTTTAGAAAAGTTTTATATATCTAGCTAGGAAGGGAAGAAGAAGAAAAAGAAGGATAGGAAAGAAGAAAATAAGAAGAGGAAAGAAAGAAGAAGAGGAGAGGAAGAAGAGGAGATATAAATAAGAAGAGGAAAAAAGAAGAAAAAGAAGAGGAGAAGAAGAAAGGAATAGAGGAGAAGAAGAAAAAATAGAAAATATTCTATTTTTTCTTCTTCTCCTCTATTCCTTTCTTCTTCTCCTCTTTTTTTTCTTCTTTTTTTTTCTTCAATCCTCTCCTCTATTCCTTTCTTCTTCTCTCCTCTTTTTATTTCTTCTTCGTTTTCTTATGTTTTATCGGGTCTGTCGTCGTCGATATATACCCCTCCCGATAACTTCAACACGAGGGGGGGGTCGATATACCCCCTCCCCGATAACATTATTTTCCCGTGTATATATGTCGTCGTTGTCGATATAACCCCCTCCTGATAACTTCAACACGTGGGGGGGGGGGTCGATATACCCCCTCCCCGATAACATTATTTTCCCGTGTATGTATGTTGTCGTTGTCGATATTACCCCCTCCCGATAACTTCAACACGAGGGGGGGTCGATATACCCCCTCCTCGATAACATTATTTTCCCGTGTATGTATGTCGTCGTTGTCGATATAAAACCCCCTCCCGATAACTTCAACACGTGGGGGGGGGGGTCGATATATACCCCCTCCCCGATAACATTATTTTCCCGTGTATGTATGTCGTCGTTGTCGATATATATAACTCCCTCCCAGATAACTTCGACATGATGGACGGTCGATATGTATACCCCCTCTCGACCGTGATAACTTATACCACGGGAGCACCCCCCGGCCCTCTCGCTCGACCAAAACTCTCGAGGACACCCAAACCCTAGAAAAAAACGATGTCGGTCTCCTACCCCCTCCCGCCGCGCCCCTACCCTTGAAGCGTTGCCTAGGCCACCCCAAACCCGGAATAAGCTAGGTCTACGTTTGCACTAATATATCCACCTGCTGTCATGTTTGTGTAATAATTGCCATGTTGTAATATTTGCAGAAACAATGGAGCACGGACGAGATGAGCAAGCAGAAGATGTGTTGGGGGACATAATCTTAGCCGGAGGTGATATCTTGTCGTATCTTAACGACAATGATGGTCTGGAAGAACAGGGTGAAGAAGCAGGCTGCGGTGATCGAAGAGTGGAGGAGGAAAGACATGATTATGATGGCTCCGGTGACCCAATGCTGGTGCAAGAAGGAGCCCGTGGTGACGGCTCCGGTGACCGAACAGAGTCCGGCCAGGTAAATATATTAGTTAAGCCTGTGCTGACTAGCTAATTGATGCATTCATTGTTTTGGTATGTACACATATTAATTAACACTCGTCTTTCTTCTTTTTTCTAGCCCTCCGGATCGAGCACAACTGCGGTAAAGAGACGAGGCCCGAAGAGAAAGTTGCGCTCGGATGAAAGGTTTGAGATCACAGCAATCGCGCGCGACGGCCAACCGATTGAACCCCTCCGGACAAAGGATGCTTTTGCTGCTCAGTGCGGGGTTCTAGTTAGGGACAAGATCCCGATCAGCATCCACCAATGGTATAAGCCTAAGAAGGAAGACCCTGAGGTGTCTTATGTCAATGATATGCAGAAAGATGATCTTTGGACTGAGCTGAAGGCAAATTTCACCCTACCGCCAGAGGAGGATCCGGAGAAGCCAGTTATAGAGCAATTAATCAAGTCTCATGCTCTTAAGAAGATGGCAGACCTATTCAGGAGGTGGAAGAATGAGCTGAAAACTTTTGTCGACAAAGAAGAGACACCAGAATTCGTCGGCCGGTATGAGAAGATCAGAGATCACTGGCCCGCATTTGTGGCCCACAAGACATCGGAAAAGAGTAAGAAGATGTCAGCGACAAACAAGCAGAATGCTGCGAAGAAGAAGCTTCACCATCGCACGGGGTCAGGTGGCTACCTCAAAGCCCGGCCTAAGTGGGCCAAGTCTGAGAGGGATCTGCTTGATAAAGGGATCGAACCAGAGACAATGAACTGGCCAGACCGTTGCCGGACTTGGTTCTTCGGGGCTGGCGGAACCTTGGACCCTGTATCAGGGAGGTGTCGTTGGACGGACGAGCAACTTGCAATACCCGTCAAGAAGCTTAAGCACTATATCGATGCAGCGCAGCAAGGGACGTTCGTTCCAGACAGAGAGAACGACGAGCTCACAATGGCCCTCGGGAATCCTGAGCACCCTGGACGGACACGAGGCACGCCAGGCTCCGTTCCGTGGAAGGCTGGTTTTCCGGACGCGGGCGGTTACAAAACCCAGGAGAGGAGGAAAAAAGTGGAGCAGATCCAAATTCAGCGTCTGCACGAAAGGGTTCAAGTGCTAGAGGAACGAGACGGCAATAGAGATGCCGAAACTGCCCCCGAAGCTACACCGCCATCTCAGCGTAGAAGCAGCGTGGCTTCCACCGAGCTGCCTCAGCTGGAGCATGCGGCTACTCCTAGCTACCCCGTGGATGCTATCACGGAGTCTCAACATTGCCACCTTATGGCGGAATGGCAGAACTTGAAAGTCAAGGCGGCTGTTGGCTCTGTTTTACCTACTGAACCCGGCGCAACCTACCACTGCCGGCCGATTCCAGAAGGATATGCTAGGGTGATGGTGGATGAAATAACGGAGGGATTTGAGGACCTCCAGCTTGACCACCCTACCGGTGAAGGGGAGACTCGGCTGGGTTTAGCTCTGAAGACTCCATGCCTATGGCGGAAGGAGCTCATCAAGCTTCCGAACTGGACGGCTCCGGCGAGTAAGGGCACTCCGCCTCCTCCCTCCTCCGGCGAGTGATCAGGGCACTCAGCCTCCTTCTCCGGCGCGTGGCGGCACTCCGCCTCCTTCTCCGCCAGCGCCGGCGCGCCAGGGCAGCCAGCCTCCTCCTTCTCCGCCTCGTCAGCAAGGGCGGAAGAGACCCGCCGCCGCTGCGGCTGCTCCGGCGCGTCGTAGTCCTTCTCCTCCGCCTCGTAAGCAAGGAAAGAAGACAGCCGCAGCCGCTCCGTCTGCTCTGCCGGCGTCTAGCAGTACAGCTGCCAGAGGCGGGAGGCAATACAGATTCGGTCCTTCTCTGAAGACTCCAGAGAAGTTACCATATGAGAGGACCGAGGAGGAGAACGCGAAGATCGTGCGAGCCGAAGTGAAGAACTTCTTTGAAGGGGTCAAAGCAAAGAAACATCCACCTCCGGAGGAGAAGGTAGATCCGGTGAAAGCAAAGCGCACTCTGGCTGCCCTGACAAAACCACCAAAGTCTCCGCCAAGAGGCAACTATGAGCGCGTTCTTGGAAAGGCATATGCCGAAGCGGAGCGGTCGGGAAGTACTGTCAGTGATAAAAGGATGAAAGAACGACGAGCTGGGAAAAAAATTGCCCAGCTCGGCGAACAAGCGAACCAATCGTGCCCCCCGCTCAAGGTGTCAAAAGACATCGTCGCTAATGATCCGGGTATGGTGCCCGGTTATAGCAATCTTGGAGATTACCTGCCCGACGATGTACATTATGAAATCATGGAGGTGGACAACCACAAATACCATTACGGGAAGCCTCTCGTCAAAGATGTCAGATCTCTAAGCACGATGATGCGAAGACTACATGATTGGTACATGAAAACCTGCAGAGAGTCTGATGGGATGAGTACTTTGACGCTGAGAGTTAAACCGGAGCATGACCTCGTTGGAATTGAACTGCTGAATGTTCCATTTGAGGATTTCTTCCAGTTTTACAATCTAAAGTCCCTCGATAAAACAACGATCACTTGCTACTGTCTGTAAGTAGTACTACTTCTGTCATTAAGTCTCTCTATATAGGTCAGCTCTTTCATTGCATGTATTTATACTTATCCTCACTATATTATGCAGATTGAAGATCGCCGAATTGAAGAAAAGACAAATCGGTGATATTGGGTTCATCAACACAAATCTCATAGATGCATATACGGTTGAAAAACATCCCAAAGAAGCCGAGGCCAACTTGCTACAATCGTTGGTATTAAATCAAAACAAAGATATAATACTCTTTCCTTACAACTTCAAGTGAGTGTTACTGTCTTCTGCATATTCGGTTTCCCTTATTAGTCCAGGTTATGGTAATGTAATTGATGACTTATGCATGCATGCGCAGCTTCCACTATATTCTCCTAGAGATTAAGCTTGAGCCGGGAGTAGTAACCGTCTTAGACTCGAGACGAAAAGATCCCCAGGACTATGCGAACATGACTCAAATGCTCCAGAAGTAAGTTAAATCGATCATTATCCACCATATCAGCAACTTTGTTCATTTCCTGATATCAAGTAATTGTTTTCTTTGTCTGGCAGGGTTTGGAGAAAATTCACCTCAAAAGCCCCGGGACTGCCGAACCAGCTGCAATTTAGACACCCGAAAGTAAGTACTATAGTAGCATGTTCCGCGCATCTCCTAGTGATTCAAGCGCTAGTTTGATCAATACCATTTAGCATGCTTGCTTATCAGTTTGATTGACCTCTATTTCTTGTAAAGTGGTTGTGGCAGCAACCCGGGAATAATTACTGTGGATACTACGTTTGCGAGTCCATCCGCTACCATACCTGTGAGCGGGGCTACACTGAAGAACAATATGAAGTGCGTAAGCAATAATATTCACAATTTTATTTTATTACCATCATTTGTGTTGAGTTTCATTTATTCATATATATATGTATTGACCCCCTTCTTCAAATTAGATTTTTCGGAAGCGGGATCAACTCCTAGCAGAAGATCGTATGCGAGGAATTCAAGAGGAATTGGCGGCATTCTTCCTTGACCACGTGATCGCTGAAAACGGAGAATACTATGTGGACCCTGTGTTCCTACAATATAATTAGGAGATTGTATTGTAAGAGATAATTATTGTATATATGTAGCCGGTAGTGTCGGATAGATATACGAGAACTTGTTGTTCGACCAATATCTCGGAGAAGGAGAGGTGGTCGATATCACTTCTCTCTGTCTACATATGTTCATGACGATCTTCTGTTTCCTTCATTTGATTACTAGCTAGCGTGTCTACTCCTCTCCATACGTATATAGTACGTAGCGTCGACCAAGCACGGAGATAAGAGAGGACACTTCTCTCTATTAATTAGCTAGCTAACACAATATATGAAACAACTAAATTAACCCCCCAAAACCCCTAAACCACCCCCTTTCAAAAAAAAAAAAACCTCAGCTCCTGCTAGGGGCTGACGCGTGGATGCCTATTGGTCCCGGTTGGTGGCACCAACCGGGACCAAAGGCCCTCCTGCCTGGGCTCCCCGCACCGGCCACGTGGACGGCCTTTAGTCCCGGTTCGTGTAAGAACCGGGACTAAAGGGCTAGGGCATTAGTAACGACCCTTTAGTCCCGGTTCCAGAACCGGGACTAAAGGCCCTTATGAACCGGGGTAAAAGCCCCTTTTCCTACTAGTGCCTATACCAAATCTGGAGGAATGCGGCCTGCACGGTTATTTAGCAGCAGCCAGGAGGGGGTCGTTGCCGTGTAGAACATGACGAAATATTTGTTTTAAGGTATGACCCCCAGCGCCGACCGTGTTGGGACGTTGTGGCCGACTTAAGGGGACACTCAGTGTTTGTTGGGAGGAACAATGCAGTGTCGATATATGCGGAAGGTGTTCCGGGACTCAAGGGTGATTGTGTGTACTGGATCGGTGAGAGAGGTAGGGATCCGGGCATGGTATATGACATGAAAACTGGCAGGTCAACACCTTGCATTCCCCTCATGGATGGTGTCATTCCAGGGTCTCCACAAAGCACAATCTGCTGGTACTTTCTTAGTGATGAATGAAAGAAGAGTTTACCAGATCTGAGCAATGGCCCATGCTTAATCTGGAAAAAAGTTATGCATCGTTGGGCAGCTTGGCGACATAGTGATAAGGACCACCAACCACATTGGTGGAAGTGATGTTGTACCGTCGATAGAGGGTTTTGTTCGTGTTTTTTGTATACTACATTCAAAGTTTATTTAATTCATGTGGAACTGTCGGCCTGTCATTTGATTCACTGTTCCCTACATTTACTAAAAAAAAGGTCCACCATCTAATAAAATGTTCATCAGGCTTCAAAAAAATGTTCACCATGTTTTAAATATGTTCAGCATGTACAAGTTTTTATATAATCTACTAAAAGCAGTCCACCATGTTGAAAAAAAGTGTTCACTATGTTCACTAGGCTTAAAAAAATTCATGATATGTTCAAACAATATTCACCATGTATTCAAAAATGTTCAGCTGGCTTTAAAACATAGTTACAATGTACTTTCTTCACAAATAATCGTATGCTCACATAGACCAACATGTTTTTTTATTAATCAAAAAGGAAATAAAGAGGGAAAGGAACAAACTAAAAAAAGAAAGAAATAAACAATGGAAAATGGAAAGATAAGAAAAATATTTGAAAACTGGAAAGAAAAGAAAGAACAAAAGAAATAGACAAAAATGGAGCAAAGAAAAAACAAAGGAAAACACAAACAAATATCCAGTAGAAGAACAGTAAAAATCCTATTGAAAACCGAAAAGGAAAAGGTGGAACAAAAAATACTTACAACAAAAAAGAGAAAAATTGAGGAAGACCAAAAAAAAAAACAAATGAAAACTGCACCTGAAAATAACTCAGCACACACATAAAACTAAAAATAAATCATAGCAGAATGGCAACACAAAAGGATTGAACGATGGAATGTCCCAGAATGTGCTTGTTGTATGCATCAAGTAGAATTTGCCGATGTGTGTGGGGAGGTCCTATCTACCGCTGTTTGCGGCATATTGGTAGAGAAACGCACAGGTGGCCTCCCGACAGGGCCAACCATTGGTGCATGCAGTGAAGTGAGCGAGCGGGAGTCTACAGCTAGTGGAAGAACGATGCACTATAGCAAACCGATAACTGTAGCAAACCAAACCCGAGGTACTGTACCTATCCGGGGCATAGTTACTGTAGCAAACATTTTTAGAAAAGTGTTAGAACAATTTTTGAAAATTACAAAAAAATGAATTTTCTAACTTTTTTGGGAAAATACGAACAAAATTTGTAGCTTGGCAATTTTTTTGATTTTCCAAACATTTATTGGAAAAATATATTTGGAAATGTGAATTTTTCGGAAATTCAGAACATTTATTGAATTTTCGTATCATTTGATCAAAAGCAGCACAATTTTTTAACCTATTTTATTTAATCTGTGAACAAATTTTTAAAAATGGGATCATTTTTTTGCAATTCCGAATAAAAGTTGAAACACGAACATTTTATGAAAAGCTCTTGAAGATTTTCTGAAAGCACAAACAAATTTTAAAATTCCAAATGAGGTTTGAAATTTCTTAGCATTTTAAAAAGGAAACTATTTGTAAAATAAAAAAGAAATCAAAGAAAATCGGCAAAAGAAATAGCAGGGAAAGGAAAAATAAGTGAAAGCCAGAAAAATCCACACCGGAACCTTCCAAATGGTTCTTAATACAGGTAAAAAACCAGAAGGGGCCTTCAAGAAGGTTGGAAAAACCCGTGTGTATGCTAGCTGACCCGCAATTCTGTTGGTAACTGCCGCAATTTGATTTGCATTGGCCTAGGATAGGGAGATATTGGGCTATGGGCCCTGTTGAGTGGCGATAGAGAGAATCCGATGGACTTTAATTTTGAGCTGACATGCTTACATTTGTTTTTATAGTTGTGAACATTGTTTCAAATTTGCAATTCATGTGACTGCAAACCAAACAAAATTTGAACATTTACTCATTATATTTCTATATATTTGGACTTTCTTATATTAAGAATCTTCTTTCATGATATTCTTATTATATTTTTATTTCATTTACTCATTTCATGTTTTATTTATTCTTCGTCTGTCTATTATAGTTTGTCTTTTTATTTATAACTTAGATGTAAGTTTATTCGTTGCAACTCCAAAATTCACACAATTTCAACATTTTGGATTTACAATTCATTCATGGGGTGGGGGTGGGGGGACGAAAATAGATATTGTTGGAATTTCCTTTGGGGGGGGGGGGGGGGGTCTATGTGACAAAGGTTCATGCAAGAACTGATAGTCTGATACACAAACAAATAGTTAGTTTCAGTAATCATAATGAATTTCTCTCAATTCTACTGACCCGCTGGCATCATCATATTTTTCTTTTGATTTTGTTAGTAAAGACATAATACAAATAAAACCCACATGATGAAGTGCACATACTACCACTACTGATTGACTTCTTCAAATATATACGTACAGTGATTTCCGCACCCAAAAAGAAGAAGAATAAGAATCGGTGGCAAGCAAAAAGAAGTTAATTACTACTGTGTTTAGCAACATATCAAAGATCCCACATAGTATAGTTGGGAAGGCAAAGCAGCAATAATGCATGCATGGGTACGGTGCTTCTTCAGATTGGGTGAAGCTTGCAAGACAAATCTATATATACTCTAGTGGATATATACTAAGGCATAAGTGCTGGGGAAAATATATTGACCATCTGTGCACAACTTAGCGTTGTTGACGTATAAATGTATTGCGTAGTCTCTTCCGTTAGATCGGTCTTTTGGTTGCATTAGTTAGATCATGCACTTGTACGAGCGCTACAAAAATACGCACAAATAATTACATTTAAAGATAATATGTAGGTGTTGGAGAGTGCATAATCTTTTGCAAGACCTTCATCATCGTCTTCATCGACCACTGATCCTCCTCAATGCATGCAACTCCGGCGTCATCATCCCCGGTGGTCGCTTGCTCCATCTGAGCCTCCAGGAATTCCACTGGGACGTCAACGTATCCCCTGGTGAGAAGGTCCACCCTGATCTTGGCCAGCAGCACCCGGAGGCAGTCGTCCCCGCTGGCCTTCCTCTTGTCAGCCGGCCAACGACGGCACTGCTCGTCTAGCTGCCGCCTACGCTCCTCGATCCACCCGGGCGGAAACACCCCGCCGGGGAGGTCGTCGACGCTGGGGGCCTCCGTCTCCCTGTGGTACATGAACGCGGCTATGTCCTCGTCTGACAGCCGGACCATGCCTGCGGCTGGAGACGGCGCCGGCGTTGAGGGGTCGGATTGCGACATGATCCGGGCCACCGCCGCCTCCAGCTCCGTGGGGCTCAGCGCCCCCGCCTCCGGGAAGCTCGCCAGGTTCTCCCTGACAATCGCCCGCAGCTCCACGTAGGAGTATTCGGAGAAGAGGTCGTCCTCCATCGGATCGTCCGTCGTCGACGGCAAGCCCTCGCTGCGCTACGGTGGATCCGGATCAATCGGAAGGCAAATAGAGCGATTGTGATGGCGTCGTCTTCGAACCCTCGATCGATACAAGAAGGCAGACGGCAATGGGTTTTGCATTGCAATGGGCCCGGTCAGCTGTAAATTGCAATGGGCCTTTTCTTTATCACCTGACCAAACATCTCGGCCTGTTTTGCTTGAGTATATTGCCCAACCAACAATGCTACCCTTATTTTGCTCAAAAAAAAAAACAATGCCACCCTTATGTTCTCAAAAAAAAAAACTTATGATCTAAAACCATGAAAAAAACTTTTGTTCTCCAAAAAAAATTACTGCACAAACATATGGGACTGTGCTTCCGAAAGCCATCATGTAATCACGTGGTTAGCAGAGATTTTTTTTTGCGGGAAAGCGGAGATTGCAATGCTGTTACTCCAACCAATTCTCGCATATTTATATTTTAACGAATGAATTTATATTCTACACAATATTTTACAGAATAGATCTCCAATACCGCGACAAGCCAAACATATCGGTTGAATGGTGCTGCACGATCAATGTGTCTGGTTCCACACGAAACATTGAGTTTTGCATGGCTGAGGAACACCATCATCATATAAATTTTATTTTTCCTTGTGTTAGTGAGAAATAAGAAAAACAAAAAGACCAAAACCCACATAGTAAGCATATATACCGTTCCTTGAGATTTTGGCAGCAGCGATAACTAATTCGTACATGCATAGATTTCCCCGTAACAAAGAATAAGAAATGCCGGCAAGCAGCATAGTAATCCTAACGAGGCCCCGAATGGATCCAAAAGAGTTTATTAAGCTACTAAGGTATTACTTAGCACCCAGCAGGAAAACAAATTAAGCAACGATCCTCAAGCATCAACAATGGCGGCTTCAGCTTGGTCGAAGCTCGCCCTTCTTCTCTGCTACTTTGGCTTGAAGGCCTTCGTTTTCGGCATCGTTGCCGAAAACAAAAAGGTCAATTGCTTGTCCTGTCCATCTGGTTCATTCGTTCGCTTGTATTGATTATTAGGTTATTATTGCAAAAGTACTAAACCTACGGGATGCCTCCATCGATTGCAGCCTCAGTTTGGAACTGGTACCGTCATCGGAGATGGTTATGTTATGTGCGAGTTCTCACGTCTCAGCGTGGTCATGGGGATCCTCTCGATGATCTCGCTGCTAATCACCATCCTCATCGGCCACCGCGCCGTCTTCTACCCCTACCCTACCAACAAGACCAACCAGCAACCCGCAACGGTTCCTCGCGGAGCTCTGCTTCGAAGCACCATCCTCATAGTCTTCTTCATCGTCGCCGAGTAACTAAATGAACCCCTTTATTTAGCTGGCTATCTAAGTACTCCCTCGGTAAACTAATATAGGGTCGGTGAGATCACTAAATCGTTTAGATCACTACTTTATTGATCTGAACAATCTTATATTAACGATCCTATATTAGTTTCCAGAGGGAGTAATTAATTAAGGTCGTTCATCAATGATCTGTTTTGTCAAGTAACTAATTACATTTCTCGATGGGATTAATCATGAAAATAGGTTGGTCTCGATTTCGGCTTTGGTGATGCTGGTGGGAGCGACCAAGACGCAGGCGGCCAACCTCCGGTACCAGCTGCCAATGCAACCTGACGGCACCATGAGCTGCCCGTCAAACACGGACAAGATGGATGGCCACTTCGGTGGAGGCGCCCTGCTGGCCCTTGATGCTGGGCTCATCTGGTTTGTCTGCCAGCTGCTCGCGCTCGAGGCCCGGGCTAACTACCTCGACCGTCTCCCTGGGGATGATGAGGACCACAATGACAACAACAAGAAAAATGATGGCGACATTGTAGCCTCCGAGGACCACAGTCAGCTAGCATAATGGCGACTGCCAGACAGTGCCACCTTGTCCACCATGAGTCAAAACCATGCCATGTTGTAATGAAGCCATTTAAACAGGGTGGAAAGACATAAAACCTATACCAGCATCTCAATGACAAAACTATACTCATCTTTGTTAGAAAGCGCTTTGCTAGTTATGTACTGAATAATTTGTGAACAGCCCATGGAATAACCGTTTGCTAAATGGGCGACTAGTTGGGTGGTTGCACTCACCCACGCCTATGTTTCTGATGTTATTAGTGCCAGAGGACGTTAATGTAGAATTTCGACAAAGGGTGGATTTTATTAGGTTAAAATGGAGCATCAAGTGTATACAAACACTATGAGCACACACCGTCCTATGCACAGCGAAGATGCAGATAGACAACACCAACACACATACACAAAATACGCCGACAACTAACAAAGCGTAAAAGACCAAAGGTATGTGTAGGCGAGGAAAAATGAAACAGAAAACCCGGATCGTTTAGATCCGCGATTTGCAAATTGTACCAATGACCATATCCACAACAACCAACGTATGACACCACATGGTCGACAATGTTCTTCAATAGCAATGCCTTCAGAAAGGGAGCGACGTTCATGCACCGCCGTCATCAGATCCAGCCATAAGGCTTGAATCTTGATTTTCACCCTCAAAGATAAGTCTAAGCATATCCGAGCAATGCCTTCAACAAGCTAACGACGCAAAGACATCGCCATTGCCAGCTGGTATACCCAACTCGGGTAAGAGCTAGGCTTTCACCCAGAGCTCAGGACCGGATGCACGTAGCACGACCGTCGAAGTCACTCAAGTGTTGTCGCTACCACTGCTCTGCGATCCCGGTAGCTACAAGCGATGTGCGACCGCCGCCACTGCACAACCATCCATTTGCGTCAAGTCTTTGTCCATAGTTTGCATAACACCGCCGAACACAACCGCCGGATCTTGAGAGGCTAACCTTCTCCGAAGACCATTCGGCAACCAGCGTCATCGTGGAGCCATAGGAGGTCGCTGTAGCACGGTCTGCAGCCACCACCCCTGGCCGACTGGGCCTAAATCACCACCAAATCTAAATGAGGACATCCACGCATGATCGACCATGGACGATGCAGAAGCTACCCCCCCCCCCCCCCAACATCAGATCCGTCGGGAAGATCCATTATCTACTCACAACGTTGCCACCACTGCGGGAGAGGAAGGGAACGCCCCGCCTCTGCCATGCAATGTACAGAGCTTTGCTCCGGTGCGGCCAGCCGGCAGCGGCGAGGGAAGATGCCCTGGAAGACGAGCGCTTAGGCGGAAGTGTTGTCGCCAACTAAGTCGCCTAGGAGGCGACGCGGGGGCCAGACGGGTTTCCCTCTCATATAGTACATGGGATCCGTGTCGGGACAAATCCGGACGAATCCTAGCTCCCCCCCCCTCTCTCTCTCTCACACACACACAGACACAGACACACACACACACACTTGCTACTGAATGGAGGTGGAAGAAGGAGAGGTGGGCGCTGTAATTTTCCGGCAACAAACGCCTCGCCGATGAGGCTGTGTTTGACGGTAAGTATTGCAAAAACCGAAGTATCAAAAAACTAAAATAATTTAATCTATGAAATACTGTGATATTGATATAGCAGCGTATTTTAAAGTATTAACAATACATAGAAGCTGTTTGACACAGCGTTGTAAAATTAGTTGCACTGCTGCAAACACGCCTGTTTTTCTCAAGGAGCTAGCCATTGGCATGTAGCGACCGGCCAAAAACGGCCATGCACACGGCCATAGAGCGGCCACAAACTGAACAGCCATGCTCAAGACTTGCAGGTTATAAAAAGGGACGCTTGGGCAGGGCAGCAGCCGCGGCGGAGGGGTGTGGGAGCAAAGCGAGTTATTGAGAATAGTGGGGGAGAGGATAAATGGGTGCCATGTTAATGTGACATGTGGAAACAAATGAAGAGGAAGCACATGCATATCTCAATTTCGATTCCTTTTCAAAAAAAAAAAATCTCCATTTCGGTTAGTGTACTCTAAACCTACAAGCTAGAGAAAGAGGGAGCAACCTGTGTATCATCTCTATGTTGGTGTGGCTGTTGAAAACTGTTGGTGTGGCTGTTGTGTGTTGTACTGTCACAAAATTAGGCCCTGTTTGATAGCAAAGTACTAAAAAAACTGCAGTATCAGCAAACCACAGTAATTTAGCCTATAGGTAT
Source organism: Triticum aestivum (assembly GCF_018294505.1). Taxonomy (NCBI): domain Eukaryota; kingdom Viridiplantae; phylum Streptophyta; class Magnoliopsida; order Poales; family Poaceae; genus Triticum; species Triticum aestivum. The sequence goes on along the minus strand of NC_057802.1, from coordinate 618,579,819 downwards.
AAAATACCATGGTTTTAACATAACAGAGTATTGTAGAGTATTGACAATGCAGAGCACCTGTTTGACTGCGGCGTGCGCAGTGGAGCTAGGCAGTGCCTGGTTGTAGTCTACCCTTTAACACTCTTTCCTATTCTAATTAGCGTTTGGGATGATTGTTTTAATTAACAAACTTAGCAGTAGAAATAGAAATATATATATATATATATATATATATATATATATATATATATATATATATATATATATATATATATATATACAGAGAAAGGGCATTATGGATCTGAACATGAAACATCTGACTGAGAATAGTGCACTTTACATAAGTAATAGGATAGATTTAGCGTCTTGAAAAGCTTGTGATAGGGCCAAAAGCAAACCATAGGTTATCACAGGATAGAGCATAATTAAGAGTACTTAGTGCTAGATTATATTGACACAGGAGCTGCAGTGTCTTCGATGGTGCATCTAGAGGCGGTGCACGGTGAAAACCAGGCGGCGCTTTGAAGTGATCCTGAAACGAATTGCACAGACGTCTCCTTTGTGAATGTTGGCACGGCGACGAAACTCAGACCGGTTGGTGGTTATAGTGGCCCTCTTGTCGGAACTAACGTTAGAACACCAGTTTCCAAAGCTGGAAATACAAAGTTAGTTTCAAAGAAACAACATAGTTTAATATTAATAATATATCATGTAAGTACTCATCCGTGTTTTCCATAAGAAAATACATTATCCTGCCAAAACAACCAAGCTGTGGCAGTACGAAAACTACCCAGGAACACATATGCAGGAGGTGATTATCAAAACAAAAGGACTGATAAATTTAGCATCAACAAATGTATATTTTTTTTGTTTTCAAATTCATAGTTTAACTCGAAAGCAAATAAAGATGGGCCAGAAATCAACATATGTTAAACTGGTGCTGCCAACAGTTCTATAGTTAATCGCTAATCATCAATCTAATCTAATATAGTTAATCGCTAATCATCAATCTAATCTAATTTCACAGCATACTCTGTAGCACTAAAAGCATACTGCTGAAGTGACAACAAATCCATATCTCTAAAAATGATAACTCTTTGCAAAAATTCTTCCCCAGGATAAGGAGGAGCATCAAATAATAAACATAGATCCATGCGGGTAATATAAAATGCATAGGTCCAACATATCTATTAATCCATCTAGCTAGAAGCATAGAACTGCATATACATGTTCCAAATCAGTGAAATAGCAAGATCCAAAACACAAAATCAGATCCATGACCATGTATGTGTGGGCTCCAGTCACAAATATGTTGGAAAAAATATTAAGCATCGGCTGGAAGCAGTGTAAAATTTCAGAGACGTTCATGGCATTATAGAAAATGGATAAAATGCCTTTGCCAAACCAAACGGACATGGCTTGCTGATCCAAACCCGAGTAGCCCCCAAATCCTCTATGTCATGCTGCATCAATGTAGAAATGAAGGAGAAGAGACACGAGAGAACAAATCGCTCAATTCATCGGGACTACAAAAAAGGTTCTTCTGGAATATATATATATAGGACAAATGTTTCCTACAAGCGGTGGTAGTTACCACCACTTGTGTTTTGTATGTTGTATGTAGTATGTACCAAATTGGAGAGTATCTACGCGTAGTATGTACTATATAAGAATGTTTAGGTAGTATATATACTATTTTTTAGTTAGTATGTATCGTATTTTAAGTATGCTCCTTTTTACATATAAATATATATGTATTTCACAAATATAATTAAAACCATGGGCCAACTTATAATTTTTTCATGTAACTCATTTTGAAATATGTTATATATAATATATGAACATACTTATAATGATAAAGTAGTATATATAGTACCACATGGTAGTATATGAGACATGTGAGGTAACTACCACCGGGTGGTAGGATGTATTTTCCATATATATATATGTTTAGAAAAGCACATACCACTCTGTCTCCCTCCGAAAGCCGCCCCGAGCAGCACCAAATGCACGTCCAGAGCAGCACGGTGGTACCACCCACAGGCTCACCCATGGCGCCGGCCACGCCTTTGCGGCCTTCACGACAGCGCCCATCTGATCTGTAGCGCCTCACGGGGAAGATCTGCAGAACAATAAAAGAAGCAACGCTGGCAGTGACATAATCTAGGAGGTGTCGAGGTTAATGATTGATGCACACCTATTTAACTGACCTATTTCGCCAAGTTCACTGAAGAGATCATTGAGCAGGTCGCGCTCATGTTTCTCCCTATCGGTTTTGTGGATCTTCCTCGGAGCTTTCTTCTTGCACTTTCCGACGGTGACAGGCCTATGAATCGAAAGCTATTACATCAACAACAATGGAACACGGGCACAGCTCTCACGCGCGTCCATTTACTCCTAGCGTACGTTCAGATAATGAAATTGAACAGTAGAATAATCCATTGATTGAAACCCGGCCCCAAACGAAACGAGATGTAGAATCGCTCCAAGACACCTTACCCATGGGGCGGCGGTGCTCGTGCCTGGGGCGGCGTCTCCCCTCACGGCGGGCAGCATGGTCTACCCCGCAGACGTCTGAAGAAACCAAGAAACCTCTGCCGTACGTAACCTGTAGACAGGAAGTCAGAAACACGTCCCAAGTCCAAATCCAGAGAGAAAAAGGATGGCAAGAAGCAGACTATGTACCTCAAACTGAAACGGGTTGGAGAATGTTGCGGCCGTTTTCGGAGTGGCCGTGGTCTCCGGTGGTGCGTCCATCGGCCACGGCGAGTGAAACGGGCGGAGAAAAGAGGGAGAAAGATGGAAAAGGAGTCTTCTGCGGTGGCGGTGCGGGCGCGCTAGCCCTCTTCCGCGACGGCGGTGCGGGCCCTGCCCCTGCTGCCTCCGCCGAGAGTGGCCCCTGCTGCTTCCTTCTTGTCTCTTTCTTGGGCTTGAAGGAAACAACCAGTGGTGGGGCAGCAACGAAGCAAACGAAAAGGCAGTGCCAGCGCCTGCTCCTTCCCGGCACGTTAATGCTTCTCGATGGCTAGTTGTTAGCGCTAGCCGTTGCATTCAACTAATCGGCCATGCAGATGCAGCTAGCTAGCATATACCTTATCGTTAGCAGGGCAAACAAGCTGACTTCTTTACCATTTCTGGTGCGTTATTCTCGGCAGCTAACTGGGTAGCCCTTACCATACGTGTGCATAAGAACAAAAGCATGCAAAAACTGAACGTAGCCCATGGAGAATCTATATATAGAGACGGCCGCAGCGGCGGCAGCGGACACGACGGCGTGAGAGCGGGACGAGCTTGTTGTGAATAGCTAGCGACTGGCTTGTTTCTTTCGTTTATTCTGTTTTTAAAAAAGAGGTCTAGGGTTCTTTTTTTTTATGCAGAGAAATTACTACAGTTTTAAGAATACTCTAGTTTTAATAACACAGTATTTGGTGCAGGTCACAGTATATAAAGCTATGGTATCTGAAAAAACTATAGTATTATCAGAATACTTAGAAAATACTTTGCTATTAAACAGGGCCTAATTTTGTTGAGGACTGGAACAGGAGAAAGGACTGGAACAGAATACCATTTGTTGACGACTTGTTGCGAACGTCTTGTTTCATGGTACATACATAGCAGGGAAGGGAAACCTTAACATCGTGAAGGGAAAAATATGCCCTCTGAATGCAATTGGTATACCATTCATAGGCATCCCTTAATCTAACAAAACAATTTCTGTTATGTGGAAGTATTCTCTCAATATCACCAGAAAGTCCATGGGAATATCCTAGATGACCCGTTGCGCCAATGGCGCAAAGGGCGAGAGTGAACCAAGTATTCAAACCATGCAAGTAAGAATATTTAGAGACCGACGATCAAAAAAAGACGTCAATGTTGTGGTCTTTGAGAGAAGATCGGCATCTTTTCTCCCTATTTTCACAGTTGATTCTATCAAAAAAACTAAATGCAGCCACTTAGGGACATATTCTTAGTAGCATCAAAAGGGAAGCACTAAAGATCCAAAAGCAAGTGCATATCTGTTTGTAGTGAAAAGAGAATATCATAATAATTAAGCAAGCAACACTATGCAGTGCAGAAATTTTAACCAGAATTATTCATATTTGAAACAAATATCAAGTAGTAAAATTAAGCAACAAACATCATTGCCTAATCAATCATCCTTCATTTTAGTTTTACTCTGCTTGGCTAACACGACCCAATCAGAGAAGAAGAATAGACCTGCCGGAAGGCTATAGGAAATGATGTAACGTTGAAATATTCAACACTGTAAGTTGAGTGAAACTAAAATTGGACAACAAAACGCCCCTATTTCTGTAAGCTCAAAGAAATTTGGCAACCATCTTAATACGTCACCTAATATACACAGAATTGTCTTTAAAGCACCAAAAGTTTACTTCCCGAATATTTACAGGTGATCAAGAACTAACCATCTGAATACTTGTTTGTACAATGCAACCGAATAACCACACGATACACTGGACAATCCAATCTATCATGCTACCAAACCATGCCATTTCTTAACTTTCCTAAGAGTTGTAGAGAAGCCTCACCTTTGTTGGTGTTCAGCAGCACAATGCCGCCCATGGAGAGCACCGCTACACGCATACAGCTTGGCCCCAAAGATGAACGGCTTTGGACCCTTCTAAGAAGCTTGATTTGAAAACCGAGCAAATCAGTCTTTTTTTCTACAAATGACCTTAGAAAGATCACATTTTCCTTTCATGGAGGTATATAGAAGCAGTAAGAAAACAAAAAAGGAAAAGACTGCATACTCCATTTCTTTTCTGTGCAAGCCTATGAGGAACACCAAAGCAAACAAAACCCATGAGGTAGTCGTTCAGATTTTTTTCTGTGCAAGCCTATGAGAAACACCAAAGGAAGAAAAGCTATCAGCCAACATACTCAAAAATCACACATTTCCCCCTTAAAAGAAGAAACCCAATGTCCTAGCTCAACCAGCCGGAGAAGATAAAGCACAAGCAGGAAAACAAATAACCTGACAGAGGCTGATACTCAAGAGGATGTAGCTAATAACAGAGAGCCATTATCGATCAATTAAAGCAAAGGTATACTGCATAAAGGTGTTTGTACAGTAAAGTGACCATGTTGTTGTTAGGAACCAATGGAGAACAACTAAAAGACCGATGGCTTTCTAGTGCAAGAATTAACCGGGTAGACCAAATGCCCTTTGTTCCCTTTTGCAGCACATACTTGGAATGGCAAATAAAGTGTGCGTTAGGTACTTATCATGACAGAAGCTCAGTCTCAAAGGCATTTTCCTAAGTATGTCTTCAACAAATACTCCAAAAAATGTAGAACTGAACGAACGACTTTTCGTACAGCGAGAAATAAACTGAGCAGGCTGCTGTTGAGGTTGGTTATTCATAAATAAACTGAAAGAAATTTTGTGGTTTTATTCGGAAGGTAGAATAAGAAGGCAATGCTCAGGCATGCTACTATATGTTCTTCTGTGTGAAAGCTTAATTGATTGTACAGAATTATCTCACATAGAAAGGCAAGATGGTAACAATAGATTACAAATGTATCACGTGCAACAACCAAAAGGGGTTAGCAAATAAACGCTCTAAAGGGTACAAAACATTTCTGAGTAGTTTAATCCCACATCTCATTCTGCTACAAATTAGCTCACACAAAAAGATGACGACAATGGAAATAGAGTTGAACTTGTACACCAACGGTAACAAAAAATGAGCAACTTTCAAGGAAACAAACAAATTTATAAGTAACATATAATCTGACATCTCATTCCCCCGAGATATTTGAACAAACATGTGATGGATAACCTGACTTTCTCGATGGAAACCTCCTAGGAACCTCAATCTCTGACAGGAAGCAAACAACCTCAATCCTCTCGGGAACCAGGTAACCTCACTGCATGTTTTTGTAGAGATGAAGGCTTGTAACCACCAGGAGTAGTGCATAATCATGTTTTTGGAAGTGGAGCGCCGCCGGCCACAACACGTGAAGGCCACGGGACGGGAACCTTCACCCCGTCCTGCTCCATCTGCTTGTTGTTTTCGATGGCATGAAACTAATCTAGCAAACTCAATCTACCAAGATGATGCCCCATGAATTTTTTCATATATAAAACAAACTGAGCAGGGATAAACAATAGGCTACAGGAGTACATGTAGGCAGTGGAAGAAAACAAGAGCACACTGGTTAAAGTGCAAAGGAATACCCCTGGGCTAGAACGAATTGTTTCCTGTAAAGAAGCATCTTCAGACGGATAGATCCAAACATGCAGGGACATGCAAACAAATGACCTCTCATATTACGACACCTCTAGAAGCCGACTCCTCTGGACTTTCACACTCCAGGCCGGAGACAAGAGCCAGTTTCGCTGTATAAACTATTGGCAACAAACAGATTGTCCAGACCTGCCTAGGAGACACCGACCACCACAAGGACTCTGCTTACAACCAACGACGAGCAGCAACCTGCGAAACAATAGGTCAAGCCCGCACTGCATGAACCGTTGCAGTTCCACAAGAAGAAGAACCGGGGAAAAGCAGATTGAGCGAGGAAAGGGGAAACACGTACATGGTCTATGAGGAGAATGAACAACTACAATCATTAAGGACCAACAGATCAGACACGTACCTCAACCAGCTTGCCGGTGGCGCCGCCTCCATGACGGAACAACGACGGCCTCCTGCCCTCCTCCATCTCCTCAGCTGCTTCTTGTCCTCGGCGCCTATCTCCCCTGCTCAACGTGCCGGTGCAGAATCACGGTGCGCGCCGCGTGATGCCGGCAACCTGCACCCGACCCGGCTTGACCGAGAACCGTTGCACCCGCTGCTGCACTTCGAGCGCCGGGGAGAGAAGGCCGCGTGACGGGAGGGAAGGAGGGGATTGGGGGAGGGGGAGCACGGGAGAGGGGATATTTCCACGGGACCCTGCTCGCTCTACTTTCACCCGGACACAAGCACACACACACGCTGTCGCTACGAGGCTGGCCCGCGTGCAAGGCTGGCCCATGCGTCAGTCACTCTAGCCCGGTTATGCGGCGAACCGAAGAATGAGCGTCCAGATATTAACGGAAGGTACGGTGAAAACGCCCAGTGAGGCAGATTGACCGTACATGATTCGCTGGAAACGTCGATGGCGCTGGGATGGCGGGTTGGCTACAAGGGTTTATATGTTCAATTGGCCTTTATTTTGAGACCTCTTACGGTACATCATACAAATATTGACCATCCATTTTTCTATACTAAATGTTAGTATTAATACATATTCTGCTTCGGTACAACTCCTAAACACATTAACGGTTGAGATCTTTTCATACCCTTTCATAATAAACGATAGGATGTTTTTTTAGAAAATACGTCGTTTCGCAGGCGCAATGGGCCGGCCCATTGGTGGATACTGTACGCCTATATGAACTTTTTTTTTCCGGGTGTATATGAACTTGTTCACACCATTAAAATATATCAGTGCCTAAAAAACCCAGTAAAATATATCACAAAAAGATTAATGCAATATGAGGATACGATAACAGAAACCGATGCTACAAAGAGCAAGCTGATAACCACTACAGCTAAGAAGCGCTTGTGTCTGTTTTTTTTTTTTTTTGCGGAAAGCTTGTGTCTGTTTCAAACAAAAAAAAGCACTTCCGCCTACATAGGCAGAGCCAGATAGTTAACACTAAGAGGTACTCTAGCAAAATTTTGACATACAAAATGGTCATAGAAGCTGGTAACATGCAAAGATTTTCTGAAAACATGATTTTTTTATTAAAAAAATATAAGGTACTGTAGCGAATATTTATGTAAAACATAAACGTCTATTGAACTTTGAACATTATTCAAAAACACGGACATTTTTTGAGAACACGGACAATGTTTGAAAATCGGTAAGTACTGTAGAGAACTTTCTTTTTAAAAGCGATTTTTTAATTTTTGTGACCATTTTCCAAAAAATGTTCGGAGTTAAAAAAACTTATTCACACTTGCTTGGAATTTCAAAACAAGTTCGGAATTTCAAATTTTGATCGTGTTTTCAAAAAAATTCAATGTTTCGAAATTTGCTCGTCTTTTTAAAAAAGCTCAAAGTTTCAAAATTTGTTCGTGTGAAATATATTTCAATGTTTTTCATAATTTCAATTTGTTCCTCATTTTTCTGATGTGTTCAGAATTTCCAAATGTGTTCCACTTTTCCCAAGATTATTTGTGTTTTCAAAAAGTGTTCTCATTTTAAGATATTGTTCACATAATGAAGAAATGTTCGTGTATTAAAAAAAGTCACGGGTTCAAAAAATGTTCGCGTATTAAAAACTTGTCGATTGCAAAAAGTGTTTGTATATTAAAAAAATCATGACCTTAAAAAAATGTCCCTGCATTAAAAAAATAGTGGATTTCAAACAATGTTCTGGAATTTTGAAAAATGTTTATGTGTTCAAAAATTGTTCATAGAATCTATAAAATATTCGGTATTTAAAATATGTTCACAATGTTCAGTGAAACGTTCAAATTTTGTATGCATTGTTCCAAATGTGCCGCTACTTTGTGTTAATAAATCGTCTGCGCTAGCTTTAGAACACTAACAGCTGATAGGTCGAGTGGCCAGCACCACTAGTTCCCGGTAGCCCGTTTGCTTCTTTTTTGTGACTTTTCCTCCTGGTCTGGTTTGGTTCCTGCTAGTGGGCTGGCCCAGTAGCGTTTCCAGTCCTGAAACGTGAGGCGTATAGTTTGTGGGTGATACATTATACATAGGAAAGTTGGTACAATTTGTTAAATACCCATATTGACCTTTATACGTTTAGTGAGAAGGGTTGTACAGAAGCGGGACTCCATACATACTGTTGGACAAGATGTGCAGCATTCCTTGCAAAAAGGGGGAAATCGCAAGAGTTGCAAAGTTAGTTCGAACGGCTAATTTCATCAAGACGATTATGCGAGCAAGATGAGCAAAATTGGTGGCTTAAGTGTTCATGTGGTGAGCAGCGATTCGAGGAGCAAACGGTCGCGACGAGACGGGGAACAGAGCTAGACCTCTATCAGGTTACCTGCACAAATCTGATTGCTCCAGACCTCCAGTATACGGGGTTTTTCTATTTTGTTGCAAATATGAAGAGGGGGAAAAGCCCCACCTCCTTCTACCAAAAGGCTATATATTGACAAGTTTTTCATCTTGAGTATTGTAGTACATTTCAATGGTGGACAAGGGGCGATATTTTTTCTTGTACGAATGCTCTCTGATCTAGAATTTTTTATGAAGGCTCCTTCACTAGGATTATTTCACTCTTTATCTTTGGATTCTTATCTAATGACCCAGGACGAAATGCTGGACGGGAGGAGTATCTTTTTTTATTTTTTCTTACAAATTGGATCTGTTTCTTATATTTTTTCTACGATAAAATCCGGGGGTCGGAATTCGTTCCAATTTGAAAGTCACAAATGATCCAAGGGAGCAGAAAGAGAGGGATCCGAACCTTCGGTACTAAAACATTGTACAACTGATTAGCAATCTGCTGCTTTAGTCCACTCAGCCATCTCTCTAGGTCCCAAAGTGAAATGTTTCCCGGGTATGATATTAGGCAAGAAATAAGAAATAACAGTTGCAAAAATACCCCTTGTAAAAATTAGGGACAATTTTTTTTTTGGCGGCTTAAAAAAAATAAGCTGCATCTCCCCAGCTTAAAAGACAAGCCGTCCCCTAAAGTTTTTTTAGAACGAAGACGCTCGACGCTTCCGGCTTTAACTTAATAAAGCCCACAACAGGAAGTGCACACGAAATAAGTCTTACAACACGACCAGGACCCTCAAAAGGACAAGCGGGGCGAGGGCAGCAGGTTTAGGATTACACGCCGCAAACGGCTAGACCAGAGCACGCATGCTCGCAGTAACGATTCCAAAAGGTGCCACCATAACCTACGGTTGCGGCGCAGGAGCTCTTGCCAAAGTGTAGACTTGACGTAGATGGGCCAGAGCGAGCTACAGAAGATCAGCGTCTTGGCGCCTTCCCAGCGGCCCCCACTGCTGCAAAAAGATAACACCTTTGTATATAACATCAGCGGGATGTGAGGCGAAAACGCCCTCTATGGTAAGTTTGTTCCTAATGCGCCAAAGTGCCCAAAGTAATGCCCCCACACAACACCACATGACACGTCTAGCGGAACCCGAGACCGACGACAGGATAGCGCACAACTCAGAACATGTCCTAGGATCCCAATCCCGGCCAGCGGCCTCACGAATAGCACTCCACACAAATCGGGCCAAGTGACATTGGAAGAACACGTGGTTACCGGTTTCAGGCGCCCCGCACACCGCGTACGACCCGTTGGACGGTCCGTTGCGTTTGGCGATGTTCACCGACGTGCGCAGCTTGTCACGAGACAGTTGCCAGAACAAGACCTTGGTTTTGAGGGGGAGCCTTGCCTTCCAAAGCCCAGACGCAACTTGCTGCTGAGTGCCCCTAGCGAGGGCTCGGTAAAGGGAGTTTACAGAGAACTTGCCAGAGGCGTTGAGGCGCCACGACACCACGTCCGGGCCCTGGGTTAGCACGACGCCCTCAAGGATAGACAACAAGTTTCCCAAACTTGCCGTCTCCGGGCCAGTGAGTTCCTGATGAAACTAAAGCACTAGTGGGGACTCAGCCAAAACTTGAGCCACGAAGATGCGGGGATCAAGCGCAATATTAAACAACTGCCTAAATCTGGACCAGAGAGGTTGGTCGCCAATCCATAAGTCCGTCCAGAATCGCGTTGAGCATCCATCCATAACCTGAAACTTAGCCCCCATGGCGAAGATTGGTTTAAGCTCTTGGTTGGAGTTCCAAAATGGAGATCCCCGACCAGAAGCTGCAAAGAAGTTGCCGGACGGGAAGTATCTGGCTTTGAGAAGGTCCACCCAAAGCCCAGTTTCTCCCAGGGACAGCTTCCAAATCCATTTGCACATTAAGGCAACGTTCATGAGCCTGGAATTCAACACCCCCAACCCCCCGGGACTTGGGACGGCACACGGCCGTCCACTTGACTAGGTGGTACTTCCGTTTGGGGCTAGCTCCTTCCCAGAAGAAGCGAGACCGCGGAGTGTCTAACTTGGAATGCACTCCTTCGGCAAGCAGAAACAAACCCATGGAAAACATGGGGAGCGAGGAGAGACAAGAGTTTGTGAGAATAAGCCTTGCTCCCGAAGACATGAATCTCCCTCTCCACAGCCCCACCCGTCCGGCCACCGTGTTGCAGATGGGGGCCCAGTCCAGGATGGTGGGAGCCCGATCCCCAATCGGAAGCCCCGGGTACAGAAATGGAAGACTGCCCAATTTGCAGTTGAGCAAGTTTGCCACGTCTTGACTCTCGTCTGGCCCCATCCCCATGGAAACCACTTCACATTTGTGGAAGTTGATTTTTAGGCCGGACATGAGTTCGAAGCTCAGCAGGATAGCCTTGACCGTAGCGATGCTATGCCTGTCAGGCTCGAACAGTAGCAGCGTATCGTCTGCATACTGTAGGTGGGAAACCCCTCCCGGAACCAGCTGGATAGCCACCCCCTTAAGGTGACCAGCCGACCTAGCTCGGTCCAACATTGCAGCCAGGGCGTCGGCCACAAAGTTGAAAAGTAACGGAGAGGCTGGGTCTCCCTGACGCAGCCCCCGCTTATTGCGAAAGTAGTGGCCTCCTTCGCCGTTTACCGCAATGGCCGTTTGGCCCCCCGAGACCAGTTGGAGCATGCGGTGAACCCAAACTGGCGCAAAGCCTCTTCCCAAGAGGACCTGCCTAAGGAAGTCCCAATTTACACGATCATATGCTTTTTCGAAATCTAGTTTTGGAAGGATCGCGGGCTGACGCGTGCGTTTGAGCGAGTGCACAATCTTGAGCAAGGCAAGGGCCCCCTCCAGAATGTTGCACCCACAAATGAACGCAGATTGGTTCCTACTAATGATGGGATGGGCTACCGGAGACAAACGCGAAGCATAGGCTTTAGAGCAAATTTTAAATGGCACGTTAATCAGCGCAATGGGTCTAAATTGCCTAATATTGTCAGCCCCCTGTACTTTAGGGATGAGGGAGAGGATCCCGAAGTTTAAGCGGGAGATATCGACCTCGCCGCTTATAAAACCGTTGCAAACCCCAAATATCTGGCCCTGAAGGAGAGCCCAGAAGCGCTTGAACATGGCAACCGGCCAGCCATCCGGGCCGGGAGCCGTGTCTGACTTCATACCGTGAACGGCAGTGTCAATCTCCAAAGGCGTGAACGCGAGACCTAGCTCGTCGTTTTGGGCCTCAGACACCCTGCCAGCCGGGCCCCACAGGTCCGAGCGTAGGCGCGCCAGAGGTGGCTCGCACGAGCCCATCAGTTGGATATAGAACTGATAGACGTGTCGCATAATATCGCCTTGACGCAACAGGAGCCCCTGCTCCGATTGCAGTCGTAGGATGGCACATTTGCGATGGCGGCCATTCGCATATGCATGGAAATATTTCGTGTTCGCGTCGCCTTTCAGGGTCCATTTAAGCCCCACTCTCCGCCGCCAGTATTCTTCTTCTGCCCGGAGAAGCGACTCCACCTGACCCTCCAGGTTGTAGCGGTGTGCCCACTCTTGTTCAGAGAATGGGCGCGCATCAGCCTGCGCATCCAGTGTCGCGAGCTCCCGGACGAGACGGGCCCGCCGCAGTTTGTCATCGCGACCTTGGTTAGCCCCCCCATCCCTTGAGAGACACACGCAGGCCCGCTCCGGACGCGACCCACATCTCCATGGGCCCGCGCTGGTGCCCAAGCCTGTTTACACATGCCTCCCATTTTGCCTGAACACTTGTTCAAACTCTGGGAGTTCGAACCACGCCGTTTCAAAGAAGAAACGAGGGCTTCGCTTGAGCCTATCCTCCCCTGTGGATAGGACCAGAGGCACGTGGTCAGACCCAATGCGTGTTTCAGCGACCAACGAGCACATGGGAAACCACAACTCCCAATCGGCTGTCACAAACACCCTATCAAGCACTGAACGCACCGGAGACAACTGCTTGTTGGTCCAGGTAAACCGAGCCCCTGTTCTGGCCACTTCCCTAAGCGCCATGGCCGCAATAGCGTTGTTGATCAAGGAGACTCTGGTCCAGGTAATGTTCGAGTTGCTCTTGTCCGCGCCCGAGCGAATCAAGTTGAAGTCGCCTCCCATCACCAGCAGAAAGTTGAGGGAAACCGAATGTCCCACCCGCGCTTGGAGCTCATCGAAAAACTCGAGCGAGCGCGAGTGGTCAGCGAGGCCGTAGACCACTAGCACCACCCACTCCCGAAGCGACTCCCTATGCCTAACGTGGGCCGAAATAAAAAAAGGTGCCCGTCTCCCAGGACAGCACCTCGAAGTAGGCATTACTAAGGCCCAGAAGCATGCCACCCGAGTGCCCGCGGGCCGGAGACCAATGCCACACAAAGCGCTCCAGGGGGTCGATCACCAGCAACTCGTGGTGACGGAAATCAGCCTTAATGGTTTCCTGGATGCCTACCGCGTCAATGCCCTCATTGCGCATGTACTCCTTGAGCTGGGTCCGCCTCCCAGCATGGCCGAAGCCTCAGATATTCCAAAAGAGGAACCGCATTAGATGATGCGGTTGCGGAGGCGGATCCCACGCGAGGTCACCGCTTTTGCCACGCGCCTCGTCTTTTGGGGCAGACGAGGGGGAGAGGCGGCAACAGCCCCTGCTGTTACCACGCTCGGATCGTGCAGCACAGCCACGGTCGAGGGAGTCCCCGCTCCCCCTTCCGGCACGGCCGCGCGCGCAGCCGCAACACAAGCTAATGCTGCCTGTGCAAGTTCTTTTGAACGAATGGGAGAAATCAGCTCACGGGTCTCTCCCTCCGACACCAATTGAACCCCACTATCCCCCAAAATCTCCCCAAGTGCTCATCCGAGAAGGAATCGAGAATCGTAAAGCGCGAGGAGGGGGGGGGGTCATTACCTTCAATCTCCATGTTCTTCTCGGCCTGGAGGAGTTGCGCGCGCTATAGAGACGGCATGTTGCCCTTGGCGCCCTTGGGGTGGCCACTGGTGCGCGTCGGGGTCGGAGCTATGGCCACCGCCTTGGAACACTTCGCCTTGGCCACCGGGAGCGTCACGGCCTCCGCCACCAGGTCGGCAGCAAGACCCGCAGAGGCAGCCGCAGGCCCGCCCCCTGCCGGATCCAGAGGAGAGGCCAGCGCCATGACCGCCTGCTTGGGGGTGGCCGGGGCGCCCAGGTTCTCCATCAGAGGGATCGACGAAGTCGCCTTGTGCCCCTCCGTCTTCTTCGCCTGCCGCACCGAGCCGCTCTTGCTCACGCCACCAGAAGGAGGGGACGTCCACATGGCGGAGCCGCACCCCTCACCCACCACGAGGCCCGGAGAGCGCACACCAGGGAGCAGAGAAGAGCGACGGCCAGAGTCGCAGGAGGCCGTCGCACCCCGGTCCGCATCGGAGTCAACGGCCATGTTGGAGCCATACTGGTTGGCCTCCATAGTGGCGCCCACCAGACCGAGCGGCGCAGCCGCCGCCGGCCCCCTGCCCTTGGAAGGGCCCGCCGTCTTGTCCAGGGGCTTGTCTTGGAGGCGCAACTTGTCCCACGCCGCGGTGTCGATGGAGTCGTCGCCCATGCTCTAGTCGTTGTCTTGGTCCACGTCCTTGTCGCCGGGGCCTTTGCCGTTGGAGGGGGAGGCGGGGGGGGGGGGGGGGGGGGGGGGGGGGCAACACCGCGGCCCGACGTAGCGAGCTCGGGTTCCAACTTGATATCGTACCCTTCTCCATTGAACCAGAGCTCGACACGGCCGCGCAGCTTGTCAGGGGCACGACAGGCAAACCGCATCTGCACCGGACCCACCCGGATCAGAGACAGTTCGCCGATCGCGATGGGGCGACCGATCATGGGCGACGACTACTTGGGGGGCACGCCCACACCACCGAGAAGCAGTCCGCACCCACTGGAATCACTTGCCAGTCCCATTCGTCTTCGAAGAGGTACGGCAGCTCCGCCTCCAGCACGGCCGAGGAGAGCAGGCCCGGGGCCGCGGAGATGAAAGCAGCATCAGCGCCCAGGCCCGCGCCCGCGGCCGCATCCGCCGGCCCCTCCACGAACGACAGGCAGAAGAAACCCTGGCCCGGGATCGCGTTCCCCATGATCTGGAGCTGCAGAGGCTTGCCCCGGGTCGGGCAGTAGGCCGAAGCATGGCCTTCTTCTTGGCAGAGAACACAAAGCGGCTTGAACGTGCAGTCGATATGGAAGTGGCCGACCCGCCCGCATTCGAAACACTCCGGCCCATCCGCCTCCTCCACCGGGATCGGCTCAGCCGCCGTGCCCTTGGACGACGCCGGCGCCGCCGGCAGCGCGGGCAGAGCACGCCGCGGATCCGCCACGGCCCCGGGACTATGCTTCTGCTTCTTGGCGTAGGGGTCGCCGACCCGGTCGCCGCAGTGGGGGTGCTGCATCTCCTTGCGCTTGAGCTCCTTCTTCTTCTCGAGCCCGCGGCGTCGATGCTCTTCTTTCTTCTGGTGCTTGCGCTCCTGCTCTTTGATCCACCACGGAGGGAGCGGCCCCCAGCCCCCCGCCTCCGCCTCCTCAATTGCGAGCTGCGTCTTGGCCTTGGCACGAAGCTCGCGCTCGCGTTGCTTCTCGGCCTCCAGATCCAGAGGCGGCGCTATCGGCGGCTTCTCCACGCGTCGCTCCCCGCGCGAGCCCATCCGCACCACCTCGACGAAGGAGCGCCGGAGGGGAGGGGGAGGGGACAAGCGGCGCACCTGATCTGCGGTGGCTGCAAACCCTAGGGTGGGCTCTAGCACGCACCGTCGCACCCACACCCATTTATAGGGGAGGCGGGGGGGGGGGGGTGGGGGGGGGCACCGAGGCTTCTAAATTAGTTATCCCATAACTAGTTTCGAAGCCCCAATGAATGAGAGAGGTGACTTGTGGGAGAAAATCTGGAGAGGAGGTGGCTTACTTTATAAGCCACCAAAATTATGTTTGTACTAGATTTTATTTGAGGCAAATGTTTGTACTACATAATAGAAAAACACGCGTTGGCTCCATATGTCTTCGTGGAGAAGTGCTGCCCTTCTCGTTGTGGTCCAAGAAGGGAGATTAAGGAAAAATGGGCGTATGGCACGTTAGTTGGTGCTAAGGAGTATGGCCCATTTATGAACCGAGTCGTCCTTTTCAGCTTAGATTGGCGCTCATAACCGCTGCAGCGAATTTGACCATAACGGTGCTGAGTCTGGCACATGATATAAGGTGGATTCGCCGGCACGCCGCGAGCAATTTCATGATAAATTTCTTTGGTTCCTACACTAAGTACACAGTCAACCTTTTTCTTAATTCTTCTCCTGCTGTAATCTGTGTTAATTAGATGTGCTTTGCCTATGTTTCTACTTATGTAGGCGAGTTAGGTACAGAGCATGATTTGTTTTTTTTTGCAGAATTTACAACCAATAATACCGACTATAAATTGTTGAACTTATGCAACTTTACTTTTTTTTGCTGGAAAAACTTCCAATCTATTCATCTTCAATCATGTTAGTACAACGAGCACTAGAAATAATAAAAATTATATCTAGATCCGTAGACCACCTAGCGACGAGTACAAGCACTGAAGCGAGCCGAAGGCGCGCCGCTGTCATCGCCCCTCCCTCACCGGAGCCGGGTAAACCTTGTTGCAGTAGACAATCGGGAAGTCGTCATGCTAAGGTCTCGTAGAACCAATGCACCAGAACAGCAACCGCTGCGGATGAAGAGTGTAGATCAAAAGAATCCAATCTGAAAACACACGAACGAAGACGAACGACGAACAGATCCGAGCAAATTCACCAAAGGCAGAACTGCCGGAGACACAACTCCACACGCCCACCGATGATGCATGAAGCATCACCGGAACCAGAGCTTGGCGAGGAGACCTTTATTCCATCTTCAGGGAGCCGCCACCGTCTCGCCTTCCTGAGCAGGACACAAACCCTAACAAAGCTCGAAAAAAAAATCTAAAAACGGAGCCCTCCCACCGACAAGGGCCGAGATCCACTCCGCCTCGATGGCCATAGGACCACCGGAGACGGGATGGACCGGCGCCGGCGCCGGTGGGAGGCAGAAAGCTAGTGTTCTTGGGAGGCGGCGGCTAGCTCCAGAAACTTTACTTATTTATATATGTTTACTTTTGCTTCAGGTCACATCTAGTACTCTCATTAGTGCTGTTGTATTTATCGTAGTGTTATGGATTAACCCTTGATAATCCCACCATAAAAGGTTTATAATTTTGTTTCAATGAGAACACCGGAGCTAGCGTCATTGCCATGTTCTTACTTGGCCCAAACATGCTCTGAAATGCACATGGTGTTATTATGAAAAACTTGCACGGTTCCCCAGTTTATCTTGATCGCGCCCCATTTGTCCTTGAAAAAGGTCGGTGCACACTACACCTGTAGTTTACGCTGTAAGAGTTTCTTAGATCTTGTGATGGTAAACATCTCATATGTACATTTCCATGAACAGTTACAGAGCTTGTAGGAGAAATGGATCTTATTTACATACAAAATAATTCATGGCAGGCAACTACTTTCCGGAAACTCTCAGATCTCCTGGCATAGACTAGTGCCTACATGTCAGGTTTTGTTTTATCTAGTTGTATTTTTCAGAATTGCTATGGATCATTGGTCAAGCTCACATATTTACAACTTGGTCTAAATAACTTTCAACCTAGGCAAACAACATCATGTAGGCTGCCAGTTTCATCTTTGTCAGAACACTTTTTAAGAAACTTCTATTGATTATCGTAATTCGCAGCCTTTCGGTGCCAGCCCTGACCTTTGCTCTTCCCGCTTCAGAGCAAAAACGAAACTCGTTCCAATTCCTGCCAGTGGATTTTCCTAAAGATGTAGAGACGAAGACCATGCGGGGATTTGTTTGTATCTAGCAGTTTGATTTTAGCTCTGGTTTGCTCATTGACCATAGGACTAGAGTTTCCCTGATTTCCTGCTGCTAGTAGTTAAGGAAAGCTTAATACGCACGATGTGGATTCGATCCATTGAAAAGTAAGAGAAAATTGACTAGTGTCAATTTTATTTCCTAGCAGGCTTCCTACACGCTCTTTGATATGCAATTGCCCTGCAGGGTCGGAAAACCTACCCATGCTTGTATCTTGGTAACTCCCTAATTGTGATGGAGGTTCAGTAGTCATTCAGAATTGATGCATGGAAATGAATGTGATACTGAACTTTATGGGAGGAGGGGAATGCCTGTACTGCTTAGGCTTGCCCAAGGCATGGCTGCGAAGCCAGCCATATGAACAATCATGCACACCGGTCAAGAAGAGAGGTCCTCAAATAAAAACAGGACAATTTTTTTTTTTTCTGTTCGAAGGAGCCAAATCTCTATGTATCAATCTAACGCCAACATCATAAGAAACTAATTATAGAAAACTAAAATGATACTTCCTCCGTCCCATAATATAAGAGCTTTTTTGACATTGGAGGTTGAGCGTGGATCACTTATAGTAGGGTCCATCGTCACTTCTCAAACAACGCACATGACCTCGGCGTTGAATGCTTGCTGCAGTAATGTCGATTGATGGAACCTGTCTACAACGTTGCCTCGATCGATGTTCTTCGTATAGCTGGTTCGTCGGTTTCACGCTGTACATGAAAACACATGGCCTATTTGGTTCACTCCAATATCTCATAGCAAGAAATTGCATCTAGATATATTGCTGGAATGGCCATGAGTTTAGAACCATATGCTTTGGTACATAGCTATATACTCCCTCCGTCCGGAAATACTTGTCCTAAAAATGAATGTATCTAGACTTATTTGAGTTATAGATACATCCATTTTATCCGTTTCTAGGACAAGTATTTCCGGACGGAGGGTGTATATAGCTAGATGATAACTTGGTACTATTTCTTACCAGAGGAAGGAAGACAATTAATGAGCTCATGATATTTAATCCATTTATCCTTTTGGAGATCAACATAAGCAACAAAAGATTTACAGAAATTGACAACAATCTCAAAATCAAGACCATATTTTGCACTAGGTTTTAGAAAAAAAAACATCAGTTTTAACACAATCATATTTAAGATTTATACCGGATTCTTTACCTTTGTCGACATCCCAATGTTCAACATTACGTTGAATTCTTTCCAAAAGATCTCATTTATAATCAATATGTCTACTTGTAAAAGAACCGACCGAAGAAGCATCAAGCATTTCTTTATCGCGTAGAGGAAGTATTGCAAAAAAATTGTGAACAATAATACCTCTAGAAAGCTCATGATTTGGCCATATGTGCATTAATGACATAAGCCCCCACCCCACAAGCTTGAGAGATACTTTCTCCGCCGCGAAGCCAGATCTTATAGATATAATTCCGATCACAGTGAACTAAATGCATAGGATAAAATTTATTATGGAAAGTACATTTGAGTCACTTCCAGTCCCATGCGTGAAGATTATCCAATAGCCTAAACTATGCCAATGTTTTTTCCTCCAAAGATGAAGGGAACAACTTCTTCTTAAGTTCTCCATTGGATAGAACTGAAAGTTAAATAAACCACATAATTCTTCCATAGTAAGTAAGTGCATATCTGGACAAATAGTTTCATCTCCTACACAACGGTTAGTTTGCACTTGTTCAATAATGCCAACATGAATTTTAACAACATTTTCATTAGGCGGAGGTTCCTTCCTAACCACTTGTGCACGTGGAGAGGTCACCCCGAAGAAACCTCTTAAATAACTTTCTTCCATAGTGAAGAAAAGTAGCGAACAAAAATAAAAAAAGACATCACGTACGGTAAAGGTTTACCTTACCAAAGCACTACACTCTTCGACAACGGAGCCAGAAAAGAGTCTTGATGACTCACAAGTATATGGGATCAAAGATAGTTTTTTCAGCAAGTAAGAGTGTCGAACCCAACAAGGAGCATAAGGAATTGACAAAATAGTTTCCACCAAGGTTTCACTCTAAATGTTGTAAAGATATTTTGATAGGTTGTTTGATAGCAAGGTAAAAAGTAAGAAAAGCAATAGATTGCAACAAGTGGCCCTTGAGGACACACATGAATCTCAAGTTACTTTTATAGGGACTAAAGCGCTCTTGAGGACACACATGAATCTCAAGTTACTTTTATCATGATTCATTAAGTTACTCTTCATTCTTTTGATCATTGTTATGTGGGTGGACCGGAGCTATCCTACTGTCCTAACTTGAACAAATACATACTTATAATTATACTATTCATGCAAGGATCTGCAATTAAAAGAGATGTGATCAAGATAAATTTAACATGACATTAAACAATTGGATACAAAACAACCCCTCACATAACAATTGATAAATTGCGGTTTGGGTTACTATCACTCGAGCAACCCATCATCAACAAACTGATTCCACAATTCCTTCCCCTAGACCCAAATATGGTGAAGTGTCGTGCAATTGACTTTCTCATAACACTACTAGAGGAAGAACAACACAACATATAATCAAAACATTGAATGGTAATCTACTTCACATGACTACTATCAATAAGACTTTTCGCATGTCCTCAAGAACTAATGGATCAACTCACAAGACATCATATGGATAATGACTAGTAGGTATGAATATATGAAGAACAATCTAAACATAACAATCTTTCACAAATAATTCTCCTATGCATCAACTACAAACGTGTAATCAACACATACAAGTACTCACAGGTACCAATATGAACTTTGATACAAAGATTGAGCAAGAGGGATGATCTAGGGTTCAAAGATGAGATGGTGCTGGTGAAGATGTCGATGGAGAAGATGATCCTGATGATGAATAGAGTGTTGGTGATCCCAATGATGAACATGAAAGTTTCTCCGGTAGATTCTATCCTCCATGATCGTCATCGACCTCCTTCGCCACCTCTCCCTTCATGGCCATGGCTTCAAAACTGGGAACCAAAGCATGGGCCGCTGCCTCGGGCGATTGGCCACAGCCACTATGCGAGGTAACAACTGATGTGTTGCTTCAATACGATGTTGGAAGCCATGTGGTAAAATGGGATGGGGTGGGGGTGGGATAATGCAACTATGGTCACCCCAGGCAGGGAATGACACCTCAGCTTGCTACTACTATGGTCACTGTGTTCTAGGATAGGCATCTTGGTCACCCCGGGCTGGGACCAACGTCGCTATGAGCTATGACCGGCAAACGAGATGCCGGGACGCCACTCGACAATGATGCAGCTCGCAGATGGGATGTATGGGCCGGCTTGCAGGGATGCTACGACCATGACTGCCACAGTAGCTGGCTGGAGAGTGTGGTGTTGGAGCGGGAGGGGATGGCGAGCTGCTGCTAGATGTGAGAGGTGTTGCTATGGCGATAGCTCGCGTTTTAACAACATTTTTTCTGTCTTAGTTTTCTAGGGACCTATGGGAGATAGAGGAGGGGAGCTGAGACTAGGGATGGCACCCGCCGGGTTTGGGTCCGGGTGGAGTTACCCCATACCCTTACCCACCCTCTTTGAGCTTACCCATCACCCGTACCCATACCCGTCAACGGGTACAATTTTTCCCCATACCCATCACCCGACAGGGAAAATGGGTACCCACGGGTAAAAATACCCAGTGTGCGGACATCAACTTGAGCAAGAAATAATCATAAACGACAACATATCAGCACAATTTATAGACATCACATACTAATAAACAACAACACATCATAAACAAAAACACATTCCCATAAACAACATCACTTATTCGTATGCAGCAACACATAGTCATTTATTTTAAGTTCACAAAATCACGAGAAAGTATGGAGGTAATTTGATCATACATAAGGCCACAAAATAAGCATCACGAGAAAGTATGGGTACCCACGGTTTTATTTTGCAGGAAGAGTTAATTTCGAATCATACAGCACTTCACATTTTTATTAACTGCAAGTCATCATTTTTCTGACCAAAACGTGCATCTGTAGTGCTGTCTTAAATGGGCCTGAATCTTACTGTATTTTGTTGACTATTAATAGTCTGAAACAAGTTAGAATGTCTCTGCATTTTTACCCTTGGGAACTGGGAAGGTAGATGCTTACAAAATGATCTTGTACAAAAGCAGAGACGATCAGTTACCACCTCACATTAAATAGATCTAAAATATTCTGCCACCGGCCACCGCCGATTCTATCTCTGTTGTTACAATGCTAAAAAATCACACAGCGAGTGATGTACTAGCACACAATTTGCTACACTGATCTCATCTTAGTAACAAATACTTTTTTTCTCAGATATATAAAAACCTCATTCATCACAGCAGCTATATACATGCATAGGTAGAAAACCAATACTTATTTTAACTTATATATGCACGAAAAAAAATCATATCATCACATCATCTATACATCTATCTATCATCTACGAATGCATAAAATCATACACAAAATTGAAACTCACCAAGCCAATATAGCCTTGCTCTTGTTCTTGTGCTTGATGACAGTAGAGGAAGGACTAAGCGGGCTAGGGCGAGGTGGCCGGCTTGAAGTGTTGCGACGCTGCTGCACCTTCGACGCCGAGGCAGGAGGTAGAGGTCCCTTACGTCGGCCGGGGGCTTGCCCCTTTCCTGGCGGACGGAGACGGATGGCACCATCCAACGACGGTGTTAGGCTTGGGATCAGGGCAGCCGTGCCATGCCCATGCTCCTGGCCGTGGTGGTCGCCGCCGTCCGACTCAGTCCACTTGAGCGTGAGCTGCATCTCCTTCTCCCGGTCGCCGTCCTCGCGCAGGCTATGGTCCTCATCCCCAAGGTCCATGGCGTCCGAGTGGCTGGAAGCGCTGGCGACGGCGAGGCAACCAGCAGCTGGACGCATTGGCGGCGGCGACTAGCGAAGTAGCGATGCCCGAGGAGGCGAGGAGCCCCGAGATGATCAGATGAGATGAGAGACGAGGTCACGAGGAGGATATGAATCTCCGTCTCTGGATATGGGACGTGATCACACATTCCTTCTATACCTACTAATAAAGCAAGGTGCGTTTCTTCAAATTTTTAATCTGTTCACCCATATTATTATTTAGATCTTTTATTATCTGAGGTGGTACTAATTTTTATGTGCACAATCATTCAGAATAACGTTTTGTGGGGGAAACGCTTGGCAGCCCACACTCAGCCCGTTTGTATTGGCAGCCCAGCAAAAATACAAAAAAAATTATGCTGGATACAAGGGTCAAATTCTAAACCTGCTCTTTAGTCCAAGCGACAACGTCCAGCTGAGCTAGCTCATTACATATGATAGAAAAAGGGGCTCGTTTCTCTTTTAAATAGTACCACCTCGCTTTCTTACAATTCAATCCACCAATTTATATACACATGTGATTGAAAATCGATAAGCCACGTCCAGAATCAAGAGCATGAATGAGGTGCGGAGGAATCACCAGACGAAGTAGCTGGGGAATATATGGATAAACGAGAAAAAAAAGATGCCGCTTCCAAGCACCACGAACTACATCAAAAAGATGAAGTAGAGGCCGGAACCAGCGGCAGCGACCTACATCGACCGTGGGAGCGAGAGGAAACACCATGGTTAGGGCGAGACGTTGAAGCGGGCGTCGGCAATGGGAGGATGGGAGGAAGTGGAATCCAAGACGCACCGCCCGGCCGCGCTGTGGCAGCGAGCAGGCGAAGTCAAGGCACGGTGTGAGGCCACACTCCGCGGCACCGCGTGGGCCGGTGGCCTCGGGCACTGCCAAACGGCATGGCGGCAGTGCCCATCAGCGGCAGCATGTGCCCAGAAGCTTGCTCTTATCTGCCCCTCAGCGAGTTGGCTCAATGTGAGATGTTTTTTTTTTAGATGCAATGTGAGATTTGATTCCGATTTGGAGTATACCGTTTTTCTAACTTTTTTTTGCACATATATGGTTCCAAGAGATTTACTTTCCTGTACTGTGGTACGTAGGCAGATGTTTATGAATCTCAATAATCGTGGGCGCTCATTTGTAATCTTATAGGTCAAAGTGGGCACGCACTGAAATCTAAGGACTATGCTATCTTTTGTACCCCTCTGTATCAAAAAATAAGACATTTTTTGACACCGCCATGACAAGGTCAAAAAATATGTTATATTATTAAGGACACGGCTATCTTTGTTTTGATCTAGAAATATTTATTTCTACTATTTTAGGCGAATTAGAAATAATTAGTTCTACTACTTAAGAGCTGTATTGCAGTTTCAACTTTTCATTAGTTTGTTATACGCTTGGCCAGTTGCTCTCTTTATTCATGTTAGTTCATTAAAAAAATCAAGATAGGATTATTTTATCTTTTTCATAATTTTGATTTTAAGCTATAGGACTTGTGGTCTGGATATGCCATCCGTCAAAACTGAACAAAAAAGGTACAATCTGGAGTCCTGTATTCGATAGCATAGTTCCAGTCTTCCTCTCGCCTATATGAAGATGAACATTGATGTAATTGTTCTGCCATAGGAGAATAGGAGGTTCAATCTTTTGGACATTGATTATATTAGAATCTAACAGAGAATTCATTGTTTCTAAAATATTGTTCTCCTTTTCTTTTTATTCATTACGCAACATAATAGTACTCATGCTTTGCTGAATCTAAGAAGTGAAATGTGGAGCAAGACACCATACTAGGTTTCAATGTAGTTGGTGATAGCACCATCTTAGGAATTGATCACCTCTATAGACCAATTTACAAAGGTACCACATCAGTGGCAGAGCTTGAGCCAAATATATGGGGGGCCATGGGCTGGAGGGGGGGCAAACATAACTATTTCAGCCGTTTTTAGTGAAAAATAGGCCTAATACAAAGGAATATATACAAAGAAATTTTGTAAGCTGGGGGGGGGGGGGTATGGCCCAGGTTGGCCCCCATGAAGCTCCGCCACTGTACCACATGAAGGGCAAGCGCAAGACTTGTCAAAAATGAGGGGCTCGCAGAGGATGGCCCTCACGTCCAGCTCGATGAGATTAGTTTAACCATTCTCTTGCGTTCATACAGATGTGTGATGCAGTACCCGAGGTCAATGCCACGCTCGGATATATTGTGGTCATGTGCGCACCGCCCGACGAAGGCGGTGAGGGAGTTGAAATAAAGGGTAAGGTCTTCTCCCGTTGCAACGCACGGGCCTTTTTGCTAGTATTCACCTAAGCCAAATCACGCTAATCACGTAGATTCCTTCTATCATTCCATGTACGTGCGTATCACTACCAGAATAACTGGCGATGCCGACAGCCCCCGTCGGCATAGATTGGCCTATCTCGACGGCCCAGCCCAAGCCGTCGGCATAGAAATACTTCGGCGTATATCCATCTATGCCGACGGCCCCCGTCGGCAAAGCTCAGCCGTCGGCATCGCGAGAAATATGCCTACGGCGGCCGTCGGCATAGATAAGCCCGTCGGCATAGAACGTGGGCCCGGCTACCTGGGCGGAAACGGCCTTTTAACGGCGTCAGTCTACGCCGACGGGCTAACGGCGGCCGTCGGCATAGCCCCCACGTCATCGATCCGCGTCGCCTGCCACGTCATCGATCCGCGTCGCTCGCCGGTCCGTGGGGTGGCAAATCTATGCCGTCGGCATACGCCTGGCCCATGGATGTTGCCATGTCATCGATCCCCGCCCTTTGCCACGTCATCGATCCGTGGCCGTGTGCGCAGGTATGCCGACGGCCTTGCCGTACCTCTATTTTTTATTTTTTTATTTTTTATTTATATTATTTACTTTTTCCTGTTTTTTTTTTCACAACATAAATGTGCCTTATTTAACAAAAAACATACCCCGATGGTATATCGATTGCCCCCCCTCTCGGACGTTGCTGCCGCCGTGCCCCACAGCGACACCGGTGAGGGGGGGCACACCCCGGAGCTGCGTGCCGGGTGCCTGCACCAGCCACCACGCTTCCACAACCGTAGGAGGGCCCAAAGCAACACCTAGCGGCATTGCTACCCCCCAGGTACACCGTCCCGTCTAACCGGGCCCTCATACATGCGGGGCGGTGTGGTGCCATGTCTGAAGAGGCGGGACGGGGGCCCTGGGGGGATAGCAATACCACCGGAGCGTCGCACCGGGCCCTCATACATGCGGGGTGGTGTGGTGCCATGTCCAAAGAGGCGGCGCGCATCTCCGGGGTGTGCCCCCCTCACGAACGGCGGCGCCGCCGGCACCTGGAGGGGGGAAACGGACGCGTCCGGTCTACACGGAGGGGATCTTGCTGTGGGTCTGGCCCGGATGTTGCTCCAAAGTGTTCCTATGGGCTGACCTAACACAACCGGGTGGAGAGTTCCACTGGTCAAAGCCCGTCCGTGTAAAGTCAAAGGGCTAGATCTCGTGGTCTAACGCTACATGGTTAGGCGGGACGGGGGCCATGGGGGGATAGCAATGCCACCGGAGCGTCGCACCGGGCCTCATATATACATGCAGGGTGGTGTGGGTCCATGTCCGAAGAGGCGGCACGCGTCTCCGGGGTGTGCCCCCCCTCACGGACGGCGGCGCCGCCGGCACCTAGAGGGGGGAAACGGGCGCGTAGGGTCTACACGGAGGGGATCTTGCTGTGGGTCTGGCCCGGATGTTGCTCCAAAGTGTTCCTATGGGCTGACCTAACACAACCGGGTGGAGAGTTCCACTGGTCAAAGCCCGTCCGTGTAAAGTCAAAGGGCTAGATCTCGTGGTCTAACGCTACATGGTTAGGCGGGACGGTGCCCCTGGGGGTAGCAATGCCACCGGAGCATCGCACCGGGCCGTCATATATACATGCAGGGTGCTGTCGTGGCATGTCCGAAGAGGCGGCACGCGTCTCCGGGGCGTGGCCCCCCTCACGGACGGCGCCGCCGCCGGCACCTGGGGGGTGAAACAGGCGCGTAGGGTCTCCACGGAGGGGATCTTGCTGTGGGTATGGCCCGGATGTTGCTCCAAAGTGTTCCTATGGGCTGACCTAACACAACCGGGGGGAGAGTTCCACTGGTCAAAGCCCGTCCGTGTAAAGTCAAAGGGCTAGATCTCGTGGTCTAACGCTACAGGGTTAGGCGGGACGGGGGCCCTGGGGGGGTAGCAATGCTACCGGAGCGTCGCACCGGGCCCTCATACATGCGGGGTGGTGTGGTGGCATGTCCGAAGAGGCGGCACGGGTCTCCGGGGTGTGGCCCCCCTCACGGACGGCGTCGCCGCCGGCACCTGGAGGGGTGAAACAGACGCGTCGGGTCTACACGGAGGGGATCTTGCTGTGGGTTTGGCCCGGATGTTGCTCCAAAGTGTTCCTATGGGCTGACCTAACACAACCGGGGGGGAGTTCCAAGCCCGTCCGTGTAAAGTCAAAGGGCTAGATCTCGTGGTCTAACGCTACAGGGTTAGGTGGGACGGGTGCCCTGGGGGTAGCAATGCCACCGGAGCGTCGCACCGGGCCCTCATACATGTGGGGTGGTGTGGTGGCATGTCTGAAGAGGCGCCGGGCTGTGGCCCCCTCACGGACGGCGCCGCCGCCGGCACCTGGAGGGGTGAAACAGACGCGTCGGGTCTACACGGAGGGGATCTTGCTGTGGGTTTGGCCCGGATGTTGCTCCAGCGTGTTCCTATGGGCTGACCTAACACAACCGGGGGGAGAGTTCCACTGGTCCAAGCCTGTCTGTGTAAAGTCAAGGGGCTAGATCGCGTGGTCTAACGCTACAGGGTTAGGCGGGACGGGGCCCTGGGGGGTAGCAATGCCATCGGAGCGTTGCACCGGGCCCTCATACATGCGGGGTGGTGTGGTGGCATGTACGAAGAGGCGGCACGCGTCTCCGGGGTGTGGCCCCCCTCACGGACGGCGCCGCCGCCAGCACCTAGAGGGGGGAAACGGACGCGTAGGGTCTACACGGAGGGGATCTTGCTGTGGGTCTGGCCCAGATGTTGCTCCAAAGTGTTCCTATGGGCTGACCTAACACAACCGGGTGGAGAGTTCCACTGGTCAAAGCCCGTCCGTGTAAAGTCAAAGGGCTAGATCTCGTGGTCTAACGCTACATGGTTAGGCGGGACGGGGCCCCTGGGGGGTAGCAATGCCACCGGAGCGTCGCGCCGGGCCCTCATATATACATGCAGGGTGGTGTCGTGGCATGTCCGAAGAGGCGGCACGCATCTCCGGGGCGTGGCCCCCCTCACGGACGGCGCCGCCGCCGGCACCTGGAGGGGTGAAACAGACGCGTAGGGTCTCCACGGAGGGGATCTTGCTGTGGGTATGGCCCGGATGTTGCTCCAAAGTGTTTCTATGGGCTGACCTAACACAACCGGGGGGAGAGTTCCACTGGTCAAAGCCCGTCCGTGTAAAGTCAAAGGGCTAGATCTCGTGGTCTAACGCTACAGGGTTAGGCGGGACGGGGGCCCTGGGGGGTAGCAATGCTACTGGAGCGTCGCACCGGGCCCTCATACATGCGGGGTGGTGTGGTGGCATGTCCGAAGAGGCGGCGCGTCTCCGGGGTGTGGCCCCCCTCACGGACGGCGCCGCCGCCGGCACCTGGAGGGGTGAAACAGACGCGTCGGGTCTACACGGAGGGGATCTTGCTGTGGGTTTGGCCCGGATGTTGCTCCAAAGTGTTCCTATGGGCTGACCTAACACAAGCGGGGGGAGAGTTCCAAGCCCGTCTGTGTAAAGTCAAAGGGCTAGATCTCGTGGTCTAACGCTACAGGGTTAGGCGGGACGGGTGCCCTGGGGGTAGCAATGCCACCGGAGCGTCGCACCGGGCCCTCATACATGTGGGGTGGTGTGGTGGCATGTCTGAAGAGGCGGCACGCGTCTCCGGGCTGTGGCCCCCCTCACGGAAGGCACTGCCGCCGGCACCTGGAGGGGTGAAACAGACGCGTCGGGTCTACACGGAGGGGATCTTGCTGTGGGTTTGTCCCGGATGTTGCTCCAAAGTGTTCCTATGGGCTGACCTAACACAACCGGGAGGAGAGTTCCACTGGTCCAAGCCTGTCTGTGTAAAGTCAAAGGGCTAGATCTCGTGGTCTAACGCTACAGGGTTAGGCGGGACGGGGCCCTGGGGGGCAGCAATGCCACCGGAGCGTCGCACCGGGCCCTCATACATGCGGGGTGCTGTGGTGGCATGTACGAAGAGGCGGCACGCGTCTCCGGGGTGTGGCCCCCCTCACGGACGCCATTGCTACCCCCCCACCCACAGGTACCCCGTCCTGTCTAACCCTGACACAGATGACCGCCGGGTCTAGCCCTTTGACTTTCGCCGGACGTGGCATGTCCATCTATGCCGACGGCTAAGCTCCAGTGGCATTGCTACCCCCCACGGCCCCCGTACCGCCTAACCCCCAGGGTCCCGGTGTCACAGGCGTCGCACCGGCTACCAGGTCCCATACAGACGGTAAACTAAGAATCTAAAAATGTAATAATTGAATTGATTAAAAACTCCGGTATTTATCATTGAAAATGTACTATCACTGTGAAACCTTTAGTGCCCGGGCACCGGGCCGGCTGCCCGTGCACTGAAAGTTTCACAGTAATTGTCCATTTTCTTCATATAAGTCTAATGAATACCGGAGCTTATAACGTATGGATTAGTGAACTATTTAAAAAGGTCAAATTGCTTTTCCCTCGGCGAGGTGGGACTATTTTTTCAAAAAAAGTATTTGCCATCTATGCCTACGGCATAGCCATCGGCATAGGCCTCCTATCTATGCCGACGGCCTGGCCGTCGGCATAGAGCCACCCTTATCCACTCGATGGCCCTCTCGCTGTCAGGTGGGACCACTCCTATGCCAACGGCATGGCCGTCGGCATAGATCCACCCTTATCCACTCGGGCCACGCCGTGGCCACTCGTTCAACTGCCCCTCCTCAACCACTCCTCCTACTCCAACCCACGCCGCGCCGCCGCCCGACCCCGACCCCCACCCGCGCCGCCCCCGCCACCGGATCCCGACCCGCCGCGCCGCCGTCCACCCCCTCCACCCGCTGTCGCCGTCCGCCCCCTTCCACCCCAGTCCCCCTCCACCCGCCCCCCTCCACCCGCCGCCCCATCCGCCGCCTCTACCCGCCGCCCCATCCACCCCCTCCACCCGCTGTCGCCGTCCGCCCCCTTCCACCCCAGTCCCGCTCCACCCGCTGCCCCGGCCGCCCCCTCCACCCGCCCCCCTCCACCCGCCGCCCCGTCCACCTCCTGCTGCTGCTGCTGGTGAGCTGGCCGCGGCCGTGGCTCCGGCGAACTCCGGCGCCCTCCCGGCCCTCCTCTGCTGCTGGTGAGCACCGGGGAGGCCTCGGCCGCCCACGCTCCACCGCCCGTCGCCGGCCCCTCAGACACCACCTCCGCCACCACGTCCTCCGCTGCTCCCCTACTGCCCCCCTCGGTGAGCTCCCCCGCCAGCGTGCCGCTCCCCCCGCTGCTGCCTTGCTCCCCTGCCGCTATTGTGTTGCTAGATGAATGGATGGATAGATAGTTAGATAGATAAAAAAATTTGTATGTTTTTTGTTCTTCTTGCTACTGTTTTTAGGTGGATGGATGTATGGATTATTTTTTGTTAGATGGATGCATGGATGTTGTTAGAATCATAGATGGTGGATGGATGGAATGTCGGTGAATTTTTTTAGAAACTTTGTTTGTCATAAATTTAATGTTAGGTCATGTTTATAAATGGATGTTGGTCAAGTTAATGATATATGAATGGATGGATGGATGTTGGACAAAATTTTGACACTTGACTGAGATGTGATGATCTTGCTATTCTTTTTTATACTCATAATGATCTTGATAAAATAATTGAAGACAAAATTTTGAAACTTACTAAGATGTGATGATCTTGCTAAAAAAATGATAGTCATGATGATCTTGCTAAAAGAATAGAAGACATAAGGTTGACACTTGACTGAGATGTGATGATCTAAGTTGTTTTTCGGTGGAATTTGCAGGCTTTGTGGTGTCACATTTCACCGGAGTGGCCGTTGTCCGACGCGTTGGTCCCTGAGCATCCCTCTGCTGTTCGACTACTTCCTCTACAGCGGAGGGTGAGCTACAAATCCATCACCTCCTTTTTCATGTGACTAGATTTCATTCTCAAGTCAACTGGCGTAACCTAGGTGTCTCCCGTCCGAAAGGGTTGCATCGATAAATATGCATTCAATTGCATATTTATCACCGCAGCTCTTTCGGATTGTCCAGCGTTTTCCATGGACAGCCCGAGGATGTGTAGATTGGGTATGTTCTCCATGTTCTACCCCGTTCCGAGACAGGATTTCGGCGGCGCCTCCCCATTGTTCTCCGGAGCACATTCTCTCGGCTATTTGCCGAGACGTTATCTGGAGACCAGCGGGGAGGTGCTGCCGAAATTTTGTGAGATCCAAACGACGACGATGCACGAAATGATGGTGAGACCACTGTCAATGAAAATGACATACTTATGCTAGGAAAAGTTAAACGAAGACGCTGACGACGAGGAAGAGCCTCCACCTCCGTCAGACAACGAAGATGATATGATTGATAGTGATGATGAGACGGACCGAGAAAGAGGTTACAACAGTGATGATTCATATGGTTTCTAGCAGATGTACGTGTCAAGTCTTTTTTTCTATAGTTTAGGAATATGCCTTTTTATGCATTTTTATTAATGTGTTTATTATCATGCCTTTTCCTTCATTTCATTAATTTACAAATTGCTTATTCTCTTTTCAATGCAGGTTCGTGGAACATGGGCAAGGGGAAGGCCGACGGCGTGGGTTTCCTACGCAAGGTCGTCGGCCTGCCTAGTCGGAGTGGTCGAGCACGTAATCCTCCCCCCGGCTACTTGACGATGACTCCTCACAGGGAGGTCGAGGGAGAGGTGCCCCTAGAGGAGGAGGGGGCGGGGGGAGAGCCCCTAGAGGGCGAGGTGGTGGGGGGAGAGCCACTACAGGGGGTCGCGGCTAGAAAGAGCGCACCCTCACCGACTTAGGGGTGTTGTCTTCGAGGCCATCCTCTAGTGAGGTACCCTCCTCTGGTGAGGAGGAGGAGGAGGACGAGGCAGGCGAGGAGGAGGAGGTTCGGGATGGGGCTGAGGAGGAGGTGGAGGAGGAGGAGGTGGAGGAGGAGGACGAGGAGGAGGAGGATGAGGAGGAGGTTGGGGAGGGGAAGGCAGGCGAGGAGGAGGGTGGTGGCGGGGATGATGGTGGTGGCGGGGAGGGGGTTGACAACAAGGGGTGGCTGCGTGGTAACGCAAAGCTACCAAAGCAGGTTCCTGCTACTGAGGAGCAGAAGTGGCTCATTGAGCCCACGGGGAAAGAGTAAGTGCCACTTTATAATAATTTCATTATTTTGCTTGTCACATGCTCATTCCGGTTGTTATTTATTTTGCTTGTCACATGCTAATAGTTCATTCTTTTGCAGCAACTGGATATATTCTAAAGGGGTCCGTATTCCCAACGGCCTCATCACCGTCTTGCTGAAGTTACACTGGCCGGGGTTGTACTGTCCGGATCCAGTCAGGCACTTGAACCATTGGGTCTTGGCCACGAGCTGGGAGTACTGGGAAGCGGCCCTCCACGCGGACCATGGGACCCATGCCAAGGCCGTGATCACCACTTTCTGGGTGAGTTCTCTTCAGAAGCACAAGTCCATTCTAGTTTCATGAATGATTTAACTCATGGCTTCTTCCATTCTTGTTTCGTGTATGATTGTAGAAATTCTATCGAGTTCTCCCGGAGCACAGGGCCAGAGCGGACCAGATCGTGCTGCGCCAATGCAAGAAGAAGGCCCGCCAGATGCAGTACGAGGTGCGCTATGTGGCCATCTCGACATACCATCACGACTATCTTGGTGTGAAGATGACCAAGGAAGACGCGCGGAGGATGGGCATTACCTTGGAGAGGGACGAGTTCTTGAAGGTAAGTATAAAAGATTTTTCATTATGCTTTCATTACCTTGTGGTACATTTCACCGTTTCGTGTTGACATGCCATTATGCTTTCATTATGTAGGTGCTACCAAATTGGTGTTATGGAAAAGACGAGTCCTGGGCGGCATTGGTGGATCTTTGGTGTGATGAGGCTGGAGCCTGGGCGGCTATGAGAGTCAAAAACAAGGCTAACCGAGGGAAGGAGGGAGTACATGCTTAGGGAAACCGAAACCACTATCTCCACAAGGCAGTTAATGTATGACTAACCCCATTAAACATTCTTCTTCTTCTATTTACCATCACTTTCTTATGTATGACTAACCTCTGTTTGGTGGTGCAGGAGGAGAAACTGAAGCGGCCGCTCTCACACATGCAGGCGTGGGAGATCGCCCATACGCGGAAGGACCCCAAGCCTGGCGAGCCCAAGTACTACGGCAAGAAGACCGCGCATAGGAAGAAGGCCTACTCCGATGGGTATCTGGTGTTACATCCTGACACACCTGACCCCATTGCGGCGGATCTGGACGAAAGGGTGGTGGTGGGGATGGGGCCGAAGGAGCACGGTCGGGAGGCGGTTCTGTTGGGGATCGTAGCAGAAATTAAAATTTTCTACGCATCACCAAGATCAATCTATGGAGTTTACTAGCAACGAGAGAGGAGGAGTGCATCTACATACCCTTGTAGATCGCGAGCGAAAGCGTTCAAGAGAACGGGGTTGATGGAGTACTCGTTGTGATCCAAATCACCGATGATCAATGCGCCGAACGGACGGCACCTCTGCGTTCAACACACGTACGGTTGGGAGAGACGTCTCCTCCTTCTTGATCCAGCAAGGGGAAGAAGAGGTTGATGGAGATCCAGCAGCACGACGGCGTGGTGGTGGAAGCAGCGGGGATCTCGGCAGGGCTTCGCCAAGCTCAGCGAGAGGGAGAGGTGTTACGGGGGGAAGAGGGAGGCGCCAGGGGCTTCGGTGCGCAGCCCTCCCTCCCCCCTCTTTATATAGGGGCCCTGGGGGGGGGGCGCCGGCCCCTAGAGATCCAATCTCAAGGGGGGGGCGGCCAAGGGGGCAACTTGCCCCCCAAGTCAGGTGGGGCGCCCCCCACCCCCAGGGTTTCCAACCCTCGGCGCAGGGGGAGGCCCATGGGGGGCACACCAGCCCACCAGGGGCTGGTTCCCTTCCCACTTCAGCCCATGGGGCCCTCCGGGATAGGTGGCCCCACCAGGTGGACCCCCGGGACCCTTCCGGTGGTCCCGGTACAATACCGGTGACCCCCAAAACTTTCGCAGTGGCCGAAACTGGACTTCCTATATACAAATCTTTACCTCCGGACCATTCCGGAACTCCTTGTGATGTCCGGGATCTCATCCGGGACTCCGAACAACTTTCGGGTTACCACATACTAATATCTCTACAACCCTAGCGTTACCGAACCTTAAGTGTGTAGACCCTACGGGTTTGGGAGACACGCAGACATGACCGAGACGACTCTCCGGTCAATAACCAACAGCGGGATCTGGATACCCATGTTGGCT
Organism: Triticum aestivum; assembly: GCF_018294505.1. NCBI lineage: Eukaryota > Viridiplantae > Streptophyta > Magnoliopsida > Poales > Poaceae > Triticum > Triticum aestivum. Next base: position 618,545,517 of record NC_057802.1, on the reverse strand, counting down.
CCCACATGCTCCTCGATGATCTCATCGGATGAACCACGATGTCAAGGATTCAAGTAATCCCGTATACAATTCCCTTTGTCAATCGGTACTTTACTTGCCCGAGATTCGATCATCGGTATCCCAATACCTCGTTCAATCTCGTTACCAGCAAGTCACTTTACTCGTTCCGTAATGCATGATCCCGTGACTAACTACTTAGTCACATTGAGCTCATTATGATGATGCAATACCGAGTGGGCCCAGAGATACCTCTCCGTCATACAGAGTGACAAATCCCAGTCTCGATCCGAGCCAACCCAACAGACACTTTCGGACATACCTGTAGTGCACCTTTATAGCCACCCAGTTACGTTGTGACGTTTGGTACACCCAAAGCATTCCTACGGTATCCGGGAGTTGCACGATCTCATGGTCTAAGGAAATGATACTTGACATTAGAAAAGCTTTAGCAAACGAACTACATGATCTATGTTGGGGAACGTAGTAATTTCAAAAAATTTCCTACGCACACGCAAGATCATGGTGATGCATAGCAACGAGAGGGGAGAGTGTTGTCCACGTACCCTCGTAGACCGATAGCGGAAGCGTTATCGCAACGCGGTTGATGTAGTCGTACGTCTTCACGATCCGACCGATCAAGTACCGAACGTACGGCACCTCCGAGTTCTACACACGTTCAGCTCGATGACGTCCCTCGAACTCCGATCTAGCCAAGTGTTGAGGGAGAGTTTCGTCAGCACGACGGCGTGGTGACGATGATGATGTTCCACCGACGCAGGGCTTCGCCTAAGCTCCGCAACGGTATTATCGAGGTGTAATATGGTGGAGGGGGGCACCGCACACGGCTAAGAGATCTCAAGGATCAATTGTTGTGTCTCTGGGGTGCCCCCCTGCCCCCGTATATAAAGGAGCAAGGGGGAGGCAGCCGGCCAAGGGGAGAGGCGCGCCATAGGGGGGAGTCCTACTCCCACCGGGAGTAGGACTCCTCCTTTCCTTGTGGGAGTAGGAGAAGGGAAGGGGGAAGGAGAAAGAAGGAAGGGTGCGCCCCCCTTCCCTAGTCCAATTCGGACCAGACCATGGGGAGGGGTGCGGCCACCTTTTGAGGCCTTTCTCTCCTTTCCCGTATGGCCCATTAAGGCCCAATACGAATTCCCGTAACTCTCCGGTACTCCGAAAAATACCCGAATCACTCGGAACCTTTCCGAAGTCCGAATATAGTCGTCCAATATATCGATCTTTACGTCTCGACCATTTCGAGACTCCTCGTCATATCCCCGATCTCATCCGGGACTCCGAACTCCTTCGGTACATCAAAACTCAATAAAACTGTCATCGTAACGTTAAGCGTGCGGACCCTACGGGTTCGAGAACTATGTAGACATGACCGAGACACGTCTCCGGTCAATAACCAATAGCGGGACCTGGATGCCCATATTGGCTCCCACATATTCTACGAAGATCTTTATCGGTCAGACCGCATAACAACATACGTTGTTCCCTTTGTCACCGGTATGTTACTTGCCCGAGATTTGATCGTCGGTATCTCGATACCTAGTTCAATCTCGTTACCGGCAAGTCTCTTTACTCGTTCCGTAACACATCATCCCGCAACTAACTCATTAGTCACAATGCTTGCAAGGCTTATAGTGATGTGCATTACCGAGTGGGCCCAGAGATACCTCTCCGACAATTGGAGTGACAAATCCTAATCTCGAAATACGCCAACCCAACAAGTACCTTTGGAGACACCTGTAGAGCACCTTTATAATCACCCATTTACGTTGTGACGTTTGGTAGCACACAAAGTGTTCCTCCGGTAAACGGGAGTTGCATAATCTCATAGTCATAGGAACATGTATAAGTCATGAAGAAAGCAATAGCAACATACTAAACGATCGAGTGCTAAGCTAACGGAATGGGTCAAGTCAATCACGTCATTCTCCTAATGAGGTGATCTCGTTAATCAAATGACAACTCATGTCTATGGCTAGGAAACATAACCATCTTTGATTAACGAGCTAGTCAAGTAGAGGCATACTAGTGACACTCTGTTTGTCTATGTATTCACACATGTATTATGTTTCCGGTTAATACAATTCTAGCATGAATAATAAACATTTATCATGATATAAGGAAATAAATAATAACTTTATTATTGCCTCTAGGGCATATTTCCTTCAGTCTCCCACTTGCACTAGAGTCAATAATCTAGTTCACATCGCCATGTGATTTAACATGAATAGTTCACATCACCATGTGATTAACACCCATAGTTCACATCGTCATGTGACCATCACCCAAAGGGTTTACTAGAGTCAGTAATCTAGTTCACATCGCTATGTGATTAACACCCAAAGAGTACTAAGGTGTGATCATGTTTTGCTTGTGAGATAATTTTAGTCAACGGGTCTGTCACATTCAGATCCGTAAGTATTTTGCAAATTTCTATGTCTACAATGCTCTGCATGGAGCTACTCTAGCTAATTGCTCCCACTTTCAATATGTATCTAGACCGAGACTTAGAGTCATCTAGATTAGTGTCAAAACTTGCATCGACGTAACCTTTTACGACGAGCCTTTTGTCACTTCCATAATCGAGAAACATATCCTTATTCCAGTAAGGATAATTTTGACCGCTGTCCAGTGATCTACTCCTAGATCACTATTGTACTCCCTTGCCAAAATCAGTGTAGGGTATACAATAGATCTGGTACACAGCATGGCATACTTTATAGAACCTATGGCCGAGGCATAGGGAATGACTTTCATTCTTTTTCTATCTTCTGCCGTGGTCGGGTTTTGAGTCTTACTCAATTTCACACCTTGTAACACAGGCAAGAAACTCTTTCTTTGACTGTTCCATTTTGAACCACTTCAAAATCTTGTTAAGGTATGTACTCATTGAAAAAACTTATCAAGCGTCTTGATCTATCTCTATAGATCTTGATGCTCAATATGTAAGCAGCTTCACCGAGGTCTTTCTTTGAAAAACTCCTTTATGCTTTGCAGAATAATTCTACATTATTTCCGATCAACAATATGTCACTTACATATACTTATCAGAAATGTTGTAGTGCTCCCACTCACTTTCTTGTAAATACAGGCTTCACCGCAAGTCTGTATAAAACTATATCCTTTGATCAACTTATCAAAGCGTATATTCCTACTCCGAGATGCTTGCACCAGTCCATAGATGGATCGCTGGAGCTTGCATATTTTGTTAGCACCTTTAGGATTGACAAAACCTTCTGGTTGCATCATATACAACTCTTCTTTAATAAATCCATTAAGGAATGCAGTTTTGTTTATCCATTTGCCAGATTTCATAAAATGCGACAATTGCTAACATGGTTCGGACAGACTTTAAGCATCGCTGCGAGTGAGAAAATCTCATCGTAGTCAACACCTTGAACTTTGTCAAAAACCTTTTTCCGACAAGTCTAGCTTTGTAGATAGTAACACTACTATCAGCGTCCGTCTTCCTCTTGAAGATCCATTTATTTCTATGGCTTGCCGATCATCGGGCAAGTCAACCAAAGTCCACACTTTGTTCTCATACATGGATCTCATCTCAGATTTCATGGCCTCAAGCCATTTTGCGGAATCTGGGCTCACCATCGCTTCTTCATAGTTCGTAGGTTCGTCATGGTCTAGTAACATAACCTCCAGAACAGGATTACCGTACCACTCTGGTGCGGATCTTACTCTGGTTTACCTACGAGGTTTGGTAGTAACTTGATCTGAAGTTACATGATCATCATCATTAACTTCCTCACTAATTGGTGTAGAAGTCACAGGAACAGATTTCTGTGATCCAATAAGGGAGCAGGTACAGTTACCTCATCAAGTTCTACTTTCCTCCCACTCACATCTTTCGAGAGAAACTCCTTCTCTAGAAAGGATCCATACTTAGCAACGAATGTCTTGCCTTCGGATCTGTGATAGAAGGTGTACCCAACTGTCTCCTTTGGGTATCCTATGAAGACACATTTCTCCGATTTGGGTTTGAGCTTATCAGGATGAAACTTTTTCACATAAGCATCGCAACCCCAAAATTTTAAGAAACGACAACTTTGGTTTCTTGCCAAACCACAGTTCATAAGGCGTCGTCTCAACGGATTTTGATGGTGCCCTATTTAACGTGAATGCAGCTGTCTCTAATGCATAACCCCCAAAACGATTAGTGGTAAATTGGTAAGAGACATCATAGATTGCACTATATCCAATAAAGTACGGTTATGACGTTCGGACACACCATTATGCTGTGGTGTTCCAGGTGGCATGAATTTGTGAAACTATTCCACATTGTTTTAACTGAAGGCCAAACTCGTAACTTAAATACTCTTCTCCACGATCAGATCGTAGAAACTTTATTTTCTTGTTACGATGATTTTCTGCTTCACTCTGAAATTATATGAACTTTTCAAATGTTTCAGACTCTTGTTTCATTAAGTAGATATACCCATATCTGCTCAAATCATCTGTGAAGGTCAGAAAATAATGATACCTGCTACGAGCCTCAATATTCATCGGACCACATACATCTGTATGTATGATTTCCAACAAATCTGTTGCTCTCTCCATAGTTCCGGAGAACGGCGTTTTAGTCATCTTGCCCATGAGGCACGGTTCGCAAGTATCAAGTGATTCATAATCAAGTGATTCCAAAATCCCATCAGTATGGAGTTTCTTCATGCGCTTTACACCAATATGACCTAAACGGCAGTGCCACAAATAAGTTGCACTATCATTATTAACTTTGCATCTTTTGGCTTCAATATTATGAATATGTGTATCACTACGATCGAGATCCAACAAACCATTTTCGTTGGTGTGTATGACCATAGAAGGTTTTATTCATGTAAACAGAACAACAATTGTTCTCTAATTTAAATGAATAACCGTATTGCAATAAACATGATCAAATCATATTCATGCTCAACGCAAACACCAAATAACACTTATTTAGTTTCAACACTAATCCCGAAAGTACAGGGAGTGTGCGATGATGATCATATCAATCTTGGAACTACTTCCAACACACATCGTCACCTCGCCTTTTACTAGTCTCTGTTTATTCTGCAACTCCCGTTTTCGAGTTACTACTCTTTAGCAACTGAACCAGTATCAATTACCGAGGGGTTGCTATAAACACTAGTAAAGTACACATCAATAATCTGTATATCAAATATACCTTTGTTCACTTTTACTAGTCTCTGTTTATTCTGCAACTCCCGTTTCGAGTTACTACTCTTAGCAACTGAACCAGTATCAATTACCGAGGGGTTGCTATAAACACTAGTAAAGTACACATCAATAATCTGTATATCAAATATACCTTTGTTCACTTTGCCATCCTTCTTATCCACCAAATAGTTGGGGTAGTTCCGCTTCCAGTGACCAGTCCTTTTGCAGTAGAAGCACTTAGTCTCAGGCTTAGGACCAGACTTAGGCTTCTTCACTTGAGCAGCAACTTGCTTGCCGTTCTTTTTGAAGTTCCCCTTCTTCCCTTTGCCCTTTTCTTGAAACTAGTGGTCTCGTCAACCATCAACACTTGATGTTTTTCTTGATTTCTACCTTCGTCGATTTCAGCATCACGAAGAGCTCAGGAATTACTTTCGTCATCCCTTGCATACTATAGTTCATCACGAAGTTCTACTAACTTGGTGATGGTGACTAGAGAATTCTGTCAATCACTATTTTATCTGGAAGATAAACTCCCACTTGATTCAAGCGATTGTAGTACCCAGACAATCTGAGCACATGCTCACTAGTTGAGCGATTCTCCTCCATCTTTTAGCTATAGAACTTGTTGGAGACTTCATATCTCTCAACTCGGGTATTTGCTTGAAATATTAACTTCAACTCCTGGAACATCTCATATGGTCCATGACGTTCAAAACGTCTTTGAAGTCCCGATTCTAAGCCGTTAAGCATGGTGCACTAAACTATCAAGTAGTCATCATATTGAGCTAGCCAAACGTTCATAACGTCTGCATCTGCTCCTGCAATAGGTCTGTCACCTAGCGGTGCATCAAGGACATAATTTTTCTGTGCAGCAATGAGGATAATCCTCAGATCACGGATCCAATCCGCATCTTTGCTACTAACATCTTTCAACATAATTTTCTCTAGGAACATATCAAAATAAAACAGGGAAGCAACAACGCGAGCTATTGATCTACAACATAATTTGCAAAATACTATCAGGACTAAGTTCATGATAAATTTAAGTTCAATTAATCATATTACTTAAGAACTCCCACTTAGATAGACATCCCTCTAATCCTCTAAGTGATCACGTGATCCATATCAACTAAACCATGTCCGATCATCACGTGAGATGGAGTAGTTTCAACGGTGAACATCACTATGTTGATCATATCTACTATATGATTCACGCTCGACCTTTCGGTCTCCGTGTTCCGAGGCCATATCTGTTATATGCTAGGCTCGTCAAGTTTAACCTGAGTATTCCGCGTGTGCAACTGTTTTGCACCCGTTGTATTTGAACGTAGAGCCTATCACACCCGATCATCACGTGGTGTCTCAGCACGAAGAACTTTCGCAACGGTGCATACTCAGGGAGAACACTTATACTTTGATAATTTAGTGAAGGATCATCTTATAATGCTACCGTCAAACAAAGCAAGATAAGATGCATAAAGGATTAACATCACATGCAATCAATATAAGTGATATGATATGGCCATCATCATCTTGTGCTTGTGATCTCCATCTCCGAAGCACCGTGCTTGTGATCTCCATCTCCGAAGCACCGTCATGATCACCATCGTCACCGGCGCGACACCTTGATCTCCATCGTAGCATCGTTGTCGTCTCGCCAACTTATTGCTTTTACGACTATCGCTACCGCTTAGTGATAAAGTAAAACTATTACATGGCGATTGCATCTCATACAATAAAGCGACAACCATATGGCTCCTGCCAGTTGCCGATAACTCGGTTACAAAACATGATCATCTCATACAACACATTATATCACATCATGTCTTGACCATATCACATCACAACATGCCCTGCAAAAACCGTTCTTACCTACGCATCAAAACCACAACGATAGTTTGTCAAGTTGGTGCTGTTTTAACCTTCGCAAGGACCGGGCGTAGCCACACTCGGTTCAACTAAAGTGAGAGAGACAGACACCCGCCGGTCACCTTTAAGCAACGAGTGCTCGCAACGGTGAAACCAGTCTCGCGTAAGCGTACGCGTAATGTCGGTCCGGGCCGCTTCATCTCACAATACCGCTGAACCAAAGTATGACATGCTGGTAAGCAGTATGACTTATATCGCCCACAACTCACTTGTGTTCTACTCGTGCATAGCATCAACGCATAAAACCAGGCTCGGATGCCACTGTTGGGGAACGTAGTAATTTCAAAAAATTCCTACGCACACGCAAGATCATGGTGATGCATAGCAACGAGAGGGGAGAGTGTTGTCCACGTACCCTCGTAGACCGACAGCGGAAGCGTTATCACAACGCGGTTGATGTAGTCGTACGTCTTCACGATCCGACCGATCAAGTACCGAACGTACGGCACCTCCGAGTTCTACACACGTTCAGCTCGATGACGTCCCTCGAACTCCGATCCAGCCGAGTGTTGAGGGAGAGTTTCGTCAGCACGACGGCGTGGTGACGATGATGATGTTCCACCGACGCAGGGCTTCGCCTAAGCTCCGCAACGGTATTATCGAGGTGTAATATGGTGGAGGGGGGCACCGCACACGGCTAAGAGATCTCAAGGATCAATTGTTGTGTCTCTGGGGTGCCCCCCTGCCCCCGTATATAAAGGAGCAAGGGGGAGGCAGCCGGCCAAGGGGAGAGGCGCGCCATAGGGGGGAGTCCTACTCCCACCGGGAGTAGGACTCCTCCTTTCCTTGTGGGAGTAGGAGAAGGGAAGGGGGAAGGAGAAAGAAGGAAGGGTGCGCCCCCCTTCCCTAGTCCAATTCGGACCAGACCATGGGGAGGGGTGCGGCCACCTTTTGAGGCCTTTCTCTCCTTTCCCGTATGGCCCATTAAGGCCCAATACGAATTCCCGTAACTCTCCGGTACTCCGAAAAATACCCGAATCACTCGGAACCTTTCCGAAGTCCGAATATAGTCGTCCAATATATCGATCTTTACGTCTCGACCATTTCGAGACTCCTCGTCATATCCCCGATCTCATCCGGGACTCCGAACTCCTTCGGTACATCAAAACTCAATAAAACTGTCATCGTAACGTTAAGCGTGCGGACCCTACGGGTTCGAGAACTATGTAGACATGACCGAGACACGTCTCCGGTCAATAACCAATAGCGGGACCTGGATGCCCATATTGGCTCCCACATATTCTACGAAGATCTTTATCGGTCAGACCGCATAACAACATACGTTGTTCCCTTTGTCACCGGTATGTTACTTGCCCGAGATTCGATCGTCGGTATCTCGATACCTAGTTCAATCTCGTTACCGGCAAGTCTCTTTACTCGTTCCGTAACACATCATCCCGCAACTAACTCATTAGTCACAATGCTTGCAAGGCTTATAGTGATGTGCATTACCGAGTGGGCCCAGAGATACCTCTCCGACAATTGGAGTGACAAATCCTAATCTCGAAATACGCCAACCCAACAAGTACCTTTGGAGACACCTGTAGAGCACCTTTATAATCACCCATTTACGTTGTGACGTTTGGTAGCACACAAAGTGTTCCTCCGGTAAACGGGAGTTGCATAATCTCATAGTCATAGGAACATGTATAAGTCATGAAGAAAGCAATAGCAACGTACTAAACGATCGAGTGCTAAGCTAACGGAATGGGTCAAGTCAATCACGTCATTCTCCTAATGAGGTGATCTCGTTAATCAAATGACAACTCATGTCTATGGCTAGGAAACATAACCATCTTTGATTAACGAGCTAGTCAAGTAGAGGCACACTAGTGACACTCTGTTTGTCTATGTATTCACACATGTATTATGTTTCCGGTTAATACAATTCTAGCATGAATAATAAACATTTATCATGATATAAGGAAATAAATAATACTTTATTATTGCCTCTAGGGCATATTTCCTTCATGTGTGAATGTTAGAAAATAACGATACCCACCGCGTGCCTCAACACTCATCGGATATACCCATACCTACTCAAATCATATGTGAAGGTTAGAAAATAACGATACCCACCGCGTGCCTCAACACTCATCGGAACGCATACATCGGTATGTATTATTTCCAATAAGTCATTAGCTTGCTCCATTGTTCCAGAGAATGGAGTTTTAGTAATCTTTCCCATGAGGCATGGTTCACAAGTATCAAATGATTCATAATCAAGTGATTCCAAAAGTCCATCCGCATGGAGTTTCTTGATGCACTTTGCACCAATATGATCTAAATGGTAGTGCCACAAGTATGTTGCACTATCATTATCAACTTTGCATCTTTTGGCATCAATATTATGAATATGTGTATCACTACAATCCAGATTCAACAAGAACAGACCATTCACAAAGGGTGCGTGACCATAAAAGATGTTACTCATATAAATAGAACAACCATTATTCTGTGCCTTAAATGAATAACCGTCTCACAATAAACAAGATCCAGATATAATGTTCATGCTCAACACTGGCACTAAATAACAATTATTAAGGTCTAAATCTAATCCCGAAGGTAGATGTAGATGTAGAGGTAGCGTGCCGACGACAATCACATCAACCCTGGAACCATTCCCGACACGCATCGTCACCTCGTCCTTAGCCAATCTTCGTTTATTCCGCAGCTCCTATTTCGAGTTACAAATATGATTAGCCGAACTAGTATCAAATACCCAGGCGCTACTACGAGCATTATTAAGGAACACATCGACAACATGTATATCAAATGTACATTTATTCACTTTGCCATCCTTCTTATCCGCCAAATACTTGGGGAAGTTCCGCTTCCAGTGACCATTACCCTTGAAGTATAAGCACTCAGTATCAGGCTTGGGTCCAGCTTTGGCCTTCTTCATGGGAGCTGCAACTTGCTTGCCATTCTTCTTGAAGTTCCCTTTTTTCCCTTGCCCTTTTTCTTGAAACTAGTGGTCCTGTTAACAATCATCACTTGATGCTCCTTCTTGATATCCACCTCCGTGGCCTTAAGCATTGCGAAGAGCTCAGGAATCATTTTCGTCATCCCTTGCATATTATAGTTCATCACGAAGCCTTTGTAGCTTGGTGGCAGTGATTGAAGAACTCTATCAATAACACACTCATCAGGAAGCTGAATTTCCAGATGCAAGTGGTTGTGGTACCCAGACATTCTAAGTATGTGTTCACTGATAGAACTGTTCTCCTCCATTTTACAGCTGAAGAACTTGTTGGAGGCTTCATAGCTTTCAACCCGGGCATTTGCTTGGAATATTAACTTCAGCTCTTGGAACATCTCATATGCTCCATCGCATTCAAAACGTCTTTGAAGTCCTAGTTCTAAGCCGTAAAGCATGGCACACTGAACTATTGAGTAGTCATCAGATCGAGTTTGCCAGACATTCATAACATCCGTAGTAGCTCCTGCAGCAGGCCTGTCACCTAGCGGTGCATCAAGGACATAATACTTCTGTGCAACAATGAGGATAATCCTCATGTTATGGACCTAGTCCGTGTAGTTGCTACCATCATCTTTCAACTTAGCTTTCTCTATGAATGCATTAAAATTCAACGAAATAGTAGGACGGGCCATTTATCTACAACATAGATATGCAAAAACTATTAAGACTAAGTTCGTCATAAATTAAGTTCAATTAATCAAATTACTAATGAATTCCCACTCAAATTAACATCCCTCAAGTTATCTAAGTGATACATGATCCAAATCAACTAACCCATGTCCGGTCATCACGTGAGCTGAGATAGTTTTCAATTGTGAACATCTCTATGTTGATCATATCTACTATATGACTCATGTTCGACCTATCGGTCTCTCGTGTTCCGAGACCATTACTGTACATGCTAGGCTCGTCAAGTTTAACCTAAATATTCTACTTGTGTAAAACTGGCTTACACCAGTTATATGTGAATGTAGAGTCTATCACATCGGATCATCACGAGGTGCTTCGAAACGACGAACTTTAGCAACGGTGCATATTCAGGGAGAACACTTTTATCTTGAAATTAAAGTGAAGGGATCATGTCATAATGCTACTGTCTTTCTAAGCAAAATAAGATGCATAAAGGATAAACATCACATGCAATCAAAATATCTGACATGATATGGCCATCATCATCTTGTGGTTTTGATCTCCATCTCCAAAGCATCGGCATGATCTCCATCATCACCGGCTCGACACCTTGATCTCCATCGTTGCCTCGGGGTCGTCTCTCCAACTATTTCTTCTACAACTATTGCTAATGCATAGCGATAAAGTAAAGCAATTACATGGCGCTTAATGATTGACACGCAGGTCATACAATAATTAAAAGACAACCCTAAGGCTCCTGCCGGTTATCGATATTACGAAACATGCATACGACAATGTATATCAGATCACGTCTTGACCATACCACATCACAATCATAACTTGCAAAAACAAGTTAGACGTCTTCTACTTTGTTTTTGCAAGTTTTACGTGGCTGCTACGGGCAACTAGCAAGAACGGTTCTTACCTACGCAAAACCACAACAGTGAGTTATCAAGTTTGCTGTTTTAACCTTCTTCAAGGACCGGCCGCAGTCAAATTCGATACAACTAAAGTAGGAGAAACAGACACCCGCCAGCCACCTTTATGCAAAACAAGTTGCATGTGTCGGTGGAACTGGTCTCATGTACGTGGACATGTAAGGTTGGCCTGGGCCGCTTCATCCAACAATACCGCCGAATCAAAATAAGACATTGGTGGTAAGCAATATGAACATCACCGCCCACAACTCCTTTGTGTTCTACTCGTGCATATTATCTACGCATAGACCTGGCTCATGATGCCACTGTTGGGGAACGTTGCATGGAAAAAAATCTACGCACACGCAAGATCTGTCCACGGAGATGCATAGCAACGAGAGGGGAGAGTGTGTCTATGTGCCCTTGTACACCGTTTAGCGGAAGCGTTAATCAACGCCGTTGATGTAGTTGTACACCTTCAAGTACCGAATGTACGACAGCTCCACGTTCAGCACACGTTCAGCACACGTTCAGCTCGATGACGCCCTTGCCTTCTTGATCCAGCAAGAGGGGTGAAGTAGTAGATGAGTTCCGGCAGCACGAAGGCATGGAGATGGTTGGTGATGAAGAACAATCTCCGCAGGGCTTCGCCAAGAACTACAGAAACTAGACGGAGGATAAACTAGAGGGGACGGGGTTGCAGGCACATGGCTAGGTGAATCTTGATGTGTCTCATGTGCTAGCCCTACCCCTCTATTTATATGTTGAACCCTGGGGTCGAAACTTGGAGTAAAAGCCTCCTCAAAGTCAGTTTTGCCCGAAAGGCAAGAGTCCTTCTCGGACTCCAGGACAAGACGCCAGGGTTCCCGGCGTCTGGACCCTGACGCCAGGTCCCTGGCGTCTGGCCCCTGGCCTCCGCAAAACAGCCTTTTAAACCTTCCATAAGCCCCGTGGGCTTTACCCCTTGGCCCAAATAAAGTATTCTCGTACCTGAACATTTCGGGAGACATCCGAAACCCCTTCTAGTGAATTCTGGAACCTTTCTGGAAGCCCAACACTATTATCCCATATATCAGTCATTACCTCCAGACTATTCCGGAGCTCCTCGTCATGTCCGTGATCTTATCCGGCACTCCGAACAACATTCGGTCACCAACTCACATAACTCATATAACACTATATCGTCAATGAACGTTAAGCATGCGGACCCTACGAGTTCAAGAATGATGTAGGCATGACCGAGACGACTCTCCGGTCAGTAACCAATAGTGGGACCTGGATACCCATATTGGTTCCTACATATTCTACAAAGATCTTTATTGGTGAAACCTTTATGACAACATACATAGTTCCCTTTGTCTGTCGGTATGTTACTTGCCCGAGATTCGATCGTCAGTATCTTCATACCTAGTTCAATCTCGTTATCGGCAAGTCTCTTCACTCGTTCCATAATACATCATCCCGCAACTAACTCCTTAGTCACTTTGCTTGCAAGCTTCTTGTGATGTTGTATTACCGAGAGGGCCCAGGATACCTCTCCGTCATACGGAGTGACAAATCCCAATCTCGATTCACGCCAACTAAACAGACACCTTCGGAGATACCTGTAGAGCATCTTTATAATCACCCAGTTACGTTGTAATGTTTGATATCACACAAGGTATTCCCCCGCTATCCTGGAGTTGCATGATCTCATAGTCGAAGGAATATGTATTTGACATAAAGAAAGCAGTAGCAATAAACTTAACAATCATATGCTAAGCTAACGGATGGGTCTTGTCCGTCACATCATTCTCCTAATGATGCCATCCCAATATCAAGTGAAAACTCATGTCTATGGTTAGTAAACCTTAACCATCTTTGATCAACAAACTAGTCTAGTACAGGCTCACTAGGGACACGGTATTTGTTTATGTATCCACACATGTATTTAAGTTTCCGGTCAATACAATTCTAGCATGCATGAATAATAAACATTTATCATGAATAAGGAAATATAATAATAACAACTTTATTATAGACTCAAGGGCGTATTTCAATCATTTCCCTCAGTTATGAAACCAAGCTTACCAATCCGGTAGGAGAACCAAGCAACACTATGTAAACAGCACCTGCACACAAACAACAAATGCTTGCAACCCAACGAGGAGAGGCATTGTGAATCCCTCAAAGGTTAGAAGCAAGATAAATTGTATAGTTTTTGATAGATAGATTGTACAAAAATACAAAATAAAATACATAAAAGAAAATTGCAGCAAGGTACGTATTTTTAGTTTTAATATATGATAAAAGATACACCCGGGGGCCATAGTTTTCAGTAGAGGCTTCTCTCGAAAAAATAACATATGGTGGGCAAACAAACTACTATTCGGCAATTGATAGAAAATCAAATAATAATGTTGGTATCCGAGGCAATGATCATACATAGGCATCACGTCCAAAATTAGTAGACCGACTCCTGCCTTCATCTACTACTATTACTGCACACATGGACCGTTATCCAACCATCTAGTGTATTAAGTTCTTGGAAAACAGAGTAATGCATTATGCAAGATGACATGATGTAGACTAGAAAAACTCATGTATGAATAAACCCCATTTTGTTTCCCTTAATAGCAATGGTACATACGTGTCACACCCCTTTCTGTCATTGGGTTGAGCACCGCAAGATCGAACCATTACAAAGCACCTCTTCCCATGGCAAGATAAATCAATTTAGTTGGCCAAACCAAACCAATAAATCGGAGAAGAAATACGAAGCTTTATTAATCATGCATAAAAGAGTTTAGAGAAAACTCAAATAATATTCATGGACAGATCTGATCATAAACTCACAATTCATCGGATCCCAGCAAAAACACCGCCAAAAGTCATTACAACAAATAGATCTCCAAGAACACCAAGGAGAACATTGTATTGGGAATCAAAACGAGGGAAGAAGCCATCTAGGTACTAACTATGGATCCATAGGTCCGTGGTAAACTATTGATGCATCATCGAAGGGACATCAAGGGTGATGAAGAACCCCTTCATGATTGTTTCTCCCTCCGGCAGAGTGCCAGAAAGGGTCCCCGGATGGGATCTCTCGAGAACAAAGGCTTGCGGCAGCGAAAAAAGTATTTCGTAGACTCCCTGGTAGGTTTCCTGATTTTTGAGTATTTATAGAGGCGGAGTCAGGTCAAATAGAAGCTCATGGGCCCCACTATGTACCAGGCGCGCCCAAGGCCCCGTGCGCGCCCTGGTGCCTAGTGGGCCACTCCTTTGTCTTCTCGATCCTCCCCGAAGTTTCCAGGGTCTCTTATTGCCATAAAAAATCTCCAAAAAGTATCGTGACATTCAGACTTCGTTTGGTACTCATATTCTGCAAAGTCAAAAAAAGAAAAACAACAACTGGTATTGGGCAGTAAGTTAGTAGGTTAGTCCCAAAAAATGATATAAAGTTGCTTGTAAATGTATATAAAGCATCCAAGATTGATACTATAATAATATGGAACAATAAAAAATGATAGATACGTTGGAGACGTATCAGTCTCAAATTGCAACGATCAAGCGTGTCGGTGTTCACACACCTAGCGTTGGCCAACATTTAAGTGTCCATGCCACTTTAGTGCTGGAGGAAAAATATTTGAGTTGTTTGTTGGAAGCAAATCTGTGATTTCTGAACAATAGTAATATTTTGTACAACCTGTGCTCCAAATTAGTTGATCTAAATTAGCTTAGATACAGATGTATTGAACACTAAAACATGGCCAGATACATCCCTTTTTAGTAAAATCTGAGCTAGCTATGCGGGACCGATGGAGTCTATGCCTATTCGCAAGCAATGACGATTTACCAAGGAAAAACATTTGATTATGTTACGTAATTTCTGGAAGCATTAATTAAAATTCTATATTGATTTAGCGGTAGGAAATCACGACTTCTGGAAACATTAATTAAATTATATATGTACAGCTGTCACCGCAAGCAATTTTCTACATGTCACCGCAAGCAATTTTCTGCATGCACATTTCTGTGGCTCAGTCAGATGCTTTAAAAGATTTCCATCATAGGTCAGGGAACTTAACTTCTCTGTTTCTTTCTTTCTTTCTTTGTGTGAGCGATAGCCCCTCGGTTTTCATTAAGAAATTCCCCAACCTTGCCAAAATCCTTGCCCCACCATGTTGTCGTATCGGGCCTGGGCAGACCTACCGCCGGAGCTTGTCTGCCGCATCGCCGACGGACTTGACGACCTCAAGTGCTACGCGAGTGCGCGGGGAACTTGCCCGACATGGCGTTCCGCGCTCACACCTCCGTCGCCGTCGCTGCTCATGGACCACAGTGATGACCCCGCCAAGTGCTGCATCACCACCACCATCAAGCGTCGTACCACTGTAGCCTCGATCCTCATGTGTCGCTCCTTCGGGCTCAACCCCATCCCTTCAGGCAAGCTCCGCCCCGCCGCATGCCGCTCCTTCAAGCTCAGCACAATCCCCTCGGTTAGGACCTGTCTTGGATGCTGCGGTGGATGGCTTGCCCTCTCTGTCTACATTGACGGTGGTCATAATCTGCTCAGCCTCTTCCACCCGTCATGGCCGCTGAGATCCTTCAGCCTCCGCTGATCTACGACATCCGCCTTGTCTCCAAGATGGTCTTTGCACCCAACCCCAGCACTGACGACTTCCTGTCCGCCATGATATGTGACATCAATAGGCCTGCCTACGTCACCGCTGAGGCCAGGAGGTGGGCTGTCCTTGACCCTATACGCCTCACCCATGGAGACCAGATCACCGACCTCCTCTACCATAGAAATGGTATGGTCTTTTGCCTCACTTGGTTGTGAGATATCCACGTGCTCCGCCTGCCGCAGCGCCGCCGCCGGGAACCTGTCATCCTCGAGGGACACACATGAGCACATCCTGTAGTGCATAACAAGCGGATCATCTAGATGCACTGGACATGACCAGATCTAAACGCGCTGGCCACTATAGAGACATAGTTGTCATCTGTGGGAAGCAACCTACTGTGCGATGATGTCTACTAGGCAACCTTCTTCTTGTAGACGTTGTTGGGCCTCCAAGTGCAGAGGTTTTTAGGACAGTGGCAAATTTCCCTCAAGTGTATGACCTAAGGTTTATCAATCCGTGGGAGGCGTAGGATGAAGATGGTCTCTCTCAAACAACCCTGCAACCAAATAACAAAGAGTCTCTTGTGTCCCCAACACACCCAATACAAAGGTAAATTGTATAGGTGCACTAGTTCCGCGAAGAGATGGTGATACAAGTGCAATATGGATGGTAGATATAGGTTTTTGTAATCTGAAATTATAAAAACAGCAAGGTAGGAAGTAACAAAAGTGAGAGAAAACGGTATTGCAATGCTTCGAAACAAGGCCTAGGGTTCATACTTTTAGTAGTGCGAGTTCTCTCAACAAGGATAACATAATTAGATCATATAACAATCCCTCAACATGCAACAAAGAGTCACTCCAAAGTCACTAATAGAGGAGAACATACAAAGAGATTATTGTAGGTGTCGGTGTCAAAACCGGCGGATCTCGGGTAGGGGGTCCCGAACTGTGCGTCTAAGGTCGATGGTAACAAGAGGCAGGGGACACAATGCAGGTTCGGGCCCTCTCTATGGAGGTAATACCCTACTTCCTACTTGACTGATCTTGATGAATATAAGTATTACAAGAGTTGATCTACCACGAGATCGTAATGGCTAAACCCTAGAAGTCTAGCCGGTATGACTATGATAATGAATCCCCCTCTTCCGGACTAAGTCCTCCGGTTTATATAGACACCGGGTGGATCTAGGGTTACACAAGGTCGGTTACAAAGAAAGGAATCTACATATTTGGTCGCCAAGCTTGCTTTCCACGCCAAGGAGAGTCCTATCCGGACACAGGTGCAGTCTTCGGTCTTCGTATCTTCACAGCCCATCAGTCCGGCCCATGGCTAACAGGCCGGACGCCCGAGGACCCCTTATTCCAGGACTCCCTCAGTAGCCCCTGAACCTGGCTTCAATGACAAGGTATCCGGCGCGTAGATCTGTCTTCGGCATTCCAAGGCGGGTTCCTTCTTCCAAACTCAAAAATAGTCTTCAGACGTATTGAACGTGTCCAGACCTGTAACACACACCACACACAACCGTAGAGAGAATATAATTTTTCACGAGTCCAATCCGCTGACAACTTTTTGTAACATGACATCACGTCTGTCCGGTCATAATTTTGAACCGTTTTTCGTCTGCCGCTCCACGTTTCGAGACGCGGTTGCCATTGGCACGTCTTGTCAAAGCAGAGATCATGTCCCCTTATTGCGGGATTCTCATCAATACGGGCGTGGGTAACCCAACCGTGCCGTTTACACAGCCCTTGGGAATAGGCTAGTTTTGAGGCGAGTGGGGAGGCGTTCGATATTTCACTGCCTTTATAAGGGGATAAGGATTCCCCCTTTTTCTCCCACGCCTTCTCTCTTCCTCCGCCCTTCCAATCCTGAGCTCCAGCGCCCAAGTTCTCATCTTCTTCCCACTCAAGCTAGCGCTCAACCATGTCCGGATCCGGAGGTCAAGGCAAGTGGATGGTCTCCTCCGTCAAGGAGAAGGACATTACCGAGCTTCGGGCGGCCGGGTACTTGGCGAAGGAAATCGCCCACCGTCTTCCAGCCTAGGGGCAAACCGTCCCCACGCCGAAGCCCAACGAGAGGGTGGTATTCATCCCTCATTTCCTCTGCGGGCTAGGGTTTCCACTCCACCCTTTCGTCTGCGGGCTGATGTATTATTACGGGATATAATTCCATGATCTATCCCCGAACTCTTTCCTCAACATCTCGGCATTCATCGTCGTGTGTGAGGCCTTCCTCTGCATCCAACCCCACTTCGGGCTGTGGCTCAAAGTCTTCAACGTGAAGCCGAAGGTAGTGGATGGCTAGCACGCGGAGTGCGGAGGAGCCATGGTGAGTAAGCTGGCCAATGTCTCCTGGCCAAAAGGCAATTTCATGGAGACTGTCAAGGAATGGCAGAAACAATGGTTCTACATCACAGAACCCCACGGCACAAACTGGGCCGCGGCCGCCGAATTTAACTCCGGCGCTCCCATGCGACTCACCTCCTGGGTCGAGTAGAGCCCGAACTGGTGTTCGCCAGACGAGCTGATAGCGCTGCAGACACGCGTTCAAAGCATGGTGGACAAGAATGTCAAACTTGTCGATGTAATCCAAGTGATGCTGGTTCGCCGGATCCTCCCTTGCCAAATCCGAAAACACCCCCTTTGGGAGTTCAATCCGAGGAGGCACCATACCCTGGAAAGGCTCTTCGAAACAACTCATGAAGATGCCTGGAAGTTGCTCTTCAAGGGCAACAAGATACCGCCAGCCACGGATTCGGATCGTGGGCACGACGTTAACAACCCCGCCAGCGAGGTAAGTTTCTAACGCGTCCTTTACTTGTTTTGCTTCAAGGAGGATATCTGAACTTTTACTGTCATTGCTTCTTCAGGAATGGATGGAGAGGGCGAAGCGGATCCAGTATCCAGCTCCGCTACCTGAAGAACTAGTCATTCCCCGTTTAGCGAAGATGCTGGTGCCGGCGCCCTATACAGCGCCGGCGAAGAAGGCCAAGGGGGTCCGGAGTGGCCCCCATCGCAAGGGCGCTTTGGACGAGACGTCCGAAGACAAGACCCTCTCCTCCGCCGCCGAAGATGACGATGATGAGGAGGAGTAGGAGAACAAAGCTCTCCCTGATGAGGGAAGGAAGAAGAGGGCGGCCTCCACGAACCTGGAGGCGGGGACGTCCAAGAAAGGGAAGGGCTCCTTCGCGGATAACTCCGCGTGGGACATTGACAGCAGTCCGGAGCGACACCCCCGCACTAAGCCTCAAGCTGCATCGTAAGTGCTATGACTCCTGCATACCCATATGTCCAGCCTCTCCTATTCAATGTATTGACATGGTTAATTGTGCTATTACAGTCCGGCTCATGACAGCTTCCAGCGATTCTCATCAGGGGGTTCGTTGGACCCAAAGGTGATGGCCAACGAGTCTCCGCCGGCCGCTGACTCTCCCAAGGCCAAGGACGACACTGAGGTGCTATCCCGAAGGGCCGCTCCAGTCCGGGGAGAGGCTCAGGCCGCTGTCAGGGAGCCGCTAGAGGGCAAGACCTCTACCGCCGACCACATGGGGGAACAGATCCCCATGGAGACGGGCGAGGAGGGCCGTATTCAGTTCAGCCCTCAGCCGGATACGATTCCGGAGACCAATACCGCTCCGGAATCCAGCAAGCAACCTCCTCGAAAGAGGGGGGTGCGCCAATTCCACCGGTGACGCCTGTCCAACCAGGGGCACCGGATAATCTGCTGGAAGCGTTGCGAGGTGCTTCCATTGTGGATGAGCACCGCGTTCTTATGGGCACGGTGATTGAGAGGGTCTAGTCCGCCAAGAGCGGACTGGCCGAAGCCTGCAGCAGCTTGCTGACAGGTTTTGAGGTAAGAGACATAAAAATCCTGATATAGTCAGTAGCCCCTGAGACATTGTCCGGTGTTCGGAAAGAAAGGCCGGACAGAGGATCGATCCTTTATTGCAGGGAACTAACGAAATTTGTATTAAATGACTACGCAGGCGTCGTTGCTGGCCGCGGCCTCACACACTGCCAAAGTCTTCGGACTGAAGCAGAAACTGGAGCGGGCCGAGGAGGAGCTCGGCCAGGTGAGGAGACAGCTCCAGGAGAAGCAAGGTATGTGATAACCCGCTATATATTCGAAAAGAGTAAAATGATGTGTATTGATCGAAGTGTCATGATATGTGTAGGAGCCGGGACCGAGGTCGAGGCCCTGAAAAAGGCCCTGGCCGACGCCGAGGGTACGGCCGTCAAGGAGCAGGCTGCCCGTAAGGAGCTCAAGGCCCGGGTCAACAAAGTCCAACAAGAGCTCCAGGATGCGGTGAAGAAGTGCGAGACCTTGGAGCGTGATGCATCGGTTCGAGAGGCCGAACTCGCCAAGGCTCGTCAAAGCGCGGAGGCGGCCGGGAATGAGGCCCAGGGCGCCCTCCAAGAGATC
This sequence comes from Triticum aestivum, assembly GCF_018294505.1. Lineage (NCBI taxonomy): Eukaryota > Viridiplantae > Streptophyta > Magnoliopsida > Poales > Poaceae > Triticum > Triticum aestivum. The sequence goes on along the minus strand of NC_057802.1, from coordinate 618,524,839 downwards.
CAGGAGGCCAGGAAGATCGCGGCGGGTAAGGCATTTAGTATGCAAAGCAAGTATATGAAGAAGAAGTATTTGTTAGTAACCCGGATTCGGAGTTCTCCAAGAGCCTTCGCAGATCTGCCGCGCAGTGTATCCGACGCCGCGGAGTTCTTTCAAGCCGAAGAAGGGAGATCCACAGAGAAATTGTTCTGGTCGCAGTATCTTGCGCCAGAGCATCCCGTGCCCTTCACCGATCAGCTGAAACATCTGGTGGAGCTGCATAGGGTGGCCGAACTAGCCATGAAGGATTTGATAATCCGGCTATCGCCAGCCGAAGCTATGACCGGCAGCTACTTCAGACTCGTGAAGCGGCTGGTGAACGCCTGTCCTCGGCTGGACGTCGTCAGGCGATCGGCCTCTATTGAAGGTGCGCACATGGCCTTCGCCCGTTGCAAGATGTGGTGGGCGAAGATGGACGCCGTCGAGCTGACAGGGGGCCGCCAAAGGGCAAGGAGCACCGCACACCTGAGCGTTATTTGGCGGATGTCCTATAGGGGTCTCGCATTGTAGCAACACAGTGTGGGCAAGACATTAATTTCGAATGAATACATTCATGTTGTCTTTGCCTTGAATGATGAAACAATGTCGGTTTTGTAATATAATGCTTTTTATGTTTTAATTTTTTCCTCCTGTGCGGCCGTGTTGTATGAAATCTGAGGGTTGGCCAGTCGCCGGCTTCTGCCCCCACGTAGTTAGTACGAAGGTGTTTGGGATGGAATCTAAACAATCTTGATCCAATTATATGGTCCTTGAAGGAGTTGTTTAGCGCAACGAACAAGGCAATCAGACTATGCCGCTTGAACGCCCTCACTTAGCCATAGGAGTTTTACAATAAAACATGTGCGCAGCCCCTAGTATCCGAACCAGAGTGCTATGCGCGTCTGATCGGGAAGTACCGATACGCGTAATGAGGGAGAAATCTCCAACGATTTCCAACCTCCGAATAGCTGACCGGCTCTCGCCGTATCATGACAGTCAATTTTCGGCTTTCTCTACTGAGGTGCTCCTTTGGATAAACCAGTGCACAATCATAGTAGTTCTCCCTTTACTACCTTAGCCGATATAGCGGAACGTAAGGTAGCAAGCACAAGAGCCGGGCAACCCAACTATTGACCAAAGACATGATTCGGAGCCGATGCATGTAGTGCTAAATTCAGGGTGCCGAACTATACTGTAAAAGTGTTCGGACTTTTGTTGCCATGCTGTGGGGCGCTATGAAGCCCCTGGCAAGATGTCGATGGAGAATATGATCCCAATGATGAATAGAGTGTTGGTGATCCCGATGATGAACATGAAAGTTTCTCCGATTGAGTCGCTCCTCCATGCTCGCCGTCAGCCTCCTTCTCCACACCGAGCGTTGGCCAAAATTTAAGTGTCCATGCCACATTAGTGCTATGTGAAAAATATTTCAGTTGTTCGTTGGAAGCAAATTTGTGATTTCTGAACAACATTAATATTTTGTACAACCTTCGCTACAAATTAGTTGATCTAGATTTGCTTAGATACAAATGTATCCAACACTTAAGGTTGTCTAGATACATCCTTATTTAGTAAAATCTGAGCCAGCTAACGCTAGACCGATGGAGTATATGTCTATTTTCAAGCAATCACGACTTACCAAAACCTAAAAAAGAAAGAGTAAGAAATCACGATTTACCAAGGAAAAACATTTGAGTATTTTTAGTAATTTGTTGAAGCATTAATTAAATTATATATTGATTTGGCGGAAGGAAATCATGACTTCTCGAAGCATTAATTAAATTATATATACAATTGTTACGGCAATTTATGCAAGCAATTTTTTGCATGCACGTTTCCGTGGCTCAGTCAACGCTTTAAAAGATTTCCATCATAGGCCAGGGCACTCAGCTTCTGTGTTTATTTATTTCTTTCTTTCTTTGTGTGAGAAAAAGCCCCTCATTTTTCATTAAGAAATTCCCTAACCTCGCCAAAATTCTTGCCCCGCCATGTTGTCTTGTCGTGCCTGGGCAGACCTGCCGCCGGAGCTTGTCTGCCACATCGCCGACGGACTTGATGACCTCAAGTGCTACGCGAGTGCGCGGGGAACTTACCTGACATGGCGTTTCGCGCTCATGCCACCATTCTCGTCGCTGCTCGTGGACCACGGCGACGACCCCGCCAAGCGCTGCACCACCGCCGCCGTCAAGCGTCGTACCCCTGTAGCCTTGACCGTCACGCATCAAGCTCACCACAATCCCCTGTGTTAGGACCTTTCTTGGCTACTACGGCGGATGGCTTGCCCTCTTTGTCTGCATCGATGACGGTCATAGTCTGCTCAGCCTATTCCACCCCGTCATGGCCGCTGAGATCCTCCTGCCCCCGCTGATCTACGATAGCCGCCTCGTCTCCAAGATGGTCTTTGCACCCAGCCCCACCACTAAGGACTTATTGGCTGCCATGATATGTGACATCAATAGGCTTTCCTACATCGCCGCAGGGGCCGGGAGGTGGGCCGTCCTCGACCCCATCCGCCTCGCCGATGGAGACCAGATCACCGACCTCATCTACCAGAGAAATGGTATGGTCTACTGGCTCACTCGGTTTGGAGATGTCCACATGCTCCGCCTGCTGTAGCGCCGCCGCAGGGAACCTGTCATTCTCGAGGGCCACACATTAGCACATCATGTAGTGCATAACAAGCGGATCATCTAGATGCACGGGACATCACCAGATCTAAAAGTGTCGACCACTCTAGAGACATTGTTGTCATCTGTGGGAAGCAACTTACTGTCTGACGTGGCCACTACTTTCGCCCGGCCATATAATACAATCTCGACTTTCACTAGCGCTAATAACCTTGTGTTCTGCGATTGTACCATATACCAAATCTGGAGGAATGCAGCCTCCACGGTTAGTATGCAGCTGGCAGGAGTGGGTCGTTGTCATATCGTACATGAAAAAATATTTGTTCTGAGGTATGACCCCCATCGCCGACCATGTTGGGACGTTCTGACCGACTTAAGGGGACACTTAGTGTTTGTTGGGAGGAACAAGGCAGTGTCGATATATGCAGAAGGTGTTCCAGGACTCAAGGGTGATTGTGTGTACTGGATCGGTGGGAGAGGTAGTGATGGCGGCATGGTCTATGACATCAAAACTGGCAGGTCAATACCTTGCATTCCCCTCATGGATGGCGAAATTCCGGGGTTTCCACAAAGCACAATTTGCTGGTACATTCTAAGCGGTGAATGAAAGAAGAGTTTACCCGACCCGAGCAAAGGCCCATGCTTAATCTGGAAAAAAGTGATGCGTCAGTAGGGCAGCCTGGCGACATAGTGATAAGGACCACCAACCACATTGGTGGAAGTGATGTTGTACCGTCGGTAAAGGGTTTTGTTCATGTTTTTTGTATACTACATTCGAAGTTTATTTAATTCATTTGGAATTGCCGGCCTACCATTTGATTCACCGTTCCCTACATTTGAAATAAACAAGATAAATTTAACATAGCATTAAACGATTGGATCCGAAACAACCTCTCACATAACAATTGATAAAGTGGGGTTTGGGTTACTATCACTCTAGCAACCCATAATCAACAAACTGATTCCACAATTCCTTCTCCTAGGCCTCAATATGGTGAAGTGTCATGCAATCGACATTCTCATAACACCACTAGATGAAGAACAACACAAAATATAATCAAAACATTGAATGGTTATCTAATTCACATGACTACTACCAATAAGACTTTTCGCATGTCCTCAAGAAAAAATGGATCAACTCACAAGACATCATATGGATAATGATCAGTAGGTATGAATATATGAAGAACAAGCTGAACATAACAATTTTTCACAAATAATTCTCCAATGCATCAACTACAAATGTGTAATCAACACATAAAATACTCACAGGTACCAATATGAACTTTGATACAAATATTGAGCATGAGGGATGATCTAGGGTTTGAAGATTAGATGGTGCTGGTGAAGATGTCGATGGAGAAGATGATCCCAATGATGAAAAGAGTGTTGGTGATCCCGATGATGAACATGAAAGTTTCTCCGGTTGAGTCGCTCCTCCATGCTCGCCGTCAGCCTCCTTCTCCACACCGAGCGTTGGCGAAAATTTAAGTGTCCATGCCACTTTAGTGCTACGTGAAAAATATTTAAGTTGTTTGTTGGAAGAAAATCTGTGATTTCTTAACAACATTAATATTTTGTACAACCTTCGCTACAAATTAGTTGATCTAGATTTGTTTAGATACAAATGTATCCAACACTTAAGTTTGTCTAGATACATCCTTATTTAGTAAAATCTGAGCCAGCTAACGCGAGGCCGATGGAGTATATGTCTATTTTCAAGCAATCACGACTTACCAAAAACAACAAAAGAAAGACTAAGAAATCACGATTTACCAACGAAGACCATTTGAGTATTTTTAGTAATTTGTTGAAGCATTAATTAAATTCTATATTGATTTGGCAGAAGGAAATCATGACTTCTCGAAGCATTCATTAAATTATATATACAGCTTTTACAGCAATTTATGCAAGCAATTTTCTGCATGCACGTTTCCGTGGCTCAGTCAACGCTTTAAAAGATTTCCATCATAGGCCAAGGCACTCAACATCTCTGTTTATTTATTTATTTCTTCCTTGTGTGAGGAAAAGCCCCTCATTTTTCATTAAGAAATTCCCTAACCTCGCCAAAATTCTTGCCCCGCCATGTTGTTGTGCCGTGGCTGGGCAGACCTTCCGCCGGAGCTTGTCTGCCGCATCGCCGACGGACTTGACGCCCTCAAATGCTACGCGAGTGCGCGGGGAACTTACCTGACAAGGCGTTTCGCGCTCATGCCACCATTCTCGTCGCTGCTCATGGACCACAGCGACGACCCCGGCAAGCGCTGCACCACCTCCGCAATCAAGCGTCGTACCACTGTAGCCTTGACCCTCACGCATCAAGCTCACCACAATCCCCTGTGTTTGGACCTGTCTTGTCTACTGCGGCGGATGGCTTGCCCTCTTTGTCTGCATAGACGACGGTCATAGTCTGCTCAGCCTCTTTGTCATGGCCGCTGAGATCCTCCTGCCCCCGCTGATCTACGATAGGCGCCTCGTCTCCAAGATGGTCTTTGCACCCAACCCCACCACTAACGACTTATTGGCCGCTGTGATATGTGACATCAATAGGCTTGCCTACATCGCCGCAGGGGCCGGGAGGTGGGCCGTCCTCGACCCCATCCGCCTCGCCGATGGAGACCAGATCACTGGCCTCCTCTACCACGGAAATGGTATGGTCTACTGCCTCACTCGGTTTGGAGATGTCCACAAGCTCCGCCTGCTGTAGCGCCGCCGCAGGGTACCTGTCATTCTGGAGGGCCACACATTAGCACATCATGTAGTGCATAACAAGCGGATCATCTAGATGCACAGGACAACACCAGATCTAAAAGTGCCGACCACTATAGAGACATTGTTTTCATCTGTGGGAAGCAACTTACTGTTCGACTTGGCCACCAGTTTCGCCCCGCCATATAATACAATCTCGACTTTCACTAGCACTAATAACCTTGTGTTCTGCGATTGTAACATATACCAAATCTGGAGGAATGCAGCCTCCACGGTTAGTATGCAGCTGCCAGGAGTGGGTCGTTGTCATATCGAACATGACAAAATATTTTTTCTGAGGTATGACCCCTAGCGCCTACCATGTTGGGACATTCTGACAGACTTAAGGGGACACTTAGTGTTTGTTGGGAGGAACAAAGCAATGTCGATATATGCAGAAGGTGTTCCAGGACTCAAGGGTGATTGTGTGTACTGGATCGGTGGGAGAGGTAGGGATTGGGGCATGGTCTTTGACATGAAAACTGGTAGGTCAACACCTTGCATTCCCCTCATGGATGGTGTCATTCCGGGGTCTCCACAAAGCATAATCTGCTAGTACTTTCTAAGCGATGAATGAAATAAGAATTTACCAGACCCGAGCAAGGGCCCATGCTTAATATGGGAAGAAAGTGATTCGTCACTGGGGCAGCTTGGCGACATAGTGATAAGGACCACCAACCACGTTGGTGGAAGTGATGTTGTACCGTCGGTAAAGGGTTTTGTTCGTGTGTTTTTATCCCACATTCGAAGTTCATTTAGTTCATGTGGAATCGTCAGCCTGTCATTTGATTCACCGTTCCCTTCATTTGAAGTAATCAAGATAAATTTAACATAACCTTAAACAAATGGATCCAAAACATCCCGTCACATAACAATTGATAAATTGGGTTTGGGTTACTATCACTCCAGCAACCCATAATCAACAACCTGATTCCACAATTCCTTCCCCTAGGCCTCAATATGGTGAAGTGTCATACAATCGACGTTCTCATAACACCAGTAGAGGAATAACAACACAGCATATAATAGAAACATTGAATGGTATCTACTTCACATGAGTACTATCACTAAGACTTTTCGTGTGTCCTCAACAACTAATGGATCAACTCACAAGACATCGTACGGATAATGATCAGTAGGATGAATATATGAAGAACAATCTGACATAACAATCTTTCACAAATAATTCTCCTATGCATCAACTACAAACGTGTAATCAACACATAATATACTCACATGTACCAATATGAACTTTGATACAAAGACTGCGCAAGAGGGATGATCTAGGGTTCAAAGATCAGATGGTGCTGGTGAAGATGTTGATGGAGAAGATGATCCTGATGATGAATAGAGTGTTGGTGATACCGATGATGAACATGGAAGTTTCTCCGGTAGAGTCACTCCTCCATGCTCGTCGTCGGCCTCCTTCTCCACCTCTCCCTTCATGGCATGGCTTCAATATGGCGAACTGAAGCATGGGCCGCTGCCTCTGGCGATTGGCCATAGCCACTATGCGAGGTACCGACTGATGTGTTGTTGCAATACGATGTTGGCAGCCAAGCGGCAAATTGGGAGAGGGGTGGGGTGGGATAATGCAACTATGGTCACCCTGGACAGGGAATGACACCTCAACAAAAGAGATGCTGGGACGCCATCCGACGATGCGGCAGCTTGTAGATGGGATGTGGGGGCTGGCTTGCACGGATGCTACGACCATGACCGCCACAGTAGCTGGCTGGAGGGTGTGGTGTTGGAGTGGGAGGGGATGTCGAGCTGCTGCTTGATGTGAAAGGTGTTTCTGTGGTGACAACCCATGTTTTAACAATGTTTTTTTTCGTCTTAGTTTTTTAGGGACCTACGGGAGATAGAGGAGGGGAGCTGCGACGAAGCGTTTGACTATTGAAATAGCCGACATGACTCGGAATGGACGTCTTTACTACTTGTGAGCTGCGTTGGGATTTCCTCAAAGAGGAGAGGATGATGCAGTACAGTAGAGATAAGTATTTCCCTCTGTTATGAAACAAAGCTTATCAATCCAGTAGGAGAACCAAGCAACAATATGTAAACAACACCTGCACACAAACAACAAATTCATGCAACCCAACGCGTAGAGGGGTTGTCAATCCCTCAACGGTTAGGAGCAAGATAAATTGTATAGTATTTGATATATAGATTGAACAAAAATACAAAATAGAATACATAAAAGGAAATTACAACAAGGTATTTTTAGTTTTAATATATGATAAAAGATAGACCTGGGGGCATATTTTAACTAGAGGCTTCTCTCAAGAAAATAACATATGGTGGGTAAACAAATTACTGTTGGGCAATTGATTGAAAAGCAAATAATTATATTCATATCCAAGGCAATGATCGTACATAGGCATCACATCCAAAATTAGTAGATTGACTCCTGCCTGCATCTACTACTATTACTCCACACATCGACCGCTATCCAACATGCATCTAGTGTATTAAGTTCCTGGAAAAATAGAGTAATGCATTACGCAACATGACCTGATGTAGACTAGATAAAGACACGTAGGAATAAACCCCATTTTTTACCATTTTTGTCATTAGGATTGAGCACTTCAAGATCGAACCCATTACAAAGCACCTCTTCCCATGGCAAGATAAATCAATTTAGTTGGCCAAACCAAACCAATAAATCGGAGAAGAAATACAAAGCTTTATTAATCATGCATAAAAGAGTTTAGAGAAAACTCAATAGTATTCATGGATAGATCTGATCATAAACTCACAATTCATCGGATCCCAGCAAAAACACCGCCAAAAGTCATTACAACAAATAGATCTCCAAGAACAGCAAGGAGAACATTGTATTGGGAATCAAAACGAGGGAAGAAGCCATCTAGGTACTAACTAGGATCCATAGGTCTATGGTAAACTATTGATGCATCATCGAAGGGACATCAAGGGTGATGAAGAACCCTTTCATGATTGTTTCTCCCTCCGGCAGAGTGCCAGAAAGGGTCCCCGGATGGGATCTCTCGAGAACAAAGGCTTGCGGCAGCGAAAAAAGTATTTCGTAGACTCCCTGGTAGGTTTCCTGATTTTAGAGTATTTATAGAGGCGGAGTCAGGTCAAATAGAGGCTCATGGGCCCCACTATGTGCCAGGGCGCGCCCAAGGCCCCTTGCGCGCCCTGGTGCCTACTGGGTCACTCCTTTGTCTTCTCGATCCTCCCCGAAGTTTCCAGGGTCTCTTATTGCCATAAAAATCTCCAAAAAGTATCATGACATTCAGACTTCGTTTGGTACTCATATACTGCAAAGTCAAAAAAGAAGAAAAACAACAATTGGTACTGGGCACTAAGTTAGTAGGTTAGTCCCAAAAAATGATATAAAGTTGCTTGTAAATGTATATAAACATCCAAGATTGATACTATAATAACATGGAGCAATAAAAAATTATAGATATGTTGAAGACGTAGCAGTCTCACATTGCAACGACCGAGCGTGTCGGTGTTCACACACTGGAGTGTTGGCCAAAATTGAAGTGTCCATGCCACTTTAGTGCTATAGGAAAAATATTTTAGTTGTTTGTTGGAAGCAAATCTGTGATTTCTGAGCAACATTAATATTTTGTACAACCTTCGCTCCAAATTAGTTGATCTAGATTTGTATAGATACAAATGTATCCAATACTTACACGTGTCTAGATACATCCTTACTTAGTAAAATCTGAGCCAGCTAATGCGGGACCGATGGAGTATATGTCTATTTTCAAGGAATCACGACTTACCAAAAACAACAACAAAAAGTGTAAGAAATCATTATTTACCAAGGAAAAACATTTGAGTATTTTGCGTAATTTCTCAAAGCATTAATTAAATTCTATATTGATTTGGCGGAAGGAAATCACGACTTCAGGAAGCATTAATTAAATTATATATACAGCTACTACTGCAATTTGTGCCTGCACGTTTCCGTGGCTCGGTCAGATGCTTTAAAAGATTTCCATCATAGGCCAGGGCACTCAACTTCTATGTTTCTTTCTTTCTTTCTTTCTTTCTATCTTTGTCTGATTGAAAGCCCCTTGTTTTTCATTAAGAAATTCCCCAACCTCGCCAAAATTCTTGCCCCACCATGTTGTCATGTCGGGCCTGGGCAGACCTGCCGCCGGAGCTTGTCTGCCGCATCGCCGACGGACTTGACGACCTCAAGAGCTATGCGGGTGCGCGGGGAACTTGCACGACATGGCGTTCCACGCTCACTCCGCCGTTGTCATCGCTGCTCGTGTACCACAACGACGACCACGGCAAGCGCTGCATCACCACCGCCATAGAGCATCGTACCACTGTAGCCTCGATCCTCACGTGTCGCTCCTTCGGGCTCAAACCCAGCTCTTCATGGCAATCTCTGCCCCGCTGCATGCCGTTCCTTCAAGCTCACCACAATCTCCTCGGTTAGGACCTATCTTGGCTGCTGCGGCGGATGGCTTGCCCTCTCTGTCTGCATCAACGACAGTCATAGTCTCTTCAACCTTTTCCACCCAGTCATGGCCGCTGAGATCCTCCTGCCCCCGCTGATCTACGACAGCCGCTCATCTCCAAGATGGTCTTTGCACCCAACCCCACCACTAACGACTTCCTCGCCGCCGTCATATGTGACATCAATAGGCTTGCCTACGTTACTGCTGGGGCCAGGAGGTGGGCCGTCCTCGACCCCATCCGCCTCGCCGAGGAAGACCAGATCGCCAACCTCCTCTACCACATATATGGTAGGGTTTACTAACTCACTCGGTTTGGAGATGTCCACGTCCTCCGCCTGCCTCATCACCGCCGCAGGGAACTCTGTCATCCACGAGGGCCACACATTAGCACATCAGGTAGTGCATAACAAGCGGATCATCCAGATGCACAGGACAGGAGCAGATCTAAACGCACCAGCCACTATAGAGACACTGTTGTCATATGTGGGAAGCAACCTACTATTCGACGCCGCCACCAGATTCGCCCCGCCATATAATTCAATATCGACTTTCACTAGTGCTAATAACCTTGTGTCAATGGTAGCATATACCAAATGTGGAGGAATGCAGCCTGCATGGTTAGTTTGCAGCTGCCAGGAGGGTGTCGTTGCCTTGTAGAACATGACAAAGTATTTGTTCTGAGGTATGACCCCCAGCGCCGACCATGTTGGGACGTTGTGGCCAACTTAAGGGGACACTCAGTGTTTTTTGGGAGGAACAATGCAGTGTCGATATATGCGGAAGGTGTTCTGGGACTCAAGGGTGATTGTGTGTACTAGATCGGTGGGAGAGGTAGGGATTGGGGCATGGTGTATGACATGAAAACTTGCATGTCAACACCTTGCATTCCCCTCATGGATGGTGTCGTTCCGGGGTGTCCACAAAGCACAATCTGCTGGTACTTTATAAGCAATGAATGAAAGAAGAGTTTACCAGATCCAAGCAAGGGCCCATGCTTAATCTGGAAAAAAAGTGATGTGTCACTTGGGTAGCTTGACGACATAGTGATAAGGACCACCAACCACATTGGTGGAAGTGATGTTGTACCGTCGTTAAAGGGTTTTGTTCGTGTTTGTTTATACTACATTCGAAGTTTATTTAATTCATGTGGAATCGTCGGCCTATCATTTGATAAACCGTTCCCTACATTTGAAGTAATCAAGCTAAATTTAACTTAACTTTAAACAATTGGATCCAAAAAGCCCTCGCCGAACAATTGATAAACTGGGGTTTGGTTTACTATCACTCCAGCAACCCATCATCAACAAACTGATTCCACAATTCCTTCCCCTAGGCCCAAATATGGTGAAGTGCCATGCGATTGATGTTCTCATAACACCACTAGAGGAAGAACAACACAACATATAATCAAAACATTGAATGGTAATCTACTTCACATGACAACTATCAATAAGACTTTTCGCATGTCCTCAAGAACTAATGGATCAACTCACAAGACATCATATGGATAACGATTAGTAGGTATGAATATATGAGGAACAATCTGAACATAACAATCTTTCACAAATAATTGTCCTATGCATCAACTACAAGCGTGTAATCAACACATAAAATAATCATAGGTACCAATATGAACTTTGACACAAATATTGAGCAAGAGGGACGATCTAGGGTTCGAAGATGAGATGGTGCTGATAAAGATGTTGATGGAGAAGATGATCCGGATGATAAATAGAGTGCATGTGATCCCGACGATGAACATGAAAGTTTCTCCGGTAGAGTCGCTCCTCGATGCTCGTCATCGGCCTCCTTCTCCACCTTTCCCTTCATGGTTGACGGTGTCCTGGACTAGGGGGTACTCACCACGTCATCTCCCGACCAGCTGGATCGGGCCGAGGACCGCCATGGCGATTCACTAATGGGCCACTTTAGGCAGCCCATGCCGCATACAAGGAAGACTTCACAAGACTTGGCGCTCAAGCCAAGGACTCTCCGAAAAACCCTAGTCCTCTGGTGTGTTATATAAACCGAGGCCAGGCTAGTCAATAGATCAACTTATATTCATTAGAACAATCTCGTGGTAGATACATGTACTCTATACTATCCCCCCATATGAATACAATCAAAAGCAGGATGTAGGGTATTATCTCTTTGAGAGAGCCCGAACCTGGGTAAAACCTTGTGTCCATGTTACCAACGCACCAAGACGCCTAGGTTAGGACCCCTACTACGAGATACGCCGGATATAGAACCGACAATGGTTATGGCTTCAAAGCTATGAATCGAAGCATGGGACACTGCCTCTGGCAATTGGCCATAGCCACTATGTGAGGTAACGACTGATGTGTTGCTACAATATGATGTTGGCAGCCAGGCGACAAAATGGGAGGGGTGGGGTGGGATAATGCAACTATGGTCACCCCAAACAGGGAATGACACCTCAGCTTGCTAGTACTATGGTCAATGTGTTCTAGGATAGGCACCTTGGTCACCCCGGGCTGGGACCAACGTTGCTATGAGTTGTGACCGACAGAAGAGATGCTGGGACGCCACCCGTCGATGTTGCAGGTCGCAGATGGGATATAGGGGGCAGCTTGCAGGGATGCTACGACCACGACTCCCACAGTAGCTGGCTGGAGAGTGTGCTGTTGGAGCGAGAGGGGATGGCGAGCTGCTGCTAGATGTCAGAGGTGTTGCTGTGGCGACAACCCGTGTTTTAAGAACGTTTTTTCCGTCTTAGTTTTTCAGGGAACTACGAGAGATAGAGGAGGGGAGCTGGGACGAAGCGTTTGACTATTGAAATAGCCCACATGACTCGGAATGGACGTCTCTGCTACTTGTGAGCTGCGTTGGGATTTCCTCAAAGAGGAGAGGATGATGCAGTACAGTAGAGATAAGTATTTCCCTCGGTTATGAAACCAAGTTTATCAATCCAGTAGGAGAACCAAGCAACACTATGTAAACGGCACCCGCACACAAACAACAAATACTTGCAACCAACGCGTAGAGGGGTTGTCAATCCCACAACGGTTACGAGCAAGATAACTTGTATAGTTTTTGATAGATAGATTGAACAAAAATACAAAATAAAATACATAAAAAATTTGTAGCAAGGTATTTTTAGTTTTAATATATGATAAAAGATAGACCCGGGGGCCATAGTTTTCACTAGAGGCTTCTCTTGAGAAAAATAACATATGGTTGGTAAACCAATTACTGTGGGGCAATCTATCTATTATATTACTAAAACAATAGAAAACGTAGGGCTGAGATGTAATAATAGGAAAATAGTAAAAAAGAATGGCTGCGATATGCATGAGAGAAGTACCTATATGCATGTCTTCTTATCGCACACGTTTCCAGCCTAAAAGGGATGAGTCGGAGTAAAGAAAAAAAATTGCTAGGCTCATGCGAGTGGCAAGCTGAAGTCCGGACCACTTACATATATGTGTCTTTGCTCATCTCATTGTTAAGCGCTAATGAAAGGTATTGCCTCCGGGACCTCCTATGCGCCGCTCGTTGCGGCAAAGAGGTGGCGTTTCGCATAGGGCGACTCACGTGGGCCGGCCCATTTCCAGTGCACGGGGTGGCAGGCGTTGGCGACATGAAAAAAAGAAGAGACACAGGGCGCGGGCAGTGGGGTTCGAACACGCGACCGTGAAGTGGGATGCGCACGTTGCTAGCCACTGCGACATGTGGGTTCTACTGTCAAATTGGCAACGCTACAGTAGAAGTAAACGACAGCGGCAAACTGGTAACACAACTCCACCATCATTACTTTGATTAGGTGTCTAAAATGGCAGCCCCGATTCGCTTGCCACAAACATGACTTTCTTTTCGGAAAAAGTAAAAAAATATAAACACGAAATTTTTCTAACTTCTGAACAAATTTATAAAAAGTCGAACGTTTTGTGAAACCCAAGCATTTTTTGAAAAAAAGGAACAAAATTCAAAGGGAGAACATTTTTTAAAATGATGAACAAAATTTTGAAAATGCGAACATTTTTTGACAAAACAAGAACAAAAATTAACAAAGCAAAATTTTTGAAATCAATTAAAATATATCAAAATGCGAACATTTTTTGATATTACCTAAAATGTTTATGAATTCATGAAAACATGGATTTTTTTGTTCGTGAACATATTTTGAAAGTGAAATTGCCGAACATTTTTTAAATTTGTGCACAAAAATTCAAAGGCGAACATTTTTTGAGATCCTCGGAAAAAATTGTTATTTAGCGAACAAAATTTTGAAAACATGAACAGAACACTATTTGAATTTGCGAACAAATTTTGAAGTGGGAACATATTTTGAAACTTGCAAACATTTTCTGAATGTGTAACAAAATTAAAATGCAAAAATTTTTAAATTTGAAATTCTACACTTTTTGAATTTTCCATCATTTTTGTAAATTGAAAAATAAATATTAGAATTCTACATTATTGGAATTTCTGAACAAAATTTCAAAATTGGAACATTTTAGAAAAACGAGCAAAATTTTAAAAATGTGAACATTTTTTACAAATTCTGAAGATATGTTGGAAAATAAAAGTGAGAATGGTATAAAATGGAAAGAAAAGAAAAAACGAAACAAAGAAAATAAATAGATGGAAAGAAAAAGAAAAAAGAACAAAAGATAGAATAGGAAAAATAAACAGGAAAAAAAGAAAAAGAAACAGAAAATGGAAAAACGAAAAAGAAGGAAAAGAAAAATAAAACACAATGTAAAGCCAAAAAACCGAAAAGAAAAGAACACAGGAAAAAACCCGGTTTAGGGAACCTTCTAGAAGGTTCCTAAAACCGGTTGGCCGCACCTGCGTAAAACTCGAAGTGGGCCGGCCCATGTTTGTCGCTCGCATCGCTGCCCCTGTGCGGTATCCCGACAGTTTACCGCAACGAGCGGCGAATAGGGATTTCCATTGCCTCCAGCCTAATTTGATATTTGTGGGCCAAGTAGAAGTTTTTTTTGGCTGGGTGGCCCAGAAAAAATATGTACTTTTTTCAGTCTCCACTACAATTCGTGCTAACCAATGGATGCCAGCAGTTCCTAATCTATTTGTCTCAAAAAAAAAAAGCAGTTCCAAATCTGCATTAACGAGCTACACCAATTTTGGATTCTCAAAAAAAAGGTACACCAATTTCGTACGCCAATTTCAGCAGGAAAGTAAAGGACCAACCTTAATTTGTGCACACGTTCAACTTTTTGACATAAAAGATGGTAGCAAGCATAATGTTTTTTTCCACATTAGCCACGTGCATAGGTTCTAATTGTCAAGTAATTTAGTTATTAGGAGCATGTAGTGAATGGAGCGACAAGAAAAAATATGGCTGTGCAATTTTTGAAAATAATAGATGGAGATAATTTCCTTATGTGGATGAACCGGTGCTTACGTGATGTTTTTACTAGAACAAACCTCCTACTTATGATTAACCACCTCGCAAGCATCCGCAACTACGAGAAAAGTATTATTTGGATCCAAGTCAGTCCCTTACGAAGTAGCGCATAAACTAGGGTTTAAGCTTCTGTCACTCTCGCAACCCATCATCTAATAACTGCTCCACAATGCATTCCCTTAGGCCCAAGTATGGTGAAGTGTCATGTAGTCGACGTTCACGTGACACCACTAAGGGAATCACTACATACATACATACATATCAAGTTCACATGATTACTTGCAACAAGATTTCTCCCGTGACCTCAAGAACCAAAGTAACTACTCACAAATGATAACCAAGCTCATGATCAGAGGGATATTAAATAGCATAATGTATCTGAACATATAATCTTCCACCAAATAAACCATATAGAAATCAACTACAACATGTAATCAACACTACTACTCACCCACAAGCACCAATCTAAGGTTCCGGTACAAATTGAACACAAGATATGAACTAGGGTTTGAGAGGAGATGGTGTTATTGAAGATGTTGATGGAGATTGCCCTGCCCAAAATTGGAGAGTTGTTGGTGACGATGATGATGATGATTTCACCCTCCGGGAGGGAAGTTCCCCCGGCAGAATCGCTCCGCCGGAGGGCAAAAGTGCTCCTGCCCAAGTTCCGCCTCGAGATGGCGGCGCTTCATCCATAAAGTCCTCTCCTGATATTTTCTAGGTCAAAATGACTTATATACCAGAAGATGGGCACCGGAGGTGGGCTGAGGAGGGCACAACCCACCAGGGCGCGCCTAGGCTCCCTGGCGCACCCAGGTGGGTTGTGCCCACCTCGTGGGCCCCTCTGGTGGTTATTTGCACTACAAAAAAAGACACATCCGTGACATTTTGGGCCGAATGAATTTTTTTGTCATGCTTTCACTGTCTTCACCTCGGGGGGAAACTGCTTCTTACCCTCGGTATTCGGCTGACGGGGCTCGTCATCGTCTTCGCTTGGAGGCCCTTTTCCCTTGTGCTCGGTATTTAACTTACATGCCTGTTTGAAAACCCAATAGTTCCTGTTGGTATGATTTGCGGGGTTATCGGGTGTGCCATGAATCTGACAGGGCCTCTCAAGGATTTTATCTAAGTTGGATGGCCCGTTTTGTTGCCTTTGAAAGGTTTCTTCCGCTGACCGGACTTGGGACCGCTGAATCCGGCATTGACTGTCGTATCATCTGCGTCATCGTCATTGTTGTTATTACGACGTTTGTTTTTATTGCGGCCAGGTTTACCGTTGCCGCCCCGCACCTCGGAGGTGCCAGGATCACCTGAACTGTTGATTCTACGAGCCAACCATCTGTCTTCACCCACACAGAAGCGGGTCATAAGTGCCGTTAAGGCTGCCATTGTGACGCCCCCGATTTGACCGTACACTAATCATGCACGCAAATGTGTACGATCAAGATCAGGGACTCACGGGAAGATATCACAACACAACTCTAAAACATAAATAAGTCATACAAGCATCATAATACAAGCCAGGGGCCTCGAGGGCTCGAATACAAGTGCTCGATCACAGACGAGTCAGCGGAAGCAACAATATCTGAGTACAGACATAAGTTAAACAAGTTTGCCTTAAGAAGGCTAGCACAAAAGTAGCAACGATCGAAAAGGCAAGGCCTCCTGCCTGGGACCTACTAACTACTCCTCGAAGCCGAACTCCATGTAGAATCATCCTCGGGATCTCTAGCTCCTGGACTCCAGCATCTGGTTGCGACAATCAGGTATAGAAAGGGGAAAAGAGGGAGAAAAGCAACCGTGAGTACTCATCCAAAGTACTCGCAAGCAAGGAGCTACACTACATATGCATGGGTATATGTGTAAAGGGCCATATCAGTGGACTGAACTGCAGAATGCCAGAATAAGGGGGGATAGCTAGTCCTGTCGAAGACTACGCTTCTGGCCACCTCCATCTTGCAGCATGTAGAAGAGAGTAGATGGTAAGTTCACCAAGTAGCATCGTATAGCATAATCCTACCCGGCGATCCCCTCCTCGTCGCCCTGTTAGAGAGCGATCACCGGGTTATATCTGGCACTTGGAAGGGTGTGTTTTATTAAGTATCCAGTTCTAGTTGTCATAAGGTCAAGGTACAACTCCGGGTCGTCCTTTTACCGAGGGACACGGCTATTCGAATAGATAAACTTCCCTGCAGGGGTGCACCACATAACCCAACACGCTCGATCCCATTTGGCCGGACACACTTTTCTGGGTCATGCCCGGCCTCGGAAGATCAACACGTCGCAGCCCCACCTAGGCACAACAGAGAGGTCAGCACGCCGGTCTAAACCCTATGCGCGCAGGGGTCTGGGCCCATCGCCCTATGCACACCTGCACGTTGCGTACGTGGCCGGAAGCAGACCTAGCCTAGTGGCGTTCCAGTCCAATCCGGCGCGCGCCACTCAGTCGCTGACGTCACGAAGGCTTCGGCTGATACCACGATGCCGGGATACCCATAACTACTCCCACGTAGATGGTTAGTGCGTATAGACCAAATGGCCAGACTCAGATCAAATACCAAGAACTCGTTAAGCGTGTTATGTCGAAGTAACCGCGGACGCCGTCCAGGGCCAGGCCCACCTCTCACCTAGGCGGTCTCAACCTGCCCTGTCGCTCCGCCACAAAGATCCACTTGCGGGTACTCCTACGAGCCGACCCGACTTTATTTACCACATGTGTCATGTATAGAGTATATAACTATATACCCGTGATCACCGCCCAGGTGATCACGGCCCGATAGTATAGCACAGCAGACGGACAAGAATGTAGGGCCACTGATGGAAAACTAGCATCCTATACTAAGCATGTAGGATTGCAGGTAAAGGTAACAACAGTAGTAGCAAGGGACAGGCTATGCATCAGGATAGGATTACGGAAAGCAGTAACATGCTACACTACTCTAATGCAAGCAGTATAGAGAAGAATAGGCGATATCTGGTGATCAGGGGGGGGCTTGCCTGGTTGCTCTGGCAAGGAGGGGTCGTCAACTCCGTAATCGAACTGGGCAGCAGCACGTCGGTCTCGTAGTCTACCGGAGAGAAGAGGGGGAAGAAATAGTAAATATAAAGCAAACATAGCATCCCAAAGCATAACGTGGTAATACGACGTGTCGGGTGTGACCTAACGCATGTCTACACGAATAGGTGAAGGGGGAAATTCAACCGGGAATGTTTTCCCGGTTCCGGACCTGTGCCAGACAGATGACCGGAGGGGAAAGTTCCATGTTCAGCATACTAGAGGCATGTGACAAATGAACGGACCGCGTATTCGGATTCGTTGGATTTTTTCGAGCAACTTTCATATAGAAAACATTTTCATCCGAGCTACGGATTATTTTATATGATTTTTGAAAGATTTAACAATATTCTGGAATTATTTATATTAACAGAAAAGGAATATGACGTCAGCATTGCGTGGGGATGACGTCAGCAGTCAACAGACTCGCTGACCAGGGTCAAACCGGGCCTGTGGGTCCAGTGGGACCCACATGTCAGCCTCGGTTAGTCTAACAGTAATTCAAACTAAACTAACAGCCTAATTAGAGGGGTGGGCCCCATATGTCAGTGAGTGTTTAGGCTAGTATAGTTACTTGTTTTTATAAAACGTTTATTAAACTAATTATCAGAGTGGGGGCCCACATGTCTGTGACAGAAGCCGGCCCAGTCAGCGTTGACCTCGGTCAACTGGTCAAAGTGGGGCACCTGGGCCCACCAGTCAGTGGCTGGGGCCTGCCCAGTCAGCAGTTGACTAAAGTCAACAGGGGTCAGCGGGTCCACTGGGGGCCACAGGTCAGCGACTGGGGGGGCCTAGGCGGTGCCACGTAGGCGGGGCGCCGGAGAGAGCTCCGGCGAGCCTCTCCCGCGGCGGCTCATCGCCGGAGACGGTCGGAAAAATGCTACAGGGCACGGGGGTAGGTGCGGCTAGGCGCGTTCGATCGGGCGTTCGACGCCGCATCCACCTACGGTGGCGGCGCGGCCCGTAATAGGCTAGAACGACGACGGCGAGAGGCGGGGCGGTCGCCGGAGTTCGGCCGCTTTCTGGTTTGGCGCTACGGGGCACCAAAACGTGCGCGGTTTGCGGCTACAGCTAGCTGGCGATGCGGCGCGTCCGATGGAGCAAGCAGCAGGGGCGGGGATGGCCGGAGTGGCACCGGCGACAAGCCGTGGCGGCGGTGAGCTACGGGCCTCGTCGGGGACGGTGCTACGGTGCGCGCGCGGGTGAAATAAATAGCTAGGCGTGGTCTACGCAGTGCAACGAGGCCAATGAGCAGCAGCGCGCGTCCAAATGGTCGCCGGAACGACGCCGGCGACGTGCTATGCGGTGGCAAGCTCGGGCAAGTCGAGGACGGCGGCTAAAGGGAGTAAACGGCGACGGAAGAGGGCTAGGAGGGATAAGAGGCTCACATTGAGCCTGCAGGTGTGCGAGAGTGAGCTCGGGGGAGGCTCGAGGCGGCGAAACGGGGCGGCGATCGACGGCGGCCGTGCGGGGAAGACGAGCTCGGGGAGGTCGTTGCAGTGGCTCCAAGCTTCAACGGAGAGGCGGAGGTGATGTAGTCGAGGGCGGCGACGGCGTACGACACGGCGAAGTGGCGATTGGGGCACGGTGGCCGCGGGATCGAGCGGAGGGCGGCGACGGGGGCGCTCGGGCAGTGGGGAGAAAGGGCGAGCGCGAGCGAGGGAGAGAGGGGAGGAGGGGGATCTGATGTGGGTTAGGGTTTGGGCGAGAGAGAGGAGAGCGTCGGGGGCTGATCTCATCCACCCGCGCCGCAGCAGTGCGCGGGGGCGAGTGCCCCGCGGCCATGGAGGCTCGGCCTTCTCCTGTTGCAGGAGGAGGACGAAAGGCTGAGGTAGGTGGGCTGGGCTGGCACTGTTGGCTAGCTGGGCCGGTTGGTCCAGCGTGTGTGTGGGGGGGGGTTCCTTTTTCTTCTGTTTTGTTTTTTTTTACTCTTTATTTATTCTTTTCTATTTCGGCTAATTGTTTGGGCACCAAATGAGTTTTGTAAAATATGAGAGCTGGCCCACAAATCATAGCACAATATATTCTACCACCAAAAACTAGTTTGGGGTAAATATCATTTCATAATTCTTTTGTATTAATAAAGAGGTTATTAAATAATATTTTCAGCCACTGTTTGAGGCTGTTTAAGTCACTTAACAAATTTCATTAATGTTGTTTACAATTTTATCATAGCCTCTGATTTAACTACTATTTATTGAACATTTTAGTTTTAATATTTGAAAACTTTTATTGTTTGCTTGATTTTGAATTTTGAATTATAATCGGTTTCGAACTAACACCAGATTAATAACAGTAATCATGGTGACGTGGCATCGTTAACAGAGGTTTACTGTAGCTTAATTATCCAGGCGTCACAATTCTCCTCCACTACAAGAAATCTCGTCCCGAGATTTAAGCGGTGGAGTAAGGGAGGAAAGTGTTGGTAGCGAAAACCTAACGAGTCTTCTCGGTCTTGGCTGCCCTTTCGAAGAGGTTGATCCCTTTTGTTGATGTCTTTAATTCTCTGCTTCAGGTCATCATGATGAAGTCGTGATCCTTTCTTCGGAGTTTTCATTGTACATATGACGGACAAGGGGTAACTTCGGAAAAACGGACCTCCGAAAGGTTAACTATCTGGTTGATAAAATCGGGGGAAGGTGGAAAGTAACTCTCGAATTGAAACTTAAGAAAATATCGAGAGCAAAGTATGAAGGTAGCATGAGAAGTTTCGAGCGGGCATGCAATCGTTCGTTGCCTGAAACGAAGTGTGAAAAGGGTTCAGAGCAACGAGAATAACATGGTGTTTGATTCCAGGATGAATAATGGTATAGATTTTAGCTCGTGGATCACATACGAAGCTAGGTGCACAGGATACATTAGAATCCGGGTTGTAAAGAAGAGTCAGGTTTCGATCTTGTGGAACTGTGGGTTATGGGCCCACCATGTGGGTTAAAAGTAGGAAGGGCGGTGACATCTTGCACGATCATGATAGCAAGGCATGTCAGAGGGTAGCCTGTCAGTTATATGTCAGCCACATCGTCGGTACCAAGGGCGAGGGACGAAGAGAACCATTTTCCTGCGCGTTGAAACGAGGCGGACCATTAGGCAAAGTTCTCGTCCATCGGTGGTTACCGAAATGTCACCAACAATAGTAACAGGGTCTTACTGACAGAGTTGTACACCAAGGTGTTTACATAAGCAGGAGAATATTACTGCTTAGATCATATAGATCAACAGAAAGGTTAAAACAAACAATGGAAAGGAAATTATGATTATCAGATTAAACAGAAGAATGGAAAGGAAAATGTGTTTAAACACATATTTCAAAGGTATATCCTTCCCAAGGACAAGCTGAGCATGATATTCATGACAGGATATAATGTAGAAAACTCTTTAGGTAGGGAGAGAAATTTCATGACATTACCCATACAACGGTGTTTGGATAATTGAGCAGGAAACATTTAGCATTGGGCTTCAAATGTTCCTGTTGAAAATCGGAGTACCATAGACATGCTTCGAGATAGCATTGACATGGTCAACAGGTGAAGATCAGACTTTGGAAATAAAAAGGATCCATCAGGAACAACTTATAGAATAAGTCTTACAATTTCCTCATGGAAGAACAGCTAACCTTACTAAAAGGGAAAACTTATAACAATAGGTCCTCTGGCCAGGTGTGTTAGGCATGACATCACCTTACCGGGTCATGAATAGACCAATGTTACAACTCTTGGAAATATGTTCCAACCATCATATCTGACCGAGATTCAGATCTGATTGGTGTCAGGATAACTCAGACTCAGGATGCCTGAGAAGAAAGGTGCAACACGAATTGTCGAGATGACATTGTAAGATTCTCGGGAAATGAACTATGAAAGCAAGTTCCGAAACAAGAGTTCATCATTAAATCAAGGGGAGGTGAGGAGGTGACTGATTGACTCAACGACAATCCATTGAGATTTCCAAAAGATGGATTTCCACAACTATGTGACCAAGGAGATAACATTAGCTAGATCGAATGATATAATGAGGTATGCTCGAGGAAAACATACCCAATTAAACATTGGTGGAAAGCTGCACCCAAAATATGGGCTTAGGTAGCATGATCAATGTTGGAACGGTGATTCGATAACCAATATTCTAAGCATGAACTATCGACCATTAACTCCAAAGCAATAGGATTGCTAGAAGTTTTGAATTCACGCATCCTAGTTCAATTATCGGTATTCAGGTTAGAAACAACACGGGGATCAGAAAACAAATGGAGATGGCGAGAAGTATTACTATATCAAGAATTCTCAAGAGGTGGAGAAATTCTCACAATATCCTTGACATAAAAGATGGTAATACTCCAAGGTAGAACATAACATAAGCTGGTTAGCAAGGAGCTCCATAACATGATCAAGTTTGTGATGAAAGGAATGTAAGGATGTTGTCGATGGTAACTCAAATTACCAAGGAACGAGGATGGCACTTATCATCAAGAATTCCATTGATATCCTGGAAGGAGTCAAAATGCTGATGATGATCACGACATTTTGTTGTCGAGGGGATCCACGAAGAAGCAATTGATCAGCGACTGCATCAAGCAAAAGGAATGATGCAACAAAAGATTATTGGAGCCACAGATACTACACAAACTCAGGGTCAAGTTTGTTGTTCGAGGTGAAACGATATGACGAGGAAAATCGACGTAAGCTTAGCTCATCGTCGAAAGTGGTGCTCCGGGAATAAGGACCAGGTAGCACAGTTAAAATCATCAAGATAATGATATAGCCAAACAGGCTAGGAATGGCGTGATCGGGTACAAACTCGTACTTAAAGAAGATTACTAAGAGTTGTTGAACCGGAGTGCGGACTCGGTTCAGTTATCGGTGTCTTTGCGTGATTAATAACTCAGAGCCCGTGGAAAATTGGAATCAGTGAGAATGTAGCACTTGATGAAGAACTCATAAGAAGTTATGCAGTTCCATGATAATCTCGAGATACCAGGGGGTAATACTCGACGACAGATCAAGGTAGAGGTTGGACTAGGGTATTGCTCTGCAGAAGACAAGTGCTCAAACATGCACGAGAAACGGAATCAAGGAGGAACATGCTCGGAACCACGATTGCAAAGGATCAATTCACCGATACCAGATGATATTATACCAGGGAAATAGTTATTATTATAAGAAGCTTCCATGATAGGATCTACATCGTGTCCATGGGCATGAACACAAAGGTTCAAGGTCGACTCCCACTTCTCCAATGCATAACCTTTCATTCACTTCTCATTTTCCAAAGAAGTTGTAGTGTTGAAATTTTATCTGGGAAAATACCAGAAGAGTATGACTCATGAAAACTTTCGAGTTCACACATATTATGGAAGGCATAGGTTCAACCCATCGGGGCATCGTGGAAACATATACCACAAACTTCGGAGTAAATAATACAAGCTCGAAAGTAGAGCATGGTTCACAAAGCAGAGGATACAATTTACCAAAGGCATCATGTATCCGAGGAAAAGCTCACAAGGTTATTCACTAGGAAGGACACTGTCGGATAAAATCCAACAAAGGAACCGATGGTCCATAAGGGATCTGATGTGAGCATCGGTACTCAACCAGAGGAAGAAGAATGCAAGGAGATCTGATTATAGAAACAACTGACTAACTCAAAGTTCAAATGCAAAAGAATTATGATTTCCAAATCAGGGGGTTAGAAGCAACGCTCTGATCAAGGATGGATAAGTTGAGTAGGCTTAGGGGTACAATCGATGGCAATTTGATAGGTTGAGATCCAGCTCATGTTAAAAATGAGGTCGGAGCCGGAAGGATGAATTCTAGGATCTGATTGAGGATTGCGAGCATTCGCAACATATTGAATCAATGGACTCAAAAAGATAATGACAAGGGGTGCCAATAAGATTTCGAGACTTATGGGATTAATCATAATGCTAGTAAGCAAGAATTTCAAGAGCAATAGGCTCCTGAGGATTTTCGGAAGATCGAATGGTATTCTGAACACTTTTGTGATATACTTGAATCCACTGGGGATGAGCGGATACTCGGTAAGTGCGAGAATTATCCGTAGGGGTATTCAGGTGACAAAGAACAGCAAGGCAGTAAGCTCAATGATTCTCGGAACAACAGAGATAATTTCGGGGTATCTTGTAATAACAAGATCAACTGGGAAACATTGTATGAATGGCGAGTATACGCGGTTATCCATAGGAGTTTATCGAGGAAAGGGAATTGCAAAAGCGATGAACACAAGTTCTCGGGTTATCAGCGGAGAGTATCTTTAGGGTCTTCACGTGCAGCAGCCGATCATCAGTAATAAGGGGCTCTCCGGGTGAAAGCGATAACGAGATCCTAATGTTAGATTTAGCAAAATTCATTTAACCCGAATAGAAGAGAGTTCAGAGTCCCAGAGTATAGACAAGGAGTAAAAGATCCTAATACCACCCAATGGCGACGTGGGCCCGTAAGCCACACAGCCATGTTAGTAAAAGTTTTTCAATGACTAGACTCGACTTCGGCCAAGGAGTTGGAAGGGGGATTCCTACAGGCAGTCGGCTCTGATACCAACTTGTGACGCCCCCGATTTGACCGTACACTAATCATGCACGCAAATGTGTACGATCAAGATCAGGGACTCACGGGAAGATATCACAACACAACTCTACAACATAAATAAGTCATACAAGCATCATAATACAAGCCAGGGGCCTCGAGGGCTCGAATACAAGTGCTCGATCATAGACGAGTCAGCGGAAGCAACAATATCTGAGTACAGACATAAGTTAAACAAGTTTGCCTTAAGAAGGCTAGCACAAAAGTAGCAACGATCGAAAAGGCAAGGCCTCCTGCCTGGGACCTCCTAACTACTCCTCGAAGCCGAACTCCATGTAGAATCATCCTCGGGATCTCTAGCTCCTGGACTCCAGCATCTGGTTGCGACAATCAGGTATAGAAAGGGGAAAAGAGGGAGAAAAGCAACCGTGAGTACTCATCCAAAGTACTCGCAAGCAAGGAGCTACACTACATATGCATGGGTATATGTGTAAAGGGCCATATCAGTGGACTGAACTGCAGAATGCCAGAATAAGGGGGGATAGCTAATCCTGTCGAAGACTACGCTTCTGGCCACCTCCATCTTGCAGCATGTAGAAGAGAGTAGATGGTAAGTTCACCAAGTAGCATCGTATAGCATAATCCTACCCGGCGATCCCCTCCTCGTCGCCCTGTTAGAGAGCGATCACCGGGTTATATCTGGCACTTGGAAGGGTGTGTTTTATTAAGTATCCAGTTCTAGTTGTCATAAGGTCAAGGTACAACTCCGGGTCGTCCTTTTACCGAGGGACACGGCTATTCGAATAGATAAACTTCCCTGCAGGGGTGCACCACATAACCCAACACGGTCGATCCCATTTGGCCGGACACACTTTTCTGGGTCATGCCCGGCCTCGGAAGATCAACACGTCGCAGCCCCACCTAAGCACAACAGAGAAGTCAGCACGCCGGTCTAACCCTATGCGCGCAGGGGTCTGGGCCCATCGCCCTATGCACACCTGCATGTTGCGTACGCGGCCGGAAGCAGACCTAGCCTAGTGGCGTTCCAGTCCAATCCGGCGCGCGTCACGAAGGCTTCGGCTGATACCACGACGCCGGGATACCCATAACTACTCCCACGTAGATGGTTAGTGCGTATAGACCAAATGGCCAGACTCAGATCAAATACCAAGAACTCGTTAAGCGTGTTATGTCGAAGTAACCGCGGACGCCGTCCAGGGCCAGGCCCACCTCTCACCTAGGCGGTCTCAACCTGCCCTGTCGCTCCGCCACAAAGATCCACTTGCGGGTACTCCTACGAGCCGACCCGACTTTATTTACCACATGTGTCATGTATAAAGTATATAAGTATATACCCGTGATCACCGCCCAGGTGATCACGGCCCGATAGTATAGCACAGCAGACGGACAAGAATGTAGGGCCACTGATGGAAAACTAGCATCCTATACTAAGCATGTAGGATTGCAGGTAAAGGTAACAACAGTAGTAGCAAGGGTAGGCTATGCATCAGGATAGGATATCGGAAAGCAGTAACATGCTACACTACTCTAATGCAAGCAGTATAGAGAAGAATAGGCGATATCTGGTGATCAGGGGGGGCTTGCCTGGTTGCTCTGGCAAGGAGGGGTCGTCAACTCCGTAATCGAACTGGGCAGCAGCAGCGTCGGTCTAGTAGTCTACCGGAGAGAAGAGGGGGAAGAAATAGTAAATATAAAGCAAACATAGCATCCCAAAGCATAACGTGGTAATACGACGTGTCGGGTGTGACCTAACGCATGTCTACACGAATAGGTGAAGGGGGAAATTCAACCGGGAATGTTTTCCCGGTTCCGGACCTGTGCCAGACAGATGACCGGAGGGGGAAAGTTCCATGTTCAGCATGCTAGAGGCATGTGACAAATGAACGGACCGCGTATTCGGATTCGTTGGATTTTTCTGAGCAACTTTCATATAGAAAACATTTTCATCCGAGCTACGGATTATTTTATATGATTTTTGAAAGATTTAACAATATTCTGGAATTATTTATATTAACAGAAAAGGAATATGACGTCAGCATTGCGTGGGGATGACGTCAGCAGTCAACAGACTCGCTGACCAGGGTCAAACCGGGCCTGTGGGTCCAGTGGGACCCACATGTCAGCCTCTGTTAGTCTAACAGTAATTTAAACTAAACTAACAGTCTAATTAGAGGGGTGGGCCCCATATGTCAGTGAGTGTTTAGGCTAGTATAGTTACTTGTTTTTATAAAACGTTTATTAAACTAATTATCAGAGTGGGGGCCCACATGTCTGTGACAGAAGCCGGCCCAGTCAGCGTTGACCTCGGTCAACTGGTCAAAGTGGGGCACCTGGGCCCACCAGTCAGTGGCTGGGGCCTGCCCAGTCAGCAGTTGACTAAAGTCAACAGGGGTCAGCGGGTCCACTGGGGCCACGGTCAGCGACTGGGGGGGGCCTAGGCGGTGCCACGTAGGCGGGGCGCCGGAGAGAGCTCCGGCGAGCCTCTCCCGCGGCGGCTCATCGCCGGAGACGGCCGGAAAAAATGCTACAGGGCACGGGGGTAGGTGCGGCTAGGCGCGTTCGATCGGGCGTTCGACGCCGCATCCACCTACGGTGGCGGCGCGGCCCGTAATAGGCTAGAACGACGACGGCGAGAGGCGGGGCGGTCGCCGGAGTTCGGCCGCTTTCTGGTTTGGCGCTACGGGGCACCAAAACGTGCGCGGTTTGCGGCTACAGCTAGCTGGCGATGCGGCGCGTCCGATGGAGCAAGCAGCAGGGGCGGGGATGGCCGGAGTGGCACCGGCGACAAGCCGTGGCGGCGGTGAGCTACGGGCCTCGTCGGGGACGGTGCTACGGTGCGCGCGCGGGTGAAATAAACAGCTAGGCGTGGTCTACGCAGTGCGACGAGGCCAATGAGCAGCAGCGCGCGTCCAAATGGTCGCCGGAACGACGCCGGCGACGTGCTATGCGGTGGCGAGCTTGGGCAAGTCGAGGACGGCGGCTAAAGGGAGTAAACGGTGACGGAAGAGGGCTAGGAGGGATAAGAGGCTCACATTGAGCCTGCAGGTGTGCGAGAGTGAGCTCGGGGGAGGCTCGAGGCGGCGAAACGGGGCGGCGATCGACGGCGGCCGTGCGGGGAAGACGAGCTCGGGGAGGTCGTTGCAGTGGCTCCAAGCTTCAACGGAGAGGCGGAGGTGATGTAGTCGAGGGCGGCGACGGCGTACGACACGGCGAAGTGGCGATTGGGGCACGGTGGCCGCGGGATCGAGCGGAGGGCGGCGACGGGGGCGCTCGGGCAGTGGGGAGAAAGGGAGAGCGCGGGCGAGGGAGAGAGGGGAGGAGGGGGATCTGATGTGGGTTAGGGTTTGGGCGAGAGAGAGGGAGAGCGTCGGGGGCTGATCTCATCCACCCGCGCCGCAGCAGTGCGCGGGGGCGAGTGCCCCGCGGCCATGGAGGCTCGGCCTTCTCCTGTTGCAGGAGGAGGACGAAAGGCTGAGGTAGGTGGGCTGGGCTGGCACTGTTGGCTAGCTGGGCCGGTTGGTCCAGCGTGCGTATGGGGGGGGGTTCCTTTTTCTTCTGTTTTGTTTTTTTACTCTTTATTTATTCTTTTCTATTTCGGCTAATTGTTTGGGCACCAAATGAGTTTTGTAAAATATGAGAGCTGGCCCACAAATCACAGCACAATATATTCTACCACCAAAAACTAGTTTGGGGTAAATATCATTTCATAATTCTTTTGTATTAATAAAGAGGTTATTAAATAATATTTTCAGCCACTGTTTGAGGCTGTTTAAGTCACTTAACAAATTTCATTAATGTTGTTTACAATTTTATCATAGCCTCTGATTTAACTACTATTTATTGAACATTTTAGTCTTAATATTTGAAAACTTTTTATTGTTTGCCTGATTTTGAATTTTGAATTATAATCGGTTTCGAACTAACACCAGATTAATAACAGTAATCATGGTGATGTGGCATTGTTAACAGAGGTTTACTGTAGCTTAATTATCCAGGCGTCACAGCCATGGTCTTCGGCTTTTCCTGCCCAAGGTGCCGGGTGAGCCATTCGTCACGGACGCTGTGCTTAAAGGCCGCTAAGGCTTCGGCATCCGGACAGTCTACGATCTTGTTCTTTTTAGTTAAGAACCGATTCCAAAGCTTGTGAGCTGATTCGCCTGGCTGCTGAATTGTGTGACTCAAGTCGTCAGCATCCGGTGGCCGGACATTAGTGCCCTGAAAGTTAGCCCTAAAAGCATCTTCCAAGTCTTCCCAGGTTCCAATGGAGTTTTCTGGGAGGCTATTTAGCCACTGCCGTGCTGGTCCTTTTAGCTTAGAGGAAGATATTTAATGGTGTGGAGATCATCTCCTCGAGCCATATGAATGTGGAGAAGGAAATCTTCAATCCAGACGGCCGGATCCGTTGTTCCATCGTATGTTTCGATGTTTACGGGTTTAAACCCTTCCGGAAACTGATGTTCCATAACCTCATCAGCGAAGCACAGGGGGTGTGCGGGCCCCTCCGTATCTCGCAATGTCGTGGCGGAGATCGTCTGACATCTGAGTTCCGTACTGATCCCGAACATAGTAACGGCCGTCACGCCGGGCTTCATGGCCATTATGTCGCGCCGGGGCACGCCCCCTTGATCCGTGATTGATCTGGTCTGACCAGCTTTATGGCTAGGTCACGTTGCAAGTCGTATGTATATCCCGCGGCTGCAGTCTCCCTGCCTCTTCGGTGAGGGGGTGCAGTTTGGTGTTCGGCTTGATATGCCGCTTTATCCCGTCCATGTGGTAGTTGGTCTGCTTGATCTGCCTGATTGTATTTCGACGGTATTGGTTCAAGGACTTCGTCATCGAATTGAGGCAGCAGCTTGCGCCTAGGGTAACTTTTGACAGGTCGCTCCTGGCCGTATTCCTCAACAACCAGGACCTTAGTCCACCTCTCATTCAGCGTGTCTTGCTCTTCTTTGAGCTGCTGCTTCTTCTTCTTCAGGCTCCGGGCTGTAGCAATGAGCCGTCGCTTAAAGCGTTCTTGGTCGAGGGGTTCTTCTAGGACAGTGAAGTCTTGGTCACCAAGGCTAACCTCCTCTTCGGATTCCGGCATGTAGTTGCTGTCCTCCGCATCTTCGTTATCAGTGTGTCTGGAGCTGTATTCACCCTCTTCCCTTTCATCCTGTTCAGACGGGGTATTCAGGATCTTCGGCATCGCTCGGAGTCTCATTATCTCCGGTGCCGGTATTGCTATCCTTTCCCCGGCGCGATCTTGAGCGGCGCCGCTGACGTCAGCGCTTTGATGGTTTATCGACGGGTATGTCCTCATCTGGGATCGGGTTATCCTCGTCGTTCTTTGGCGTGTCCACCATGTACACGTCATAGGTTGAGGTGGTCGTCCAACACCCTGTGAAGGGTGGGACATGGCTTGGTTCAGCGTCGACATCGTCGTTCATGCCGTCGATGTCTTCGGACGCATAATCTAGCATGTCGGTTAAGTCCTCGGCAGTGCTTATTGTTAAAATAGGTCTAGCGTGTCATGTACACGTACCCTGTACGTATGTAATTGTATGCTGATTCTTATATATAAAGAAAGACGTGGAGAGGCTTTGCCCCATGGAAAACCCTAAACCCTATTTTCTAACTTGGTATCAGAGCCTACCCTAGCTGCCGCCGCCTCTCCTCCCGCCGCCGCCGCCGTAGTTCCCTCGCGGCCGCCGCGGTGTCCACCGCGCCGGCACCCACGATGACCCCCTCCTCCGCGCTCACGCTCACCACCCCCTCCGCGCTCGTCCTGGTCGCCCCCGTCATCGCCCCACCCGCCGCGACGGCTCCCACCCCGTCCTTCCGCCCATCGCGGTCTCGCTTGACCGCAACAACTTCATGCTCTGGAGGGCTCTTGCCCTCCCCAACTTCGCCAGAGTTCGCCTCCACGGCTTCCTCGATGGCTCGGCCACCGCGCCGGCGCCGGTCGTGATGACAGGCACCGGCGAGGCCGCCCGCACCGTGTCCAACCCCGACTACGAGCAATGGTGGACGCTGGATCAGAAGGTTCTCGGGCATCTCCTCGGTTCGATGAGCGTGGAGATCTCCGCGCAGCTCATTGGCTGCAGGTCGGCCGCCGCCGCCTGGGCGGCCGTGCACACCATGTTCGCCGCCGAGAACAGCGCCGGCGTGCGCAACCTCCGGCGCCAGATTCAGGCGCTGCGCAAGGGAGATCGTCCCGCCGGCGAGTATATGCAGAAGGTCAAGGCCCTCGCTGACTCGATGGCCGCCGCCGGCTCTCCTCTTCGCGATGATGAGATCATCGACTACATGCTGACCGGGCTCGGCTCGGCGTTCAACCCCATCGCCGCCTCCATGAACTTCGCGGGCGTGCCAATCACGTTCCCCGCGTTCTACTCCAGCGTTCTCCACTACGAGGCCCTTCAGCAGCAGCAGTCCGAGCACGAGGATTGGCAGTCCTCCGCCAACGCCGCGTCTCGGCCGGTCTACAACAACACTTCCGGCCGAGCCTCCGATTCTGGCCGCCCGAGCGGCGGCCGCCCCTCCGCCGGTTCCCTCCCGCCCAGCTCGGGCGGCTATGGCAACAGCCAGGGCAACCCCTCTGGTCGTAACAACAACAACGGCGGCAATAGCCGCAATGGAGGAGGAAACGGAGGTGGCAACGGGGGTGGTCGCAACCGCCGCTGGCGTCCCCGGTGCCAGATATGCAAGAATTGGGGTCATGAGGCCGGCGACTGTCGCAGCCGCTATGATCATGACCACCGCGCCGCCAACTCCGCGTCCACATCCTCCTCCCATGAGCCGCCGCACTGGATTCTGGACACCGGTGCGACGGACCACCTGACGAATGATCTTGATCGTCTGCACTTCCACGAGCGCTACGGCGGGAAGGATCAAGTGCAAGTGGCAAACGGTGCAGGTTTGTCTATTTCGCATATTGGTCATTCCACTATACCCGGTTCATCCCTTCGTTTACGCAATATTCTTCGTCTACCACACATTCATCAACATCTTCTCTCCGTTTATCGTCTCGTCCTTGATAATGATGTTTTTGTGGAATTTCACCGTTTCTTTTTCCTTGTCAAGGACACGGCCACGAAGAAAATCCTTCTTCACGGTAGATGTCATGGTGGACTCTACCCCATCCCGTTCGGTCGCGCGTCGTCATCCTCCACCCGCCAAGCGTCCCTCAGCGTCAAGACCACCCCGTCCCAGTGGCACCAGCGTCTCGGTCATCCCTCGAATAATATTGTTCACAACACTGTTAGGAATAATGATTTAGTGTGTTCTTCTGAACGTCAGACGTCCGTTTGTGATGCTTGTGAGCGTGGTAAAAGTCGACAATTGCCTTATCATTTATCACATCATGTTTCCACTATGCCTCTTGAGTTAATTCATTCTGATGTTTGGGGGCCAGCTATTGCTTCTTCCGGAGGTTATAAATATTATGTGAGCTTTGTTGACGATTACTCTCGCTTCTCTTGGATTTATCTCCTTAAGAATAAGTCTGACGTTGAGCAAGTATTTTATGCCTTTCAGGCTCATGTTGAGCGTCTTCTCGACACTAAAATCATAGCTGTTCAGTCCGACTGGGGTGGTGAGTATCACCGGTTGCATCGTTATTTCCAACGCACTGGCATCTCTCATCGTGTGTCTTGCCCGCACACGTCTCAGCAGAACGGCATTGCTGAACGCAAACACCGTCATCTTGTTGAAACAGGCCTTGCTTTGCTGGCTCATTCTTCTCTCCCATTGCGTTTTTGGGATGAGGCATTCCTTACGGCATGCTATCTCATTAATCGCATGCCTACACCTGTTCTTCAACAAGATACACCCATATATCGTCTCCTTAAGGTGCACCCCGATTATAAGTTTCTTCGCACTTTTGGGTGCGCCTGCTGGCCTAGTTTGCGCAAATATAATGCACACAAACTTGCTTTCCGATCCACCATGTGTGTTTTCTTGGGCTATAGTCCGATGCATAAGGGATACAAGTGTCTTGATCGTTCCACGGGACGTATCTACATCTCCCGTGATGTTGTTTTTGACGAGTCTGTTTTTCCCTATGCCACTCCTGGGGTCACTGTCGATGTCTCTTCTTTGGCTGATGTTCTCTCTTTTCCTCCCACTGAACCGGCTACGGGTGACCATATGCGCAAATACGACTTGTCCTATTTGTCTACTGACACGCCTGTCCCAGGCCCTGTTGCTTCTGTGCAGGATTCTTCGGCTCCGCCCTCTCCGGCGCTCAACGTGCATGGCGCATGCATGCCCTCTGCCCGCCGCCCCCATGTGGCCGTCGCGCAGCCCTCCTTGGCGATCGACGTGCATGGGACATGCACGTCTCCCCGCTCGGCTCCTGCGTTGCCCGGCTCGGTCGTCGCCTCGCCCGGCCTGGCTGGTCCATCGGCTACCGCCTCGCCCGGCTCGACCGGCCCGTCCACGGACCCGGCCGCTTCGCCCGGCCCCTCCGCGGCCTCCTTGCCGCGCGGTGACGCGGTGTCCCCCGCCCCGGTGCTCGAGGATGCTGCTCCGCCATCGCCACCGTAGCTCGCGTCACCCTCTGTCGAGGGGAGTCCAGCTCCCTCGACCGCGACGCCCCCAGCTGCTCCTGCACACACCATGGTTACCCGCACCCGCGATCATACTCGCCGTGTTCTTGTTCCTACTGACGAGACTATCCGCTATGATCCCCGTCGCCGTGCGTTTCTTGCGGTGCCTGTCTCTCATCGTGATGCTCTCCGTGAGACTGCCTGGCGTACCGCGATGATTGATGAGCTCGCTGCTCTGCATCACAACAAGACTTGGGTTCTTGTGCCTCGGCCGCGCGGTGTCAATGTTGTTGGGAGCAAATGGATCTTCAAGACCAAGCACCGTCCGGATGGCTCTGTTGATAAGTACAAAGCTCGTCTGGTCGCCCGTGGTTTCACACAGCAGCTTGGCATTGACTATGGTGATACCTTTAGTCCGGTTGTCAAGCCGGCCACCGTTCGTTTGGTTCTTGCCTTGCATGTTTCTCGCGGTTGGAGTCTTCGGCAGATTGATGTCAGCAATGCTTTCCTTCATGGGTATCTCTCCGAGGACGTCTATATGCAGCAGCCACCTGGTTTCGAGGATGCTTGTTTTCCCTCGCATGTGTGCAAGCTTCAGCGCGCACTCTATGGACTCAAGCAGTCCCCTCGTGCATGGTACGCTCGGCTCAGTGCTCGTCTTCTCGCTTTGGGTTTTGCCTCCTCCAAAGCAGATACATCTCTGTTTTTCTTCCGCTATCGCGATGTTCAGATCTATATGCTTGTCTATGTGGATGACATTGTCATTGCCGGATCTTCTCCACGTGCGGTTGATGGTCTTGTTCATGCCCTCGCTGCCAGTTTTCCTATCAAGGACCTTGGGCCGTTGGAGTATTTTCTTGGTCTGGAAGCGTCCTACAATTCAGGGGGGGTGACATTGACTCAACGGAAGTATGCCTTGGATCTTTTACACCGTGTGAGCATGGAGAATTGTAAGCCTACTTCCACACCGCTGTCTACTTCCGAGCAGCTTGCACGAGTGTCTGGACGGCCTCTCAGTACCGATGATTCTTTCCGGTATCGCAGTGTTGTTAGTGGACTGCAGTATTTAACACTCACCTGTCCGGATAGTTCATTTGCAGTGAACAAGGTGTGTCAGTTTCTCTCACAGCCCACTGATGCTCATTGGGAAGCTGTTAAGCGGATTTTACGCTATGTGAAAGGAACGTTACACACAGGGCTGAAATTTCGCAAGGCTGTCTCTACTAGCATTTGTATCTTCACTGATGCAGATTGGGCAGGTTGTCCGGATGATCGTCGATCAACTGGAGGTTTCGCCATATTCGTTGGACCGAACCTCATTTCCTGGAGTTCGAAGAAACAACCAACAGTGTGAGGTCGAGCACAGAGGCCGAGTACAAAGCCTTGGCGAATGGAGCTGCTGAAGCCATCTGGGTAGAGTCACTACTCAAAGAGCTTGGAGTGTCTCAGCAGCGTGTTCCGATTCTCTGGTGTGATAACTTAGGGGCCACATATCTGACTGCCAACCCAGTTTTCCATGCACGTACCAAGCACATCGAGATTGATTTTCACTTTGTGCATGAGCGTGTTGCTTCTGGAGCTCTTGAGGTCAGATTCATTTCTTCTAACGATCAGCTAGCTGATGTGTTTACAAAACCAGCCACCAGACAGATGCTAGACCGTTTTAGTACCAATCTAAACCTTGTACATAGTAGAAGTTCAGATTAAGGGGGAGTGTTAAAATAGGTCTAGCGTGTCATGTACACGTACCCTGTACGTATGTAATTGTATGCTGATTGTTATATATATAGAAAGACGTGGAGAGGCTTTGCCCCACGGAAAAACCTAAACCCTATTTTCTAACTCTTATCAAGTGGGTAGTTGGTGGGGTGTAAAATTCCCCTCTCTAAGCCCCTAGTCCGAGTTGGGTGCAGTTCGGAGGTAAAGCCTCCGTGATGGCGATAGACTGCATCAAACCCAATGCTTCATCTAAGAGTGGGAGTGGGACCGGAAATCGTGGGTCTGCCACGTTGTGTTCGGCATGGAGCGCCTGATCGGACACGCCAAGTGCAGACCTCGGCAGTTCGGAACGGTTGCCCAGAGCCAGGTCTAAGCCTGCTTCTGGGTCTTTGGTAAGGGGAAGAAGTCCGGCGGGGCTTATGCTCCCATCTTCGGACAATGAGACCTGCGCCGGATCTAAGGCTGAGGTGGGTGTTGACCCCTGGATGGGATCTGACAGGGGATCTGAAGAGCCATCTTGGAGGGGACACAGGGTGGCGGCCGAGGCCGCGAACCCGTCGAATAATAGGTTTGCTCGGATGCCAGCAACATAATTCAGGTTTCCAAACCTGATCTGGTGGCCAGGGGCATAAGTGTCGACTTGCTCAAGGCGGCCGATCGAGTTGGCTCGAAGCACAAAGCCACCGAACACGAAAACCCGTCCAGGAAGAAAGGTCTCCCTGGACACAACGTCATCGTTGGTGAAAAGGTGAGCCATCGATCCTGCTGTTGACGATACATCGTAGCTCTCAATGAAAGCACCAATGTCGGTGTCAAAACCGGTAGATCTCAGGTAGGGGGCCCAAGCTGTGCATCTGAAGATCAATGGTAACAATGGAGAAGGGACACAGTATTTACCCAGGTTCGGGCCCTCTTAATGGAGTTAAAACCCTACTCCTGCTTGATTATATTTGAGGGTATATGGGGTTACAAGAGTTGATCTACCTCGAGATCGATTCGGCTAACCCTAGATAGCGAGCCTAGCAATGTTGTTGTGATCCTGCCTCCGATCTTACTCTCCGGTTTATATAGACACCGGAGGGGCTTAGGGTTGTACAAAGTCAGTTTTACAGAAATGAGTAAAATATCCGGACACCTATACTTGCCATCCACGCACGTGAGAGTCCCCACCGGACACGAGAGATAATCTTCTGTCTTGTATGTTGACGACCCATTAGTCCGGGCCACATCAATAGACCAGACGCCCGAGGACATCCTAGTCCCGGACTCTCATAGTCAACGCGGTCAAGTGAGACACTGGGGCCCACTGACAGCCTCACAGGGGTGGGCCCCACCGCCAGCCAGGTCGGCGCGGCCGCCGAAATCGCTCCGGCGAGCTAACCGCGGCGTCGTTCTCGCCGGAGACGGTCGGAAAGCGCGTACGGGGCTCCATTCGCATCGCGCTTGGGCGCGTTCGGGAGCAGAGGTTGAGCCGCATCCAACCGCGGCAACCTCGCGGGCTGAGGTGGTCGGAAACTTCACCGGCGACGTGAACGACGGAGGCCCGAAGCACGGCAAGTTCGCAAATGGCGCCACAACGAGCAAGACGAGCAGTGCTGAGCTTCTATGGCGTCTACCCGCGCGGGCGAACACGATGGACACATTGGCACAGATGTAAGGACATCGGGACGTGGCCCGCGATGAGCTCGTGCAGCGGCGAGCTCGGGCGCGAAGGGAACGACGCCTACAGGCAACTAGCGGTGACAGGAGAGAGGAGGGAGGAGGAAGGGGCTCACGGTGTGGTACACAGTTGCCGTCGACAGTTTAGTAGCTGCAGACGGGCTCGAGTTCGTCCGGGTTGCGCCGGAGATGCAGAAGAAGGGGGAAGCTCGTCGGGGTCGGAGTAGTGCTCCCCGACCTCGGTTAGTAGACGTAGGCGACGTGGTCGGGCACGGCACGCCTCACAGACATGGTGGTGGGTCACGGGAACGCCGGAGAGCGCGGGGTCGACGGAGCAGAGGCGGCGGTGGCGCTCGGTTGCGGTGGCAGAGAGGAAAGGAGAGGCGAGCGAGCTAGGGAGAGAGGGGGAAATGGAGGAGGGCGGCCAGGAGAGACGACCCGAGGCGAGGCTTATCACCTCGCCCACCTGCTCCCGTCGGCGTGGCGAGCGGTGGCCGGCGCGGGTGCACTCAGCCGCAGGCGAGGCGACACGGGGGAGAATAAGGACGAGGGGCTGGTGAGCGTGGGCTGGGCCAGCGCGGCCCAGTAGCCAGGTAAGGCCTCTGGCCACTTTTCTATTTACTGATTTCCGTTATATTTTAATCCACCGAAGACAAAATGGGTTATGAAAAAATACCAAAGGGCTTAGGAAAAATGTGGAGCCTATTCCATCAAATGCTTTGCATTTTTAGGCACTCCCACATAAAACTTGAGGGTTATTTGAGTCTTCGGTTGGGGAGGAGGCCATGGAGGGGGACGTCGCGGGGACGAGAGGCCGTGGCGGCCGGCCGCTGACCCGGGGAGGAGGTCGGCGAGGAGTCCATGGAGGAGGGGGCGGCGCGGGGAGTACTCCATGGCGGCCGGCAACTGGCGTGGGAAGGAGGCCGTGGAGGGGGCCGAAGCGGGGAGGAGGAGGCCGTGGCGGCGGGCCGCTGGCCCGGGGAGGATTCCGGCGAGGAGGCCATGGAGAGGAGAGGCCGTGGCGGCCGGCAACTGGCGCGGGGAGGAGGCCGTGGAGGGGAGCGGCGCGGGGAGTAGGAGGCCGTGGCGGCCGGCCGCTGACCCGGGGAGGAGGCCGTCGAGGAGGCCATGGAGGGGGCGGCGTGGGGAGGAGAGGCCGTGGCGGCCGGCAACTGGCGCGGGGAGGAGGCCGTGGAGGGGCCGTTGAGGGGGGCGACGCGGGGAGGAGGAGGCCGGCCGCTAGCGCGAGAGGAGGCCTGTGGAGGGGGGCGGCGCTGGGATGAGGAGGAGGCCATGACGGTCGGTTGTGGTGAAGTATGGGATCGGGAAGGGGAGAGAGAGCTAGGATGGGAGTGGGACATGGGGTGGGTAATTTTTTTCATGTTTATTTTTTTTCCTTGGAAGTTGCCTTATAGGAGTGAATCCATTGTAGAATATTTTACAATCGATTTTAGAATAAATTATATATACATACTTAAACATATTTATTCATACACATAACACGATAATACAGTATGTCCGACGCTAGCTAGGCCACACAGGACCAACCACACAAGTTTCATACAGTAGTAACAATGACATGTACCAGCACTAGCTAGCAATATGTAGGATCGGATCGGAGCCCCCACTCACCAACACTAGCGACATGTACTTACATATAACATCCATCCAAACAAACCTGGACACACACCGTACCATTGCTACACCCTTATATTTTCTTCTGATGCCAAAGCTAGAACTATATATGCATGGCGCCATTCTTATTCTTGTTCTATATATAGAAGACGCCGTCGTAGCTACTAGAACGGATGCATATGCCCACGTTTACACATTTACGGTGCATATATGAAAAAAGAGCGCCACGTTGATATCCAGAGCACAACACTGGCGTATGTAGCGCGCAACGAAGGATGCAGTGGCAAGCTAGGCTGTGCGTGCCTTCTTGACGAACGCGAGATTGCCATACGACATGAAGTGGCACACCGACGTACCGGCACCAGGGTGGGTCTTGAGTATCTGGAACGCCGGGTGTGCCGGATTCCAGCGGGAGGTGTCGAAATGGCAGAACGCCAGCAAGGAAACCACCGGGCCCTCGTCGTCGCCGCGGCCGTGGAGGGTGACCTTGTAACCTATATACCCCGTATGCGCGATGTGACAATGGAAGACGGCGTATGGGAACGGCACCTTGTGGCAGGCCACGTAGCCAGTGCCCTCTAGCTTGGTGACCTCCTCGACAATGTACTCCCGGCGTGGTAGCAGGCCACCGCGGGGGAGCGTCGACGTGGCCGCCCACACATCACCACCACCACCACCCTGCTGGATGGTGGTGCCGAGCATCTCCATGGCGGCCTTTACAGTGCTCTCTAGCGACATGGTGCAGGCTTTCATCTCACCGGCGATTGGCGGCTGCTGGCACTTGCGCAGGGTGTCCTCCACTTGCGCCGCCTCAGCGGAGCCTGGTGAGATGTGGAACGTGGAGAGGACGTCGCTTAGGTTCTCGAAGGGGACCTTGCCGGCGACGTCGTGCGGGAGGATGGCTGTCTCCGCCTCCGCTGGGAAAGAGAGGGTCATGGTGCTGCCCGGATGTAGCTCGGCCTCGTGGAAGAAGATGCCGGTCTCCGCCACTGTCCGCGCGTCGCAGATAGTGTTGAACAGTGTGCACATGCCGATACTGGGCTGTGCAGAGTATTGCTCCACAAGCGGTGACAGATCGATTCCTGCACCAGAACACAAAGTCAATGTTTATATCCATGCATACTCTATATATACATACATAATATTAAAGCAACAAAACTAACCTCTCCTCGCAACCATGCAAACTTCTAATCTGGGCCATAGGATGTTGATCCAAGGGGGCGTGGGGATTACGTAATTTTACACTTAACCGCCCGCCCCTAATCACGCTTTTGCGAATCCCCCTTCCATTCCCCCATGCGCCCCCTTGGATCAACATCCTGTAGCTCCGATTAGAAGTTTGCACGGTTGCACGGAGAGGTTGGTTTGCACCAGATACGTTCCCTAATATTAAAAGGCGAAAATTTATTCCTCTGAATTTTGGTCCATATTAGACTCTCTTCCGATGTGTCCCATCACTCTCCATAGTATAGAACTTCTAGCCGATTTTACTAAGAGTAGTAGTACATGATGAATTGAATTTTACAGTTCTAATTTTTTTATAAAGTATAAGAGTTCTAGTCAGTTTACTAAGAGTAGTAATTGTAAGTCATTCCAAGAATCTTGAAGAGTCAAAGCTTCTCAAGTTTGACCAAATTTATATGACAAGATAATAACATTCATGATGTCAACTAAGTATTATTAGATTCTTCATTAATTATATTTTCATAGTATACCTATTTGATGTCACAAATATTTGTAGATTTCTTTATAATTTTTGTCAAACTTAAAATTCTTTGAATCTCTAAGATTCTTGCTTACAGTTTGGAATAGAGGAAGAAGTACATGATAAATTAGAGATTAAAGTTCTAACTTATTTATTGTCCCGTTACTCACGATCGATGCTCACACGAGTTAGATCATTTCCAACCGAACTTGAAAAATGAGTGCTAGAAAACTGCTTCTGAAGCTTGCCAAAAAAGAAATAAAAAAATTGGGAGCATGCAGAACACCACCCATCCTCCAATATTTCCAAGATTAGTTGTATGAAAACCTAAATTTGCACCACGAGCTTTAAAAAATTAAGAGCGGCAGCTTTGCAGCAAGGAGCAAGTCATATTGTAACTCTGATGATGTCTGAAGTAGCCCACGTACAGCACAGCCTCTTCTACCAGTCGCGCTGCTAGATCGAGCGCGCAGCAGGAAGTCATGCACGGTGCTCTGTCGTCCTTGGCGGATAAAGAGGTACCTGAACCTCTATCCCCGCACCTCCACAAGCGACCCATGGATGAACGAGGAGTGCAAAAGCGCAGAAATATAAGGAGGAAGTTTGTTGATCGGACCTGTTGGGTTTTTTTAGCTTGTGCTAAAACTGAATTTTTGGAGTGTTTTTAGGAAAACAAATTAGATGGTTATATGCTCAATCACAGTACGAAATCTCATCTCAGAACATCATGGCTTGCTCGATCGCTTGAACTGAATAGGCTTATTGGGCTGTGGCTTATTGAACTGAATGTGTACTGTCGCTGCTGCTACCTGGCTACTGCAGCTGCAGATAAGTTAAGCCAGCACAGCCGAGCAGCCTAATATTAGAACAGACGTGCATTTTTGATAGTGATTATATATAAGGAAAACCTTTTAGGTATTTATATACCAAACATATAATTAAACATGTAAGCAAAGATTACCTTTCTGAACAAAATCAGCTAGCACCTCCGGCATAGGCGTGCCGGAGAGGGCCTGCTCCCAGAACCGTGCCGCCGGAGTGCTAGCGGCAGGGTGGCCGTGCACCATGGCCGTGGTGCTAACTGCCACCACGATCAGAAGGAAAGCGGATTTTGAATGCATGACTGATTTGAATGAGAAAAGGAGGAGATGATCCATGGCTGTTATGGCTCCCGACGGTCTGGGGTATATATAGCCCTTGATGTACCTCTGAGCAAGTGGCCCCACGCAAAGCCTAGGTATGCACCAGTACTTTTTCTGCCAACTTTAGTTGCAAATTGTTCTTTTTCTTTATTCGTATAAGGTTTCAAGAAAAAATGTTCCTTTCAATATATCACAGTACTCGGTGTACGAGCTTTTTCAGTAGTGATTTGGGGGAAAAGTTGTTAGCAAAGAAATTCATCACAATTAATTCAACATCCTACAAGCAAATTGACTCACGCGATCAAATTTTGCTAGT
This sequence comes from Triticum aestivum, assembly GCF_018294505.1. NCBI lineage: Eukaryota > Viridiplantae > Streptophyta > Magnoliopsida > Poales > Poaceae > Triticum > Triticum aestivum. The sequence goes on along the minus strand of NC_057802.1, from coordinate 618,483,278 downwards.
GGATTGAAAGATGTGGGTGCTTCCAATCAAATGGCCATGGAGTAGTCTGATAGATAAATAAAATCATTAAACTGAGGTAGAGTGACCAAACAGGACAGATCAAAGGGTGAAATCATTGTGAGGCCGGGCACTCTTACATCAGTTAAAGGAGAAATTCACCAAACACCATGTCACACCCCATGTTACCATGTTTACAGCATAGTTTTTCGATTAGTAATTGTTGGCACAAGAAAAGAAGCAACTAACATGCACAAAGCGATCTCGAGGTCAACTAGTGTCTAGCATATGATATACATTATCCACATGGGTCTGCCAAGAGCTGGCTAATGAGGCCTAGGGACTTGGATACAATATGTCATCCGAGTCAGAAAACTTGCGCCATGTGGATGGATGGATGTGGGGGGAGAGATAGATGTGGATGGATGGATCTGCGCCATGTCATCGATCCAAGGCTCAAATTTTCCACGGATGAGAAGGCTGTCAATTGTGTGCTTCTTTAGGCACTTTAAAAATAAACAAAGAAATTGAAACAAAAATCAAAAAAATCAAATCCTTTTACACAGAGGCATTATATGTGTAATAGTTGTCACAAAAAATTGTAAACGTGAAATACCACAATTTTCTTAATACATTCCAATTTTTTGAAATGAAAAAAATTGACACTTACACAAAGGAAACAGATTTTATTGTACAAAATGTTTGCAAATTCTATTTTGCAAATGTGTACATATATTGCAGTGCCCAAAAATTTGGCCAAAGGAATTTTTCATTTTTTTGCACAAAAAAATCATTTTTTATTTTCTGAGTGCCATAAGTAGGGCTATTTTCTGAAGGACCTATCAAAAATTTGATATGAATTTGAACCATACCATTTTTCAAAATTGCTAGATCATATTTTATGAACAATTGACCAAATGTTTGCATGTCAAATGATTTTTATACAGCTCTCCTCAAATAGAGCAATTTCCACTGATTCAGTAGGAGCGGGTTCAAATTTGAACTACATATGCTTGATATTTGTTTTTCATTTTTTCTAAAAATCATTTCTAGGTACACAAGTAGTCATTTCATCATAGATCTACCAAGAGTTTTGCAGGATTCCACCCCTAGCTATCACCAACCATGCCCCCCATTTTGATTGCATTTTGAATTGATATAAATAATTCAAAAAATAATCAAAAAATGTAAAACCTTCGCGTTGATCATCATTTATGTCCTAGTAACCATATAAAATAACAAACTTTGAATAAGGAAAATATCTTTAAAAAGTCTTCACAAAATGAGCTATCGAGTATGAAGATTCATGACTTTCAAGCCAAATGACCGATGTTATTGCTAGTGTCAAAGGATAGTTTCCCAAAAGATATCATATTTTGCAAAAGTGTGCATATTGGAATGGCCAACAAATTTGCCGAAAAAAGTTTTCATTTCCATTGCACAAAAAATCCATTTTTCATTTTCCGAGTGTCGAATGTAGGGGTTTTTTGCAAAGGACCTATCAAAAAATTGATATGAATTTGAAACATACCATTTTTCAAAATTAATAGATCATATTTTATGAACAATTGACCAAATGTTTGCATGTCAAATGATTTTTATAAACCTCTCCTCAAAAAGAGAAATTTCCACTGATTTAGTAGGAACGGGCTCATTAGTAGGAACGGTTGAACTACATGTACTTGATAGTGTGCTTTTTATTTTTCTAAAAATCATTTCAAGGTACAAAAGTAGTCATTTCATCATAGATCCACCAAGAGTTTTACAGGATTCCACCTCTGGTTATCACCAACCATGCCCCCCCCCCCCCCCCCCCCCCCGGTTTGACCGCATTTTGAAATTGATATAAACAATTCAAAAAAATGTAAAACCTCCGCCTTGCATAATCATTTATGTCCTAGTAAACTTATAAAATAACAAACTTGGAATAAGACAAATATCTTTAAAAAAGTGTTCTCAAAACGAGCTATCGAGTATGAAGATTCATGGCTTTCAAGCCAAATGACCGATGTTATTGCTAGTTTCGAAGGATAGTTTTCCCAATTGATCTCATAGTTTGCAAAAGTGTGCATATTGGAATGGCCAACAAGTTTGCCGAAGAAAGTTTTCATTTCCGTTGCACGAAAAATCTGTTTTTTTGTTTCCTGGTGTCGAAAGTAGGGGTTTTTTGTGAAGAAGCTACCAACTATTTTGTGTAAGTTTGAACCACTCCATTTTTGAAAATACTAGACCATATTTTATTAACAATTGACTAAACATTTACATGTCCAATCATTTTTATATACCTCTCCTCATAAAGACAAATTTCCATCGATTCAGTTGGAACGGAGTCAAATTTGAACTACATGTGCTTGATAGTTTGCTCTTTATGTTTTCTAAAAATCATTTCTAGGTACAAAAGTGGTTATTTCATCATATATCCAACAAGAGTTTTGCAAGATTCCACCCTGGCTATCACCGGTCATGCCCCCCGTTTCGACCGCATTTTGAAATCGGCATAAACAATTCAAAATAATTAAAAAATGTAATACCTCCGTGTTAAATCATAATTTATGTCCTAGTAACCATATAAAATAAAAACTTGGAATAAGCCAAATATCTTTAAAAAGTCTTTTCAAAATTAGCTATCGAGTATGAAGATTCGTGGCTTTCAAACCAAATGACCCATGTTATTGCTAGTTTCAAAGGATTGTTTCCCCAAATGACTCATCTTTTGCAAAAATGTGCATATTGGAATGACCAAGAAGTTTGCCGAAGAAAGTTTTCATTTCCGTTGCACGTAAAATCCATTTTTCAGTTTCTGAGTGTCGAAAGTAGGGGTTTTTGTGAAGAAGCTACCAACTAATTGGTGTAAATTTGAATCACTCCATTTCTGTAAAATACTAGACCATACTTTATTAACAATTGACTAAATGTTTATATGTCCAATCATTTTTATACACCTCTCCTCAAAAAGACAAATTTCCATTGATTCAGTTGGAATGGGGTTAATTTGAACTACATGTGCTTGATAGTTTGCTATTTATTTTTTCTAAAAATCATTTCTAGGAACACAAGTAGACATTTCATCATAAATCCAACAAGAGTTTTGCAAGAATCCATCCTGGGCTATCATCAGTCATGTCCAAGATTGCCTCCCGGTATGCTCGTTTCGGCGTAAACACAAACCGTTTGGTCTAGTATTTTAGTCAATTTAAATTTGAAAAATTATTATTGCAACAGAATCACTGCAAGATTCTGATCCAAAAACATATAAAATTTGTCAAAATCCATGCAAGTATGAATTACTTTAGATTTTAACAAACTATAAGGAGTTATTTACAAAAGTACATTATGTTGCGTTTTTATCGTATTAAAAAATTGAAACAAAATGGATATTCATAATCTATGGAAAATTATACCCCGAATTGATATATAATTTGTTATTTAAATTTACATAACTCAAATTGGAAATCTTAAAAACATGAAATCAAAATAATAATAAAATAATATTGCTGGCGGTAGGGCCGTCGGCATGGCTCTATGGTGTTAGCCGACCGATAGTCCAAGGGCCACGTGGCACTGTATGCCGACGGCTAAAGCTATGTCGACGCCCAAGGAGCCAGTTGCCGACGGCCAAAGGTATGCCATCGGCCGCCGTCGGCATAGATTGAGGTAAGCCGATGGCTTTTATTTGCCGACGGCTTACATCCATCAATGCTGAGGGTGGCTGTCGGCAACTAGCGATTTTCTCGTAGTGTTGTCCTGTCTAGAGGCAGGGCTTCATGAGATCTCCTTTGACAATGTCCTAGCAGTTCTTGAAGAAATGAGCATTGAATCCGTTGGGACCGGGGCGTTGCCTCCTCGCATGTTAGAAACAGCAACTTTCAGCTCATCCTCTGTGAATGGCATGTCCAGGCCAGAGAGATCAGAACTTGGGATACCCATAGATGACCAGTCGAAGGCGCAAGAGGCCGGTTTTGTGCGAGCCAAAGGCATTCCGGAAGTGATCTAGGAGGATTTCTTACTTGTCAGCCTGGAAATGGAAAGAGCCCTGCGGGGTGGTCAGAGCCGGGATGAAAACTTGCGTTGTCAGCCGCATGGTCTGATAGATAGATAAAATCAGTAAACTAAAGTATAGTAACCAAACAGGACAAGATCAGACGGTGAAATCATTGTGAGGCCAGGCACTCTTGTATCTGTTAAAGGAGAAATTCACCGAACCCTAGTTTTTTAGACCAATTATTGTTGGCACAAGCAAAGAAGCAACTAACGTGCGTTCTGCACTAAGCGATCTCAAGGTCAACTAGTGTCGATCATATGATATATACCATTCTCCATATGAGTCTGCCAAGGGCCGGCTGTTGAGGCCTAGAGACTCGCATAAAATATGTCATATGTGTTAGAAAACTTGGTAAATAAGATTCCTCCTTCATTGATGCATTAAGGCGCTAACCTCTGCTTGTCCTGTCTGGAGGCAGCTCCAACTTGATTGAGATTGGGACGCACAAATAGTGGAAACTAGATGATACTCCGCGCGTTGCTACGTGAATGGTTAACAAATAATTTAATGTTTTGAAATATAACAAAATTTATGCGACATAATATAATCACAAAAGAGTAGTCTGAACCCCAAACACTGTCTAAAAAAGTTGAATTCAACAAGTGATCTTCAGATGCAGTGCACTGCGTACTTGTGCCGAAACTTGTAAAATTGGTTTAGATTTCCAGTTACAAGCAGAATAGCTAAAGAAGGATACTTGTCCCTCGAAAATATTCAGATATCTACAAGTAAATTTTTGATGAAAAGGAAGAAAATCAGAGTGTCTACAAGTAAGTTCAAATAAGTGGTGCATATCAACAGAGTTGGAATCTTGATGGCTCTGTGCCAGCAAACATTATGAGCCATTTGTGTTGGGCCAGGAGCACATGGAGTGGCCACCATGGATAGGCAGGCTTGTCCTGTTAGCTATTTGTGTTTCAGAAACCTGAACTTACAGGGGAAGTAAACAGTTGTAAACAGAGCAAGTGAATTCAGAATCTGAACTTGCTTATATGCAAAATCTGTACTTTCTTACTGCTAAAAATTCTTGATGCTGGTCAGCACCTTGTAAACATAAATGCTTGATGGCTATAGATGGAGAACAGGGCTGTAATCTGTAAACAGGGCTGCATATGAATATTTGTGTCCTGTTCTCCAGTGTAAATTTCAGAAAATGCACAGATTGGGGAGACTAGCCAGGACATAAACCCTACTGCTAACCAAATTGTGTTTACCTTACTTGTAAATTCAGAGACAATGTTAAATTCAGGTTTTCAGAAACTGTTAACTGTAGCTATGTTTGAAGCCCTGTATATTTTTTATTTATCTGAAATAAAAGTATACTCATGTAAATTCATCTTTTGACATTGATTACAGATAACTCAAGATGGATTTGAATTTCATGCCTTAAGATGGAGGAGATATAGATTTGAATTTCATGCCTCAAGCTGGAGGAGCTATAGATTTGAATTTCATGCCTCGAGATGGACAAGGTGAACAAGATGATGCAATGGATTTGAATTTCATGCCTCAATCATGTTGACACTAGCTCATTCATGGAGATTAGCAATTTCTAGCAAACAAAGTAAAAGTCCAGGGAACTTTTGAGTTGGCAATCTATAGCCACCAATTTCCTTATTTAGACTAAAGAAACAGAGCGTGGAGTGATGCTAACCTGCGTGAAGAAACATACAAAGTGGCAAGCCACCAATCTTCTACTGCTAACCTGTGCTAATCACCATAAGACACCAAATGCTAACCTGTGCAAACATAGACACCAAAACTGATTCAGTCAGAAAATTTGCACTTAGAACAAAAATTCAGTAAAATAAATCTTACTCCCAAACTGTTGGCTGTTTCGCAACTGTTGGGAGTACAATTTGGTACCACTGACTAGACCAACAAATTAACAGAAACAATAAGAGATGGCAAAGAACAAACAGGTTGTGTACTCTGTCTTGTAGAAACAAACAGTATTTTAGTGCTAAATTAACAGAAAAGATCAAGATTACAATTGCATGCAGGTTGTGTACTCTGTCTGTTCTGCTCCCACCAGAAACAAGTTATGTTATTGCTTAGACTGAAACTGATTTTTTTTGGATAAAGGACTGAAACTGAATAGGAGGCATCGACTAAGACCTGAAAACGAAATTCTTGTGTGTGGCCACACCTTTTTTTTTAGAAAAGGAGGATAACCCCCGGCCTCTGCATCTGGACGATGCATACAGCCACTTTATTAATTATTCTCACAAGACCTTACAAAGTGATACAACAGTAAGACTAAAGCCGCCGTCTAAGCAACAAACTGTCGGTACACCTATCCAGTTGATGAAGGGGCGCAGATAGCCTGGGCCTAATACCAAACAGACATCGCAGCCAAGCCTAACATCTAAGACCTGAGACCCTAACCTAGCTACTTGCCGGGTCTGGGGCACACACTGGTCCGGCGTGCTCTCAGAGGCCGCCGCCGCCAACTGCCACCGCTCCATCTTTAGAACTGTATTGATGCATCAATCTTGCTCGGTCCAGCTATCGTCGACGCCACCACGGCGCCCAACAGCACCTCCTCCCTGCGCGCAAACAGCTGAACACGTCGCGGTCGCCACTGATACACCTCAGCGCCATGCTGCCAAGTATCACCAGCCGACACAGCTTGAAGCCCTTGGAGGATCTGTCGTGCGTAGCACCTGCCGACCAGACATGACCAAGCGTAGCACCTGTCGGTCAGGCATGACTTGACATCTCCACCGAAGCTCCGTGCAAGACGAAGCCGCTCCACCTCCTGCCTCTGACTTCCAGCGCTGCTCCACAAAACGATGCTCCCAAAAGAGAAATGACACTGCAGTGCTGCCATCGTCCGGTTTGGAACACCAGATCCTAGGGGTTTTCCTGGAGCAATACGAGTGGGTCGACAGTAGTCACATGACGATGCCTTCATCAAGGTAACGACGTGGAACGCCGCCATCGCCCGCCGACTGATCAGGAGGCATCGACTAAACACAAAAGAATAAACAAATCCGCCAAAACATAATCTTTTACTGTATCTCATTCTCTAAACTAAACAAACAACCCAAGATGAAGTTGCGGAAGCTCCTCCGGGAGGAGGAATTGAGCGGATGGAGCACGGGCGGACCCGACGGACCCTCCTGCCTCAGCTACCGCACATCAGGTAGAGAGCCAGATTGAGATGAAGCGCAGCCCCTTCCCGTCCATCACATCTAGGCGCTGCTGCCAGCCATGGAAGCAAGCTAAATTTTTTTCTGCTCTTGCTCTCCCCTCTAAGCGGAGTGTGGTGGGGGACTGCGAATCGATGGAGGGGAAGTAGGGGTGCCGGTAAAGGCCTGTAAGGTGGTTGGCCGTCGACGGAGGTGGCGGAAAGGGGACGGCGAAGCTCGCAGCAGAGACTGGGGGAGAGGGGAAAAAGTAGCGCAGGTTGTGTCGGGAATAACTTGGAGGGTTTTTTGCCAAAATTCTGGTGCGGCAAGAATCTCTTTGTAAGCACAATGTAATAAGGAACTGAGGTCAGCATCAATATTGACTTGAGGAAGATTATGTCAGGCTCTCGTATGATTCTTCCCCAGAAGTTTGGAGTTCATTCTATAGGCCTTGTAATGCATTAACAAGAGTTGTCAGCTTTGTTTGTTATTAAGAAATTATTTCTTGTGAAGGTGTTTGCATGAAGATGATGCTCGTGGTTGTTCTCGCAATAACTCAGAGTGAAGCAAATTTATCACTGGTCCGTTACACATAGTACCAAAACGATGATGATAAAGATGCCTCTCTACGAAGTACCTCCGCTTCCGTGCGAAAGAAAAGGTGATATATATGGCCTCGGGCGGCGTTGCATTGCATACCCTCTGATACGTCATTTGCACCTGTACCATTTTCAAACTTAAACCATACTTCGAAGAAGCTAAAATTGATCGATAGGGCGATTAATTGCTTGGCAGTAGTGCTACCGGCGAATGCATCTGTCGAGGAACTAGGATGTTTTTGTGTTTTCTTCTCTTTTGCATTCTCCCCTCATCTGAAATAGAAATGTGCACTTGGGGCTGCTGTCCAAACTGATGAAGCAGACCTGGATACTGTGTAAAACGTTGTGGCTGTTTGATTTCTAGGCCGATCAATTCCAAGGCAAAAATATTGGATGAACCATTTTTTCACCAGAGACAACATGATGGTATGGTGTGGACCGATGCAACATAAAACAAGAGGGCTAGTTACAGTGGTGAAGAATGCATGCATACGAGTGAGGTGTGGGTTTTCGGTGTACTGGTGAGCTGGTGCCGATATCCTATTTGTCGCATCTCGCATCATTGTTACATACGCGGGACGTCGCTCATGTCTGGTCCACTAGCTTCGCTCTAGTTATGTTGGCCCATGAGAACTTGCTCAAATCCATCTAGCATGTTTTGTTCACATGTCAAGAAAATGCACAAGGCGGTTCTCACACGGACCAACACATCTAGCATTAGCATTTCCTTTCGTCGGTTATTTCATTTTGATCTAATCCGGTTTTTTGTTAGGTTTTTTTCTTCTTTTCTTTTACGTTTTGTCTTTTTCCTTGCTTTTAGATGTTTACAAAGTTTTAAAATGCTTGCAAATTTTGAAAAATAGTTAAAACATTAAAAAACTATTTACATGTGGATGTTGATACGTCCCAAACATATCTATAATTTCTGCTTGTTCCATGCTCATATTGGTGATACTGCTATGTGTTTTGCTACACTTTCATACCTTTTACAACATTATTTGGACTAACTTATTAACTCAGTGCCCAGTGCCAGTTTCTGTCTGCTGTTGTCCATGCATTGCAGAAAAATGTCAAATATAAATGTGCTCAGAAAATTCCAGATAAATCAGATAAAAAACTCAGTAGAATAGAAGACTCCAGAAGCCTGAAGGATAGCCGGAGGGGGGCCACCCCCTGGCCAGGCGCCTACCTGGGCCAAGGGGGTGGCCGCGCCACAAGGCCGCCTGGTCAAGTGGGGCCACCCCTCGGGCCCCCCTTTCTCCTATATATCACCCTCGATACAGAAACCCTCGAGGAGAGCCCCGTTAAGCGATTTTTTCTACTGTTCCGCCGCCGAAGCGATTCCGATCTCGGGATCGCCGGGAGAAGCTGTCCCGGTACCCTGCCGGAGGGAGGATTCACCTCCGGAGACGTCTCCACCACCATGCTCGCCGCCGGGATGCGCCGTGAGTAGTCCCCCTTGGACCATGGGTCCATGATCAGTAGCTATGCGATGTCTTCTCTCCAATCCTGTGCCTCAATTCTTAGACCTTGTGAGCTGCCCTACATGATCAAGGCACTTTTGTATTAGTGTCTGTGTTGCTATGCTGTGTTTGCTGGGATCCGATGGATTATGAGATTATGTTCAGATTGTGATGAGTATATATTTGGTTTACCTTTTATATTTAGTTCTTGGGTATTCTTGCATGTTCCCCGTTACGTTTGTTGCTTTGGCCAAGTAGTAGATTGTAACTCCAAGAGGGAGTGTTATGCTGGATTGTGGGTTCATGCCCCCCGATGTCTAGCTTGAGTGACAGAAACATGAGACTAGGGGATGTGTTGTTGCCACCAGGGAGAAAACAGCGGTGCTTGTAACTACGGTTGCAAGGATTGCTTACATTACGCATCGAGTGACAATGCAGTTGTCTGTTGCTTTGAGTTTATGTTGGAAATATGCCCTAGAGGCAATAATAAATGGTTATTATTATATTTCTTTGTCCATGGTAATTGTCTATTATTCATGCTATAATTGTATTATCCGGAAATCGTAATACATGTGTGAATACATAGACCACAACGTGTCCCTAGTAAGCCTCTAGTTGACTAGCTCGTTGATCAACAGATAGTCATGGTTTCCTGACTATGGACATTGGATGTCATTGACAACGGGATCACATCATTAGGAGAATGATGTGATGGACAAGACCCAATCCTAAGCATAGCATAAAAGATCGTGTAGTTTCGTTTGCTAGAGCTTTTCCAATGTCAAGTATCTTTTCCTTAGACCATGAGATCGTGCAACTCCCGGATACCGTAGGAGTGCTTTGGGTGTGCCAAACGTCACAACGTAACTGGGTGACTATAAAGGTGCACTACGGGTATCTCCGAAAGTGTCTGTTGAGTTGGCACGGATCGAGACTGGGATTTGTCACTCCGTGTGACGGAGAGGTATCTCTGGGCCCACTCGGTAATGCATCATCATAATGAGCTCAATGTGACTAAGGCGTTAGTCACGGGATCATGCATCGCGGTACGAGTAAAGAGACTTGCCGGTAACGAGATTGAACAAGGTATTGGGATACCGACGATCGAATCTCGGGCAAGTAACATACCGATTGACAAAGGGAATTGCATACGGATTGATTGAATCCTCGACACCGTGGTTCATCCGATGAGATCGTCGTGGAGCATGTGGGAGCCAACATGGGTATCCAGGTCCCGCTGTTGGTTATTGACCGGAGAGGCGTCTCGGTCATGTCTGCATGTCTCCCGAACCCGTAGGGTCTACACACTTAAGGTTCGGTGACGCTAGGGTTGTAGAGATATATGTATGCGGAAACCCGAAAGTTGTTCGGAGTCCCGGATGAGATCCCGGACGTCACGAGAGGTTCCGGAATGGTCCGGAGGTGAAGAATTATATATAGGAAGTCCAGTTTTGGCCACCGGGAAAGTTTCGGGGGTTACCGGTATTGTACCGGGACCACCGGAAGGGTCCCGGGGGTCCACCGGGTGGGGCCACCTGTCCCGGAGGGCCCCGTGGGCTGAAAGTCGAAGGGAACCAGCCCCTAGTGGGCTGCGGCGCCCCCCTTGGCCCCCCCCTTGCGCCTAGGGTTGGGAACCCTAAGGGGGGGAGTTCCCCCTTGCCTTGGGGGGCAAGGCAACCCCTTTCCCCCTTGTGGCCGCCGCCCCCCTTGAGATCCCATCTCTTGGGGCTGGCCCCCCCAGGGGCCTATATAAAGGGGGGAGGGAGGGCAGCACACAACAGCCTTGGCGCCTCCCTCCTCCCCTACAACACCTCTCTCTCTCTCGCAGAAGCTCGGCGTAGCCCTGCGGAGACCCGCTACATCCACCACCACGCCGTCGTGCTGCTGGATCTCCATCAACCTCTCCTTCCCCCTTGCTGGATCAAGAAGGAAGAGACGTCGCTGCACCGTACGTGTGTTGAACGCGGAGGTGCCGTCCGTTCGGCACTCGGTCATCGGTGATTTGGATCACGGCGAGTACGACTCCGTCATCCACGTTCATTGGAACGCTTCCGCTCGCGATCTACAAGGGTATGTAGATGCACTCCCTTCCCCTCGTTGCTAGTATACTCCATAGATGCATCTTGGTGAACGTAGGATTTTTTTAAAATTATGCTACGATTCCCAACAGTGGTATCAGAGCCAGGCCTATGCGTAGTTACTATGCACGAGTAGAACACAAAGAAGTTGTGGGCGTTGAGTTTGCCAATTCTTCTTGCCGCTACTAGTCTTTTCTTGTTTCGGCGGCATTGTAGGATGAAGCGGCCCGGACCGACCTTACACGTACGCTTACGTGAGACAGGTTCCACCGATTGACATGCACTAGTTGCATAAGGTGGCTAGCGGGTGTCTGTCTCTCCTACTTTAGTCGGAACGGATTTGATGAAAAGGGTCCTTATGAAGGGTAAATAGAAATTGGCAAATCACGTTGTGGTCATACGTAGGTAAGAAACGTTCTTGCTAGAAACCTACAAACCACGTAAAAACTTGCAACAACAATTAGAGGACGTCTAACTTGTTTTTGCAGCAAGTGATATATGTGATATGATATGGCCAGAAGATGTGATGAATGATATATGTGATGTATGAGATTGATCATATTCTTGTAATAGGAATCACGACTTGCATGTCGATGAATATGACAACCGGCAGGAGCCATAGGAGTTGTCTTTATTATTTTGTATGACCTGCGTGTCATTGAATAACGCCATGTAAATTACTTTACTTTGTTGCTAAACGCGTTAGCCATAGAAGTAGAAGTAATCGTTGGCGTGACGACTTCATGAAGACACAATGATGGAGATCATGATGATGGAGATCATGGTGTCATGCCGGTGACGAAGATGATCATGGTGCCCCGAAGATGGAGATCAAAGGAGCATAATGATATTGGCCATATCATGTCACTATTTGATTGCATGTGATGTTTATCATGTTTTTGCATCTTATTTGCTTAGAACGACGGTAGTAAGTAAGATGATCCCTTATAATAATTTCAAGAAAGTGTTCACCCTAACTGTGCACCGTTGCGAAGGTTCGTTGTTTCGAAGCACCATGTGATGATCGGGTGTGATAGATTCTAACGTTCGAATACAACGGGTGTTGACGAGCCTAGCATGTACAGACATGGCCTCGGAACACACGCAATACACTTAGGTTGACTTGACGAGCCTAGCATGTACAGACATGGCCTCGGAACACGGAGGACCGAAAGGTCGAGCATGAGTCGTATAGAAGATACGATCAACATGGAGATGTTCACCGATCTTGACTAGTCCGTCTCACGTGATGATCGGACACGGCCTAGTTAAACTCGGATCATGTTTCACTTAGATGACTAGAGGGATGTCTATCTGAGTGGGAGTTCATTAAATAATTTGATTATATGAACTTAATTATCATGAACTTAGTCTAAAATCTTTACACTATGTATTGTAGATCAAATGGCCCACGTTGTCCTCAATTTCAACGCGTTCCTAGAGAAAACCAAGCTGAAAGATGATGGCAGCAACTATACGGACTGGGTCCGAAACCTGAGGATCATCCTCATAGCAGCCAAGAAAGATTATGTCTTAGAAGCACCGCTAGGTGAAGCACCAATCCCTGAGAACCAAGACGTTATGAACGCTTGGCAGCAGCGTGCTGATGATTACTCCCTCGTTCAGTGCGGCATGCTTTACAGCTTAGAACCGGGTCTCCAAAAGCGTTTTGAGAAACATGGAGCATATGAGATGTTCGAGGAGCTGAAACTGGTTTTTCAACCTCATGCCCGGGTCGAGAGATATGATGTCTCCGACAAGTTCTTCAGCTGTAAAATGGAGGAGAACAGTTCTGTTAGTGAGCACATACTCAGAATGTCTGGGTTGCACAACCGCTTGTCTCAGCTGGGAGTTAATCTCCCGGATGACGCGGTCATTGACAGAATCCTCCAGTCGCTTCCACCAAGCTACAAGAGCTTTGTGATGAACTACAATATGCAGGGGATGGAAAAGACCATTCCCGAGGTATATTCAATGCTGAAATCAGCTGAGGTAGAGATCAGAAAAGAACATCAAGTGTTGATGGTGAATAAAACCACTAAGTTCAAGAAGGGCAAGGGTAAGAAGAACTTCAAGAAGGACAGCAAGGGAGTTGCCGCGCCCGGTAAGCCAGTTACCGGGAAGAAGTCAAAGAATGGACCCAAGCCCGAGACTGAGTGCTTTTATTGCAAGGAAGTGGGCACTGGAAGCGGAACTGCCCCAAATATTTAGCGGACAAGAAGAAGGCCGGCAACACCCAAGGTATATGTGATATACAAGTAATTGATGTGTACCTTACCAGTACTCGTAGTAGCTCCTGGGTATTTGATACCGGTGCGGTTGCTCATATTTGTAACTCAAAGCAGGAACTACGGAATAAACGGAGACTGGCAAAGGACGAGGTGACGATGCGCGTCGGGAATGGTTCCAAGGTCGATGTGATCGCCGTTGGCACGCTACCTCTGCATCTACCCACGGGATTAGTTTTAAACCTCAATAATTGTTATTTAGTGCCAGCTTTGAGCATGAACATTGTATCTGGATCTCGTTTAATTCGAGATGGCTACTCATTTAAATCTGAGAATAATGGTTGTTCTATTTATTTGAGAGATATGTTTTATGGTCATGCCCCGCTGGTCAATGGTTTATTTTTGATGAATCTCGAACGTGATGTTACACATGTTCATAGTGTGAATACCAAAAGATGTAAAGTTGATAACGATAGTCCCACATACTTGTGGCACTGCCGCCTTGGTCACATTGGTGTCAAGCGCATGAAGAAGCTCCATGCAGATGGCCTTTTGGAGTGTCTTGATTATGAATCATTTGACACGTGCAAACCATGCCTCATGGGTAAGATGACCAAGACTCCGTTCTCCGGAACAATGGAGCGAGCGACCAACTTATTGGAAATCATACATACCGATGTGTGCGGTCCAATGAGTGTTGAGGCTCGCGGAGGGTATCGTTATGTTCTCACTCTCACTGATGACTTAAGTAGATATGGGTATGTCTACCTAATGAAACACAAGTCTGAAACCTTTGAAAAGTTCAAGGAATTTCAGAGTGAAGTTGAGAATCAACGTGACAGGAAAATAAAATTCTTACGATCAGATCGTGGTGGAGAATATTTAAGTCACGAATTTGGTACACACTTAAGGAAATGTGGAATAGTTTCACAACTCACGCCGCCTGGAACACCACAGAGAAATGGTGTGTCCGAACGTCGTAATCGCACTATTGGATATGGTGCGATCTATGATGTCTCTTACCGATTTACCGCTCTCATTTTGGGGTTATGCTTTGGAGACTGCCGCATTCACTTTAAATAGGGCTCCGTCGAAATCCGTTGAGACGACACCGTATGAATTATGGTTTGGGAAGAAACCTAAGCTGTCGTTTCTAAAAGTTTGGGGATGCGATGCTTATGTCAAGAAACTTCAACCTGAAAAGCTCGAACCCAAATCGGAAAAATGCGTCTTCATAGGATACCCTAAGGAAACTATTGGGTATACCTTCTACCTCAGATCCGAAGGCAAGATCTTCGTTGCCAAGAACGGGTCCTTTCTAGAGAAGGAGTTTCTCTCGAAAGAATTGAGTGGGAGGAAAGTGGAACTTGATGAGGTGATAGTCACCCCTTCCGAACCGGAAAGTAGCGCAGCGCGGGAAGATGTTCCTGTGGTGCCTACACCGACTGGGGAGGAAGTTAATGATGATGATCATGAAGCTTCGGATCAAGTTACTGAACTTCGTAGGTCCACAAGGACACGTTCCGCACCAGAGTGGTACGGCAACCCTGTCCTGGAAATCATGTTGTTAGACAACGGTGAACCTTCGAACTATGAAGATGCGATGGCGGGCCCGGATTCCGACAAATGGCTAGAAGCCATGAAATCCGAGATAGAATCCATGTATGAAAACAAAGTATGGACTTTGACTGACTTGCCCGATGAGCGGCGAGCCATAGAAAACAAATGGATATTTAAGAAGAAGACGGACGCAGATGGTAATGTGACCATCTACAAAGCTCGACTTGTCGCTAAGGGTTATCAACAAGTTCAAGGGGTTGACTACGATGAGACTTTCTCACCCGTAGCGAAGCTGAAGTCCGTCCGAATCATGTTAGCAATTGCCGCATACTATGATTATGAGATATGCCAGATGGACGTCAAAACGGCATTCCTTAACGGCTTCCTTAAGGAAGAGTTGTATATGATGCAGCCGGAAGGTTTTGTCGATCCTAAGAATGCTAACAAAGTATGCAAGCTCCAGCGCTCAATCTATGGGCTGGTGCAAGCATCTCGGAGTTGGAACATTCGCTTTGATGAGATGATCAAAGCGTTTGGGTTTACACAGACTTATGGAGAAGCCTGTGTTTACAAGAAAGTGAGTGGGAGCTCTGTAGCATTTCTCATATTATATGTGGATGACATACTATTGATGGGAAATGATATAGAATTCTTGGAAAGTATAAAGGCCTATTTGAATAAGTGTTTTTCAATGAAGGACCTTGGAGAAGCTGCTTATATATTAGGCATCAAGATCTATAGAGATAGATCAAGACGCCTCATTGGTCTTTCACAGAGTACATACCTTGACAAGATATTGAAGAAGTTCAATATGGATCAGTCCAAGAAGGGGTTCTTGCCTGTATTGCAAGGTGTGCAATTGAGCACGGCTCAATGCCCGACCACGACAGAAGATATAGAAGAGATGAGTGCCATCCCCTATGCCTCGGCCATAGGGTCTGTTATGTATGCCGTGCTGTGTACCAGACCTGATGTAAACCTTGCCGTAAGTTTGGTAGGAAGGTACCAAAGTAATCCCGGCAAGGAACACTGGACAGCGGTCAAGAATATCCTGAAGTACCTGAAGAGGACTAAGGATATGTTTCTCGTTTATGGAGGTGACGAAGAGCTCGTCGTAAAGGGTTACGTCGATGCTAGCTTCGACACAGATCTGGATGACTCGAAGTCACAAACCGGATACGTGTATATTTTGAATGGAGGAGCAGTAAGCTGGTGCAGTTGCAAGCAAAGCGTCGTGGCGGGATCTACATGTGAAGCGGAATACATGGCAGCCTCGGAGGCAGCACAGGAAGCAGTCTGGATGAAGGAGTTCATTACCGACCTAGGGGTGATTCCCAATGCGTCGGGCCCGATGACTCTCTTCTGTGACAACACTGGAGCCATTGCCCTTGCGAAGGAGCCCAGGTTTCACAGGAAGACCAGGCATATCAAGCGTCGCTTCAACTCCATTCGTGAAAGTGTTCAAAATGGAGACATAGATATTTGTAAAGTACATACGGACCTGAATGTAGCAGATCCGTTGACTAAACCTCTCCCTAGGGCAAAACATGATCAACACTAGGACGCAATGGGTGTTCGATTCATCACAATGTAACTAGATTATTGACTCTAGTGCAAGTGGGAGACTGTTGGAAATATGCCCTAGAGGCAATAATAAATGGTTATTATTATATTTCTTTGTTCATGGTAATTGTCTATTATTCATGCTATAATTGTATTGTCCGGAAATCGTAATACATGTGTGAATACATAGACCACAACGTGTCCCTAGTAAGCCTCTAGTTGACTAGCTCGTTGATCAACAGATAGTCATGGTTTCCTGACTATGGACATTGGATGTCATTGATAACGGGATCACATCATTAGGAGAATGATGTGATGGACAAGACCCAATCCTAAGCATAGCATAAAAGATCGTGTAGTTTCGTTTGCTAGAGCTTTTCCAATGTCAAGTATCTTTTCCTTGGACCATGAGATCGTGCAACTCCCGGATACCGTAGGAGTGCTTTGGGTGTGCCAAACGTCACAACGTAACTGGGTGACTATAAAGGTGCACTACGGGTATCTCCGAAAGTGTCTGTTGGGTTGGCACGGATCGAGACTGGGATTTGTCACTCCGTGTGACGGAGAGGTATCTCTGGGCCCACTCGGTAATGCATCATCATAATGAGCTCAATGTGACTAAGGCGTTAGTCACGGGATCATGCATTGCGGTACGAGTAAAGAGACTTGCCGGTAACGAGATTGAACAAGGTATTGGGATACCGACGATCGAATCTCGGGCAAGTAACATACCGATTGACAAAGGGAATTGCATACGGATTGATTGAATCCTCGACACCGTGGTTCATCCGATGAGATCATCGTGGAACATGTGGGAGCCAACATGGGTATCCAGATCCCGCTGTTGGTTATTGACCGGAGAGGCGTCTCGGTCATGTCTGCATGTCTCCCGAACCCGTAGGGTCTACACACTTAAGGTTCGGTGACGCTAGGGTTGTAGACATATATGTATGCGGAAACCCGAAAGTTGTTCGGAGTCCCGGATGAGATCCCGGACGTCACGAGCGGTTCCGGAATGGTCCGGAGGTGAAGAATTATATATAGGAAGTCCAGTTTTGGCCACCGGGAAAGTTTCGGGGGTTACCGGTATTGTACCGGGACCACCGGAAGGGTCCCGGGGGTCCACCGGGTGGGGCCACCTGTCTCGGAGGGCCCCGTGGGCTGAAAGTGGAAGGGAACCAGCCCCTAGTGGGCTGGGGCGCCCCCCTTGGCCCCCCCCCCCTTGCGCCTATGGTTGGGAACCCTAAGGGGGGGAGTTCCCCCTTGCCTTGGGGGGCAAGGCAACCCCTTTCCCCCTTGTGGCCGCCGCCCCCCCTTGAGATCCCATCTCTTGGGGCTGGCGCCCCCCAGGGGCCTATATAAAGGGGGGGAGGGAGGGCAGCACACAACAGCCTTGGCGCCTCCCTCCTCCCCTGCAACACCTCTCTCTCTCTCGTAGAAGCTCGGCGTAGCCCTGCGGAGACCCGCTACATCCACCACCACGCCGTCGTGCTGCTGGATCTCCATCAACCTCTCCTTCCCCCTTGCTTGATCAAGAAGGAGGAGACGTCGCTGCACCGTACGTGTGTTGAACGCGGAGGTGCCGTCCGTTCGGCACTCGGTCATCGGTGATTTGGATCACGGCGAGTACGACTCCGTCATCCACGTTCATTGGAACGCTTCCGCTCGCGATCTACAAGGGTATGTAGATGCACTCCCTTCCCCTTGTTGCTAGTATACTCTATAGATGCATCTTGGTGAACGTAGGATTTTTTTTTTAAATTATGCTACGATTCCCAACAGTTTACACTTTGGGTGGGGCTCGCAACTTAATACCAGCGAGATGTTCTGGATAGATATCTCAAGGTGGATGATTAGTGAGTAGATGCTGATGAATAAACGGTCTACTTGTTTTCGTGCAATGCCCATACGATTGAGCCTCTAGCTTTCTTGTAGCATAATTAGCATTGCGGTGCGTTTATAATTCTGTCAATTGCCTAGCTGTAATTTGTTCATTCAGCATAGTTATTTATCGTCTTTTGGGAGAGAGACGTCACTAGTGAAGATCATGGGACCCCGGTCCATATTTCCACCATAGTTTACACCGCTCCAATTTACTTCTTTTATTTCCTTTCCGTTGCAATCACCACTACTATTTCCACCCTTGTGTTTGATCCTTTGTAAACAACAAGACCAGAGAGATTGACAACCTCTCTGACTCGTTGGGAGCAAAGTTATTTGCTTTTGTGTGCAGGACCACGTCAATTTACACTACTAGGAAACATGCTTATAGTGGCGCCCTTTTTTTTACCTTTAGTGGCGCATTATAGATGCGCCACTAACTACAAGCCACTAATAAGGGCTTAGGGGTGGTGCATTTCGAATGCGCCACCCCTAAGAATCTAAGGCGTGGCGCATGTCTGAAATGCGCCAGTAATAAGCCCTTAGGGGTGGCGCATTCTTATTAGTAGCGCATTTTGTAGATGCGCCATGGTTAACTTTTTTTTGAATTTTGAATCTGGATCTGGATCATGATTTTTTTGCTTTTTTTCCTCGTTTTTGTTTTTCGAATTATTTGTCCCGTTCATCTAGCCAATTTGTTTGCTCATTTTTTATTCTCCGAATTATTTGTCCCGTTCATCTAGCCAATTTTGAATCCAAATTGGGGGAGAGGAGAGGTGAGGATGGAGGGCGCCATGGAGGAGGGGAGGCGGAGGAGGAGCCATGGGTGGAGGAGGAGCCATGGAGGAAGGAACGAGGAGGAGGAGGAGCCATGGAGAAAGGGGAGGAGGAGGAGCCTTGGAGCTTTTAGTCTTGGAGGAGGGGGAACCTTGGAGGAGGAGGAGGAGCCATGGAGGAGGGGAGGAGGAAGAAGACCCTTGGAGGAGGGGAGGAGGAGGAGGAGCCTTGGAGGAGGAGGAGGAGGGCGCCATGGAGAAGGTGGAGAGGAGGAGATGATGGAGGAGAGGAAGAATGAAGAGGTAAGGAGGAGAAGTAGGCCGGCTGGGTATTATATACGCCTGGATCCTCTTATTAGTGGCGCATTTGGCAATTTGGTAAGGCTGAGGGAGCTTCAGATTTGCTTCAAGGATTGTAGTTTTGATTTGTATGAAGGTTTTGTGAAGTCTCTGTGCAGCCTACATTGCATCGAAAGTCTTTGTATTGGTGACGCTTGCAGAGAAGGACTATCTCCTGAATTGACGGATCTATTGGGAGAACTTTGGGTGCCTCCCGTACATCTCCGGATTTTTATGTCTTGGATGCCCATCCATCTCTCTGCGCTGCGAGGGTTGATAAAGAGAGACCCCTCGCATCTCTCGAACATCTCCGAGTTAATCCTCTGGGAAGTGAAGGAAGTGCAGTAGGAGGACGTGGAAATCAGTGGGGGGTTGTTGTCCCTTCGCCGTCTCCGCATTAGGAGCACCCACCAAACACAACGGCTGCTTGTCATCGGTGCAGATGGGTTCCGCTGTATGGTTGACTTTCACTTGAATTGTGGGTCAGCAGCGCAAATAATGTTTGAAACAGAAGCTTTGCCGAAGGCGGAAACAGTTTGCTTCAGTCTGGGCGTGCAGGTGGGGAAAGAGGATGGTAACTGTGGCTTCGATTTGGGCCTGCAGGGCCTTCGATTTCGGCAGTATGTCTGTGTTGATATGCGTTGTGGTGGAGTAATGGTTGGGGAGGCCAAGCAAGCGGAGGCTGCGGTCACACCACCGTCGGCATCGCACTGACTCTTCTTGTGGCAGCTCCGCACCGCCATCTTCACATAGCGGCACTGCATTGCCACCATGCTCCTTCTTGCGCCGTCGGCCTCCATCTCGCATGAAGTCCGTCGCGCCACAGCCGACGCCGTCCCAGCACCGGTCACCATGGACCATCTTGTCGTGGATGACGTCCTTGCAACGCCGACCACCACACCATCATCATCTTGCGGTATCGCACCGCAACCGGCTACCAGCGGCATCGCGCCGCCAATGGCCTCCACCTCGCGCCAACGTCCTCCACGTCACATGGAGTCCGCCGCGTCGCCGTCATCACCGCCAGCGCTGCCGCGGATCGACAAGACTCAGATGCCAATTGTTGGCGCCGCCTCTCACAGCGCCTCTTCTTCTTCTACCTCTCATGATTTCCCTCTCTCCTCTTTGGTTTCTCTCTACTCTCAAGAACACACACAGGGACAGAAAACACACACACACACACTTCACCAAGAAAAGGAAAGGCTTTGCTTCTTCTCCCGGTGAGAACACATGTGCTACATCTTTTCCTCTAGTCCTCTCGGCCTTTACATTCCATTACTCAAAGTAGTAGTATATATACACAAGGTTTAGGCACTCGTGCCATGCACTTCATGCCACCACTTACGCCACTACTCCACTAACCACTAACGCATGACCTTCTCTCTCACTCCTAGAATCACTCCAGGATGCATAAGACTAGGCCAACATGCAACACACGCCCCAAGCTAGCTAACAACCTCAGGTCTAGCTAACTAACATACTCACCCGGCAGCTACTTGGCCCAAGCAAGTTACATGCATTCACCTGATTCCGCATCTTGTCCAGGACGAAGTGGCAAAGACGATGACCGCCCTCCTTCCTGACATGATGCAGTCACTAGCGAATTGGACCGCGGGTGGTGGACAAGGGCCGTTACCGATCACGAGCATGGTCGGCAGCGACTCGGGCAGTAATGCAGTGCCGGTGACTAGTAACGCACCCGCCGTATTGGTGACTTCGGCCGCCATCACCGCGGGCGGCGGCGGCAGACGTGATGGTGACTCCTCCAGCCACGATCGAGCAACCGGGGCATAATAATGCACCCGCCGGTAGCCAGAGTAGGGCGGCCGACGCCACGGCAGGCAGCGGGCACTCCGTCTCTTGCATGCCCGCCGTCGTCAGCGGGGTCTGCCGAGCTCGACGCCCTCAAGGTAACTATAAGCGTCTGCAGCTCAAAGGACGACTTCATCTCCTTGCCTTTTATTACTGGCATCTCTCTGATGCCCTACATGCATATATGTCTTTCGCAGAAGGGCACTCCATGCACTCTACTACAAGTCGTGGACGGCGAGTTCAAGGATGTTGCCAAAGGTAAAATCCTTCAACCGCAAAACCGAATAATTCACAATATGCCGATGGCACCGAACATGCATAGGGTTCAATTCCCTCTGGTGATTTCGGGCTATGAGAGAGTTGAATCTCCCATTCAACCCCCCGGATTCGATGAGGAGGAGCCGGCAGTTCTCAGTTTTTGTTATGGCCAAATATGCCTATGGCCGAAGAGCCAAATGCGTTTGATGACGGAGGGGGACACCACACCACGGACAACACTGGTTGTCGTCGTGCTGGCGCCACGTGATCCCACCGGCGCACAACAAGAAGAGCCGAACAAAGACGATGATCTTGACGATGATATCCAAGCCGACCAGTTCCTCAACACTTCGTTTGGCGATGGTGACTTCTTCATGCCCGTTGAAGAAACCAACCAGCATGACGGGGACGCTAATCGCGCGGAGAAACCCACTTGCGCCGCGCGTCTCTTCCCTTCTTCTCAGGAGATGTCTCCTGCAGCTTGCGCCTTCACCGAGCCTCAAGCAGTTGCCACCAAGAGATCTATTATAAGCCCGTCCACACTCCGTAACGCGGCCACTGAGCAGATAAAGGCCGGTGACTGCTCGAAACCCGAAAAGAAGAAGGGACGGAAAAGAAAGAAGGGCACTTCGAGCAGCCAACCTCCGATGCCGATCCGGGCTCAGGACGGACCACCAAGGCCCAATGATCTCTCATGGGAAATTCATGTGGCAGATAGGCCGATGCTACCTAAGAATATGCTCGAGCTTGCAACTTCGGATATGCAGCAAGTGCATGACAGTATTATGACATTAGAGAAGATGCTTCTTCGAAAAAAGAAACCCTCGTACCCGGTTTTCATGGCCAAGGTGCCACTTAACATGGGCTTCATCACCAGTGTCCCCGTGGATATGATAATCCTGTGGTTTTCAGAAATCTTTAATTAGTTTCATCTGAAGCGGCTAGACCATAGCCTTATCCGTCTGTTCTCGCTCAGATGTCTATGAGTATCAAAAGAGATCAGACCCCGAGCGTCGCGATATTGGACCCCTTCTACATGCGTGAAAGCGTCTTGATGGACGACGGGGACACGTCTCTCGTGGCGGGGTACATCAAAGAATTCATGCTAGAGAACACGAGCAAGGATTTATTTCTCACGACCTACTCTCCCAAGTAAGTCACTCGCTCGCCGCCGTAGCATATGCTTTCTTAGCTTTCCATTGTTCTCTTCCAACATTCCTTTTGAATTGTTTTAATTACGCAGTGAGGATCAAGACTGCGTGCTCATCTGCTTTTCACTGAAACACTCGCATGCCGTGTATTTAGATTTGGCGAGTGCGAGGAAGAAAGATTACAAGTATATCATGAGAGTTTTGGACCATGCTCTTGCCGGCTACAAAGAAGCCGGAGGCAAGATCGTGAAGCACAAGTTCAGCAAGCATCAGTCTGGCGTGAGCGTGTTCAACCACGTAACGCAGTTCCCGTGCGTCAAGCAGCCGGCTGGCAGTGTGAGGGATGCCTACTGCGCCCTCCATCACATGCGGGCGATTGTACAGGACTAGCGCAACCTTACGCTGCCAAGTCATCTCAAACCGTGGGCCGAACAGAGGGTGGCAATCGCCGATGCAAATCTTAGGCAGGAGTTCTTTCACATCCAGGGGAGATGGCGACTATCATCTTTCGTGAAGTCCAAGTGAAGGGGCCGATCTTCCACTCCAACATTGTACCGTCCAATGGGGAGATAGAAGCCCGCCTAAAGGCCATGCGTGACACAAGGCCTTTCATGATGAAAGAAGGCTTCCGCCCATTCCCTGAGCCGAGTCAAAACAAGTGAACAATTGGTGTTATGGCCGTTTGATAAATGTGCGCCCTACATGTAATTTGATGTACTCTTTATGTACTAGATGGTAGTGTCAAATAGTCCTGGTGCTCTTTGTGTATAAAGGTCACTGCATGCTCTCCTGGCCATTGCTTTGCTCATGGCTAGTATATATTGTTGGGCATTGTGTTGTTGATAGGAATAGATGCTATGTGTTGTCCTTTGCTATGAATTCATATGGATGTGGCCTCTAAATCTTTGTTTTGTGCAGATTGAAGATCAAAGAAGAGATGATGAAGAATGTAGCTAGGTTTAGTTTAGGATTCAATTAATGTAATCTTTTGAATCTTCATAATAAGAATTGTAATACAATCTTTTGTATCAATAATAGTTATATTTGTTTCATTTTCAAAATTCAATTGTACTTGGATATTCAATTAGTAATAGTAATTCTGTAATGTTTCTTTGTACTAGCAATTCTAATATTTTTCTGTAATGCTTTTTGTTTTCTGTTAATTTTTTTTGTTTTCTGTAATACATGTTTTGATGTACATTTAGTGGCGCACCTAAAATGCGCCACCCCTAAGGGCTTAGGGGTGGCGCATTTCAGAATGCGCCACGCCTAAGAGTCTTAGGGGTGGCGCATTCAGAATGCGCCACCCCTAAGCCCTTATTAGTGGCTTGTCCTTAGTGCCAGTGGCGCATCCATAATGCGCCACTAAATGCAAAAAAAAAGGACGCCACTAAAAGCTTGTTTCCTAGTAGTGGTGACAGTCAATTTGGTGGCAAGCTTTAAAATTAACATGGAACAATAAGCAGAGCTCACTCTTGTACAACTTCATCAAGTCAAGCAAGCCGTCCAAGAGTTGATCCCCTGTTTTCGTCCCGCCTGCGACGCGGGGCGACAGCGACAAAGTGTTTGACTTAGCCGCGGCGGCCCAACCGGTGCTGCTGCTACTCAGGATTAGGATACGAGAAGTTGAGTTTGGTGTGCGGACATAGGCATAGTTGGCTGGTTCGCGGGTCGACCATCCGTTCCCTGACCGATAGCTGCTGATCCAGACTCCAGAGATTAGATTAGAAATGAATTTTTTCGAAAGGAATTTCTCTGATTCTCGTCAATTAAAAAACGGATACACACAACCAAATAACAAGGCAACAGATCAAATTAGCCCATTCAAAATGGTACTCCCTCCAATCCATAATACGTGTAGCTCATTTTGTACTTTTTTTCGATAAAGGACTTTTCATTGAATAGATATATCGAGGTGATACAATCGTATTGAAAGAAAACTCGGCCTCTGCATAGCTAGATGTACACAGCCAAAAAGTCCAGAGCATCCTAAAAATAAAATAATTCGATACAATGCCAAGCAATAAAACGTGTCCAGCCTAAGAAACGGTAGATCCTATCCGTAAATCACACCGCCATCCATGTGGGTAGAAAAGCTCCCTGGTCGTACACTCCAGCCGTGTAGACGCCATCATAAAAAGGTCCCTGTCCTCCGGCTTCTGCAGGATAGACCACATACGAAGGCTTCGTGTACAAACATGGATAACCTGCATAGGAGATGAGACACATTTATTGTTAAAAACCACATCATTCCTGGTAAGCCACATTACCCAGCATAAGGCCGCCGCTCCCACAAGAATATGTGCAGAAAATTGTTTATCAATACCCCGCAACCAGTTGCCGAACATATTCCGTGCACTACGTGGTGGGTATAAATCCCAAACTGCCCGAGCGAACTTGCACTCAAAAAATAAGTGTTTGATAGTCTCGTCATGTTGGCAAAAGATACATGTCTTGGACCCGTGCCAATTTCGTCGTGTCAGGTTATCTCTAGTTACGATGACTCCTTTGTTTAGAAACCAAAGGAATATCTTCACTCTTAGAGGGATTTTTAGCTTCCACAATTTTGTATTATCAACTGGAACATCACAATGGACCATTGCATCATACATGGATTTGACCGAAAATCTGTCATTCTGATGCAAATTCCATCGAAAAGTGTCCGGCTTATCTGACAGTTGAATGTCTTCCAGGCGAGTGAGTAATTCATTCCATGCTGTCTCAGACGAGTGCCCAAAAGATCCCTAAGAAAAGAAATATCGGGGTTTTCTTGTCCTAAGACTTGTTTGATCGTGACGAATTTATGTCTAACAATCTGGTACAAGCTCGGATATTGCACCATTAGTGAGCTGTTCCCTAGCCAGGTATCTTCCCAGAAACGAACCTGAGCACCGTCCCTAACCAAGAAGGTCCCAAATTGGAAGAAGAATTCCTTGGCCTTCATGACACCACTCCAAAAATGTGAATCCCCAGGTTTCCAATGAATTGAGAAATGGCATTGGATCCCACATACTTGTTGCGAATGATTTCCTGCCATACTCCATTCTCAGTGAGTTGTTTATAAACCCACTTGCTGAGAAGAGCGATATTTTTAATCTCAAGGTCTTGGATTCCCAGGCCCCCTGACTTTTAGGTCTGCATAATACGCTCCACCTAGCAAGTCGATATTTCTTGGTTTCGTTATCACACTGCCAAAAAAATCTGGATCTAAAGTAATCTAGCCGCTGTAGAACCCCTTTCGGCAGGTGGAAGAATGACAACATATATAAAACCATGTTGCTTAGGACGGAATTGATCAAGATCAGTTGCCCCCCATAAGACAAGAGTTTGGCCTTCCAACTGGCTATAGTTTCTCAAGTCTCTCTTCCACATGCCTCCACTCAACGATACTTAACCGCCGATAGTGTATGGGAATACCCAGATACCGAATCGGAAACTGCTCAAGCTGGCATCCAAAAATCTCGGCATATTCAGGTGCTGATTCTGCAGCATTGCCAAAGCAAAAAAGTTCGCTTTTATGAAAATTAATTTTGAGGCCTGAAAGTTCCTCAAAAGCACATAAGAGCATCTTGAGATTTCTTGCCTTATCTAAATCATGATCCAAGAATAGTATCGTGTCATTCGCATATTGTAGAATGGATAGACCATCTTCTACCAAGTGTGGAATAACTCCACTAATTTGACCATCCAGCTTAGCCCGCTCAACAAGGGTAGCTAGCATGTCAGTGACTATGTTAAACAGAATGGGAGATGCGGGGTCGCCTTGACGAAGCCCCTTACGTGTCTGAAAATAGTTGCCAACGTCGTTAACTTTTATGGCCACACTACCTCCAAAGACAAAGCTCTCTACTCAGCAACACCATTTTTGTGAAAACCCCTTCATGTGCAAGGTTTGCAACAGGAAGGGCCACTTAACTTTGTCGTAGGCTTTCTCAAAATCAATTTTAAGAATGACACCGTTCAACTTTTTTCGGTGCAGTTCATGTACAACTTCGTGCAGGGCGACCACTCCATCTAATATGTTTCGTCCTTGCATAAATGCTGTTTGAGTGGGTTTTACGACATGATCAGCTACACCATTCAACCGATTAGTCGCTACCTTCGTAAAAAATTCAAAACTTACATTCAGAAGACAAATCGGTCGATATTGTTGAATACGACTAGCCTCCTTAATCTTAGGCAAGAGGATAATTTCCCCAAAGTTTAAACGAGAAATATCAAGGTCCTCAGAATGCAGTTGGTTAAACAACTGAACCAAGTCTGCCTTAATCACATCCCAAAAGCATTGATAGAACTCTGCGGGAAAGCCTTCCGGTCCCGGCGCCTTGTTGTGTTCCATCTGAAACATAGCAGTTCGAATTCCTCCTCAGAAAATGGAGAGGTTAGGAATTCATTTTCCGCTTCTGTTACTTGAGTAATGTCATGAGTAACAGATTCGTCCAACTGAAAATTAGTTTCAGCTGAAGGCCCAAAAAGGTCTTTGTAAAACTTAGTAATAAAATTTCTAAGCGGTACTTCCCCCTCTATTCGGCCTTCCTCCTGGTCAAGGGCGAATATACACTTCTTTCTATGCCTGCCATTGGCTAGCATTTGAAATTATTTCGTATTATCATCACCTTGCACCAGCGAGTCCGCCTTACTATGTTGGTACCATTTAATCTCTTCCTCGCGTAGTAAGCAGGCAATCTGCTCGTTAAGACTACTTTTTTGTTCTATCTCAACAGCAGACAGAGGCCTCACCTCCGCAATTTTATCAAGGGTATCAATTAAGGTAGACAATCGCATTTTTTCTTTTTTGGCCCATCCTCGAAGGAATCGACGCAAGGCGCGGATTCAATTATTCCATCGTTGAATGGGTGTGTTACCGCGAGGCTGGCGCGCCCACACCTTCTTAACCAGCTCGTGAAATTCCTCTCTAGTGAGCCATCCCAGTTCAAATTTAAACTGATGACGGTTAGAACATGGGATTGGTTGTCCAAAATCGGTTAGCAACGGAGCGTGATCCGTTAAGGCCTCAATTCTTTCTAGTGCCCGAACCGAGGCTAGGGGATATTTATATTCTCAATCAGTGGTAACTAGCAACCGGTCTAGTTTTTCAAAGGTTGGCACCGATCGGTTATTGGCCCTGGTATACTGACGACCAGACATCGTGATCTCCCTCAGATCCAGGTTGTCAATAACAACATTAAAGAGGAAAGGCCACCTAGTGTCAAACCTATCATTGTTTTTTTCCTGTTGATATCGAAGGATACTAAAATCCCGCCCGATTAACATGGGATGGGGATTGTCTCGACATGTGTTGACTAATTCTTTTAATAATGCAGACTTAAATTCTTCTGGAGCGGCGCCATATACAGCCACCAGACTCCAGATGAAGTTGTCGGACTTATTTCGAAGGTGGAATTTAATATGATACTCCCCCTTAGCCGTGGACAATATTTGTAAGTATGTAGAGTTAATACCTAGAAAAATTCCCCCGGACCTCCCTGTCGGCGGTAAGACGTGCCATTCGTAATCAAAACCACATGAAAAGTGGTCCAGATCGCGTGTTGGAAAATCACGTTTACCCGACTCAGTGATAGCCACAAAGTCGAACGAATGATCCTTTACACAATCGGCAATGTGTTTGTGTTTAGCCAAGTCGCCAAGACCTCTGCTATTCCAGAACATGCCTCTCATGCTGAACCAACTTTATGTTTAGAGACCTTTACTTTCTTAGAAGAGCGCCCTCTTTTCTTTGCTGAGTTAGACTTGTTCTTGCGCACCGTCGCGACAAGCTCAAAAAGCGTAGTGTCACATACATTGTCGTCAAGGTCTACTTCAGTCGTGTCTTTAATCAAATGAGAGAGGAGCTTTCCTTCATGATTGGCATCAGCATCCTCCACCTCCTCATCCTACACGAGAGGGTCAACAAAGCTCGATAACTTCGGAGCAACCGTAAGCCGATCGAACTCCACTTGTTTTAGAGTCCTCTATCTCATTGTCATTACGTCCTAGTGACACCCCAAGTCTAGTAATATTTGAAGATACTTTGGAATTATCAAAAGACATAAAAGATTTACGAGAGGGGGTACCTTCGAAGTCGAGATTACGTGCAGCAGTCCTACGCATGGCCTTCACCATAGTGTCCTCGTCGGTGGCTTCTGATCCGTCAGCCCCTACCTGATGACGCGCGCTGCGCCTCAGCGGTGAAGGAGTGACATCGGCCTCGGAGCCCATCACCTCGACTCCGCAAGGTGTGGTGGGCTGCTGCAGCGATGAAGAAGATAGAGAAGGCTGCTCCTCAACCTCCTCAAGCCCGGGAGACGGTGCCCCTCCCAATGACAGAGGAGTTGAAGATAACGCGTGAAGCACCGCCATGGCAGACTCCTGGCTAGCTCGAACGGACGGGGAGAATATCACACCACGTCGAGTTGGAGAAGCAGGAGTGGTCGATGATGACGGCGAAGGAGCGGTTCCCTCCGGCACGGGGCGCCCGTGAGTCCCCACATGGGGGTTAGGCGGTGGCGACAAACAAGTCGAAGGTGGCGGCGTCGAGGGCCGTGGCTCCGACGTTGTAGGAGAAGCATCCCTAGACGAAGTATCCGACCCCGAGGAAGAAGACCCCCTTAATGGCGATGGAGCATCCAAGGCGGGTAAGCCTCGATGAGGGGTCGTAGGTGTGACGACGGAGGCCATCTGCATGGGCACCACACCACCTGATGAAGTAGGGTCCGAGGAATTGTTGGATGATGAAGTGGGTTTGGACCTCTTGCTTGGATCATTGTTCCTCACTGAGTCCTCCGTGTCATGACCCTTGTCGCCCCATGGATCATCGTCATGCTCCCAGACTCGAGGTACAAAGTCACTATCAACGCGGAAGTCCGCTTCTTCAAGACTGTACCGGAACTCATAGCCTTTCCTTGGAACCACCACGTCGGAAGAAAGAGAGTCAAGTGTGCTGCTTTTGAAAGAATCAAGGTTCAGTACCGCTACCTGGATACGAACAATTCCTCTCCGGCGCAAACAAAGAAGATCAACATCGAGAGTGGAACCAATCACCGAGCCGACTACCCAAAGCCCCAAGAAGTGTCGGAGAGCGTGAGGCACCCCATGCACATGAACCCAGATAGGAATTAGCTCGAAGCGGTGTGGTATCTTCTCTGAATTCCATGGCTTAAACTCGATAGTGACATTGTGAGATTTGATAAATACTGCGAAGCCAGTCACCCTCTGTAAGACCTCCTCACTCGGAAAGGACATGAGAAAAGCGACCTTGCCGTGCGGTATGTCCTTCCACGTCCACTGTTGCTGGTACTGAGCAATTTTAGCAACCTCTGCCTCCACGATACTGGGAGTAATAGAGCCACCAGAAATAGATGCCAACGCCGTCAGTGAATCCAGTGGTGCAAGATCCTCCCTGCAGACATTGTCAGGCATCTGGAAGAAAGCCATACTTTCAGTTCCATAACCGCATAACATCGCCACCGGCTTTGGCAACTTAAGAGCAGGGCAGCGCCGCGTGGTCATCGGATGGTTATACTTGTTACAAATAAAACAGTACTGCTGTGTCTCGCAATCATCATTCGTGTGCCCTGCAGATTGGCACTTCGAGCACCATACCTTCTTAGAATTAGCTATCCCCTCGGCTGCCCCAGAAGATTGAATGGTAGGCTGCTGGTGTAACGCGCTGACCTGCAACGGGGTGTTCTGCTCATAACCCACTGCCATCATAGACGAGGAAGCGGGTACCTGCACCAATGGCGACACCACAGGGGCCGCCGGTGGAATAGAGGTAGGTGGTACAGCAGCTCCCTGGTGAGTCTTGGGACGACCACCCTTGCCGCCATTTGGCTTCCGAGAACGTGCGCCCGCTTGGGCACCGGCGGTGGTCGGATTTTGTGGCACTCGGGCGCTGAAACCGGCCGCCATCTGCATACCGGCTCAACCAGGGTGTTGCATGGGCTGGAACTGTTGCTGCTGCATATAACCAGGCGACGGCTGAAGAAGAAACGGCTGCTGATGCATGTACTGACCCGGGGCGGCGAAGAAAGGCTGCTGAAATTGAGGTTGATACGTTGTTGACTGCTGCAGAGGCTGTTGCTGAATCTGAGGCTGCTGCGCCGGCACGAAACCAACCGGCGTCCCATACGGCTGCGCGGCCTGCACCGGTTGACAGACACACGGAGTGAAGCCAGGCGCGCCGCCCGTCGGAGATGAAACCGGCTAGGAAGAAGCAGGGGGCTGCAAGGGCTGCTGGCTGGTGGTGATGCCCGGCGGCGCAGAAGGGTCGCCGCGCGTCATCGTTGGAGAGGCGACGACGGCAGCGAAGGTTCGATCGAAATTAGGGTTCACCCGTTGCGCCTTCCTGTTCCACATATGTCGAAGCCAACGGCCGAGATCCACCATCCGAAGTGGACGCTCAGGATACACCTGCATGCCTGGTGCAGCCGCCGATGTCGGGTCGGCAACAGCTAGCGTGGAGACGGCCCGTCCAGGTTGGCCCGAGAGCGGCGGGGGCCCACGGAACTCCGGCGAAGTTCCTCCATCGCCGAGACATGCTCGCGGCAGAAGATCGCCCAGCGTTCGTAGCGGTGACAACCGAGGTGGCGGGAACGGGTCGATCCAGGGCTTGATCAGAGGCCTCGACCGGCCGGGAACCCCGGGGACGCCGCGAGGGAAAGCTGCAGCTGTCGCCGCCACATTCGAAGAGGAGGCCGCCACGCCCTCCAACGAGGCCGGCGAAGGATCTCCGATCTTGTCCGACCTGCACACAGAAGAAAAATCTCCTACCCGACGAACTGAAGGCCTCTCCCAAACCCTGGACGCAGGTGTAGGGTAGCCGATGTCAGCCCAGAACTCGTCCGCCAGTTCCTCGTCCGTTTTCCTCCGGCGAACTGCAGAAGACAAAACAGGAGGGTTGTCGAGGGAAGAGTCGCCGGCCTCTTGCGACGGCTCCTCCGCGTTAGAAGAATCAAGGGAGGAGAAACGGGAGCCAGAGATGCCCGGCGGCGTCGGCGACCAGCAAGGCGCCTGAGTCAGTCGCCGCCGAGAGGCGATCCGCATTTCTCGGACCCCCTTTCCCTCGCAACGTTCAACTACTGGAACTTGAGGAGATGTTCAAAAGGAAAAGTACACTAAGCTAGTACAATTGTACAAACTTTGTACTAGATGAACGACACTTATTATGGATCGGAGTAAATGCAAGCGTGATATACTCATATCTGAATCTTGAATAGCGCAAAACCCACAATTCCATCCTTCTCCTCATCTATTCTACTCTAGAGCACCGGGGTCATCGACCCCAAATTCTTTGGATCGTGACCCATGACCCGAATTAACGTCCCGAAGAGGTATACTCCTTGTCGCACCACGTTCCGGAGGGGTGTCGACCCTCGAACCACGACCCCGTCCCTCGACCCGGTCGACCCGAATTCCTGGCAACTATGGACATAGGCCCTGGGTGCGTTCTCGGCCATGTCAAAGGTCCCGAGCCACACCCGGACGACGCGGGTCTCGGTTCTTCTCGTTTCATCGTCGAACCAGATCATGTACTCCTGGCTGCCTCTGTTAGGGCCGGCACACTGAAGTTCATCTGCGTGGGTATGTGCTCCCGCTGCCGCTGAACTGGGTAACGATGGCTGCGTGCTCTCTGAACTCTGAATTGATCGCTGCTAGCTGAGCTCCTCTGTGTCGGTCCTGGAGGTGGGCGATGGTGGCTTGAACTGAGGGAGCGAGGCGGACAGAGCTGGTTTGGGCAAGATTCAGTATTGGGAGAGTAGGTAGGTAGACGAAGCTGCGGTGGACGACCACCGGCATTGAGCGGCAACGTACGCCGACGCAGACACCATTCATTGTTGGGGTATGGGAGCGCACATTTTGGATCAGGTAAAAGCGCTTGCCACAACTGTAGATTGATGTTTCCGAAATAAAGTGGCCGGTGTGAACCATGCTACTACTCAATTCAGGAACCGTCAGTTTATTGTTGGAATTTGTATTGAATACGGAGCACTGCACAACCAGTAAAGAACTCTTATCAAAATTTGCACATTGTAGCATTTCTTCCATACTAGTAAGCTTGCACGTGCAACACACGTTTTACTTAACGCACATTATATACATTTCTAGTTCTAAAATATGCAATATATTCTATTTTCAAAAATAAATAAATGTAAATGTGATATATGTAATGAGTAAGGATTATCTAAGATGATAAGTACAACATTTTGCAAAATATTTTAGAGATAACGTAATTATTTAAAGTCCATTGATTGATCATTTATATAAATGAAGTGCTGATTTGAACAGTGGTAAAAATGGCTCTTCAGATATGAAACAAAGTGGCCGAGTCGGCCAAAATAAAAATCAGAAATTAAGATGGCAACATTCATGATAAAAGGAGAAAATGCAAGGATACCTATTACATTATTGCTCATCACACCAAGTCTCAACTACTCCCCATTTCATTAGTCAATTCTTATATTAGCTTTTCTAAGCATAATTTTGAACAACACGCAATTCTTATATTAACTTTCTTGAATTTATAAAGGCAAATGTCGGAGATACTCGTGACAACTATTTTTGGATGCTCAATCATTGATCAATCAATGATCCATTCCTGAAACACACTCAAATATTAGCTGTTTGGTCCACCCGCGAAAACAACCAACGTAGGAGACACCACCCTCCAAAAGATAATACATGTAACATTGATTTTAATTATCCTTTGGTGATAGCAATCCAAGAAAGTTAACCTGAAAGGAGGGATCGGCTAAAAATTAAATGTTGATGTCGCTGCACTCCTTTCAGGTTATCTTTCTAGACTTTCTCGGTGAGGTATCACCTGATACGAACGTGCAGTGAGACATTTCTTGTTTAGATCATGCAAACTGAAGGATTGAGAAGAAGGGTCTAGGGGGGTCATTAGACCCTTCACAAGTCAAAGTTGCATCATGTTACTTGGAATAACATTATTAGGGCCAGCCGCCAAAACATGGTTATGTTGGTCGGAATGACATTGTTAGCGCTAGCTGCGAACATTGTTACTACTCGCCTCGAAACATTGTTATTGACATTGCAAAACAATGCTCCACCCATGATAGAACAGTTCCTGGATTTGCTGTGCTCTACCAGAAGACCAGCGCGGCGCCGCTGCCTTTGGCCGTCTTCCACCGGTTCTTCTTGTTGAGCCAACTCCTATTAGGAGTAGGGCTGGACTCCCAACCCTCCCATGCATATAAATATAGGGGAGGGGGTGCAACAAGGAACCTCAATACATTGGCCTTGGCTACTGCGCCGTCTCTCCCTCCCGACATAGTTCTCATCCATGGTTTCTCACTTGGGGAAGCCCTGTCGGTATTCCGACTCCACCACCACCACCACCTCCACGCCGGCTTGCTGGTTGTGATCCCATCTACGTCTCTTTCTTCTCTTGCGAAATCAATGAGGAGATGTCATTGTGCCGCACGTGTGCTAAACTCGGATGTGCCCTCCGTTCGGCACTAGGTCGGTTGGATCATGATCAGATCGCGAAGAGTATGAGTACTTCAACCGCGATATATACGCTTCCACTTTCGGTCTACGAGGGTACGTAGACACACACTCCCCTCTCGTTGGTACTTGGGTGTTCTAGGAAATATTTTTATTTTCATGCTTCGTTCCCAAACAATGGCATCGTGAGCTAATCTATGCATAGATGTAACATTGATATTAATCATCCTTTGGCGATAGGAATCCAAGAAACTTAACCCGAAAGGAGGGATCAGCTAAAAACTAAATCCTGATGTCGCTGTACTCCTTTATGGTTATCTTTCTAGACTTTCTCGGAGAGGTATCACCTGATCCAAATGCGAAGTGAGACGTTTGTTATTTAGATCATGCAAACTGAAGGATTAAGAAGAGGGGTCTAGAGGGAGGGGGTGATTAGACCCTTCACAAGTCAAAGTTGTGTTATGTTCCTTGGAATAACATAGTTAGGTGCCAGCCGCGGCCGGTGCTAACAATGTTTTCGGAGGTGGACTAAACAACTAATATTTGAGTGTGTTTCATGAATTGATCAATGATTGAGCATCCAAAAATAGTTGACACCATTATCACCGACATTTGCATTTATAAATTCATCCAGAATCGTTGAAACTAAACCTGCCAATATAATGAATGTGCAAATCAAGCGGATGGTGCTGGCATGGCTTCTTTTTAATTTTATTGTCTTATTTTTTTAGCTGATCAGTTGATATCACTGAAATTACAGTCCACTCCCAAAGCCTCGACATGTTTTCAGACCAAAACTTGGTGCATCACGTTGGGCTTTCGCTCCTCCATGGTCTAGAAAGTTAACCAACTTAAATATATAGAGAAATTTAAAAACTACAACTTTGTGTAACATCCCAATTTTCAATTTGGATGTTATACGTAGATCATTCATATGCATTTCATATTTTATTGCATTTTGGTTGTGATCCAAGAAATCTTAAGCAACTCAAGGACCCAAGGAGAGAGATGGAGATTTCATTTAATTTTCAATTTATTTCAAATTTGCAAAGTGAATCAATTTGATTTTCAATAATTTCTGTCCAATTATTTCAAACAATAAAAAAATTAAATGAGAGAAGATAAAATGACTTCTTCAAAACATAGGAGAAATATTGGAAAAGAAATTTTGAAGTCAAAATTTCTTTATTTGAATTTTTATTTGCAGTTTTATTCGGTTGAATTAGAAAAAAAATATGCATTTCTAAAAATTGCATTTAGTCGAAAAATGTTCACTTTGTCCCAAATATTAAGTAGGGATGGTGAAAATTGTTTGTGGAATTTTAGGACTTTTATTTTTATTTATTAGGATTTTTCTTCGCGGCGCCGATATAAAAAAATTCACTGGGCCGCCCAGCCGAGCCAGGCTAGGCCCAGCGCCACACTAGCGCCTACCAGCGTCCGCACCTACCCCGCGGCTTAGTCCCTGCCGCCGCCGCGACCGGAGTCCGATCCGGACTCCTCTCCGCCACCCCCTTCCCCAAGCCGGAGTCGGCCGCTCCTCCACCTATATATACTCCCCCCGACCCCCTCTCTCACCTCAACCACCGCCACCCAAGCCGCCATCGCCGCCCGCTCGCGCCACCGCACCGCACCCCGCCGCCGTTGCTGCTGCTGTGCTGTTGGATCACGCCGCCACCGCAAGCTGCTGCTGCCGCTTGCGCCGCCGCCGCCGCCCGCGCTAGTCGCCTCCACCGTTGCCTCGCGCCGCAGCGCGCCGCCTGACTCGCTGCCCCGCTGTTGACCGCTTCGACCGAACCGGTATAAACCATCCCGGTTCCCTGGATTAGTTTCAGTTTTTTTATCAGTTTTCCGTTTAGATCGGTGCGTTTTTATTCGCTAGTTTAAATAACGAACATTCACTCGTTTAGCCTCTGTAACGAAAGGTTTTCGTTCGTTAGGTTCTGTTAACGGACGTTCGTCCGATAGATTTTTTATTTTTAGTTTTATTTTCGGCCATGGACCTATCCGCAAATAGTTTTCTCGCAATTTAGCCCTTGATCTTAAAACTAGTGTAATTTTTAGCTCGTTTATCCAAATTAGATGAAACCAACGACTAAATCTTCGAAACGATCCCCTCTTTCCAGTAAACCAACTTGAACATGATTTTGGCAATTTAGAATTTGAGTTTATTCAGATTAGTATTTGATCTTGTTTCGTTTGTATCTTGAGTTCCGTAGCTCCATTTGAGTTGATTCTTTTTGCAAATCGTAGCTAATCCCATGTACCTACTATTAAGATCTAATCCACATGAAAATATTGTTGTTAGGTTTTGTTTTCTGTTTAGTTTAGTTGTTTGCTTGTTTCGAGTTTTATTTGGATCTTTTCTCGATTTCTCATTGGTTCGTTTGCTTGATTGCTTATGTATGCTACTGTTTGTCTATGCTAGATTACCCGGAGTGCGAAGCTTGTTACTACGAATCCCTAGAGTTTGCAGATCATCAGCAAGGCAAGTTACACTTTGATCATACTCTTCTATACCCAGTTTTTACTATGCATTAGTTTTGCCCCTCAAATATTTGCATGAGTAGGATTGGGAACTTGTGGTTTGGTTGTAGTACTTGAGGTAGGAACCTAATACCTTTGATCACCCCGGGAATATACGTTATGCTCAATTATTGCTTAGCCATGCTCCTAGACGGGGATTGGATCGTGGTACACATGGAAGTTGTGAGAGTTATTAATCTTGGATAACATTAAGGTGGCAACTTTAATACACATCTGGGTGGATTGGTTGGGGCACCTGGAGAATCCAGTGCTAGCCCGTTTGGGAAATCCCAGAGTACCCGTGTGATTTTTCCTCGGTTCGCCACCCAGGCTCAAAGGGATCATATGATATTTCTTGCCTAGAAACTCCCGTGTGCAGGCACAAGCCCTTATGTGCTCTGGCATAGTTGAGTAAGTTGCGTGAGCTCTCGAAGAAGTGGACTAGCAGATGTAGGGGATACTAGGTGTACTGGTCTGCCCAGAGTAGAGAGTTAATGCTTCAGAAAGACTATGTCTCGATCTTCCGATCATGGATGCGGTCGAGTCTTGTGGGGAAAAGTGTGCAACCTCTGCAGAGTGTATAAACTAATCATGGTTAGCCGTGTTCCCGGTTATGGACATTTTGAGTATCTGGAATTGGATATTATTGTTGATCTCATCACTCTTAAATTAATTGAATTGAGTTTAATGATGATACTTGTTAATTGGGTTTGAGTTGGAGGGACCTTCTAAAATATTGGTACAACTTGGGAGTAGTAAAATAAATTTATTCCTTTGTTGTAGGGAAAAACTAGCTTTATGCAAAATCTTAAACTTAGAGCCTCCACCAGCCAAATATTGCATGTAAATATAGTTCTTGCATTCATTGCTTTACAGTGTAACTCTGCCAGCATATTCAATGTGCTGACCTACACGGCTGCAACGTCTCATGTTGCAGACTTCTCAGACGATCAAAGTTCATTGGGATCATGGTCGATCAGAGTACTGTGTGTGTCAGCATTACCGATCCAGGGATGACACTTAAGCAGATAGACTTCGGTCCATTGGGATCATGGTCGCTACAAGATGGTATCAGAGCACACGTTGACTATAGGACGCGACCACTAGGAAACAGCCACATGATTACTCTTCTTTGCTCATTTCTAATTCTCCTCTATTTCTACTCTATGGATGGTGGACCCCAGGAACAAGTTCACTCAGCCTGACGACGACACCCCTTTCGAACGACACTTGAAGGAAGTCACTAAGTACCTGAACATCGGATTACCAAGCTTCACCGGGACTTTCTCTGCAACCTTACCGGAAGAGGAGCGCTGGAGGATCAAAGTTCATGTACCTGGAAGGACATTTGCACCAAAAACGGAGCACATTGATTTTACCTTGGATGCACCAAGTTGGGACTTGGGAAAGAGCATGGCAGCCCACATCACTTTTGGACGCATATGTGAAGTGTATCACAAGGAGCTTGAAGACACCATCTACCAGATATGTGGACGCCGAGATGAAGAATGGGAGATGATTCGTACCAGGAAGGATGGATCAATTGCAGCATACATTTAGGAGATGGGTGATCACATTCGCCGATACGAGAATCAGATGTGATCCATCATGAAGAAGACCAAGAAGCTGATGAAGAGGAATATCGAGCTAGAAGAGGAACTCAAATCTACAGGTGATGGTTATGAGGAAGAAATTGTTGTACTACTGGAGAAGCATGAAGACTTGAAGAGGAAGCTAGGACTACCCGTGGAGAACCATAAGCAAGAACCTGAAGTGGAGATCCGTTCGGAGAACTAGATCATCTTGGATGACACCGACACTGACAGTGATGATGACTACGTAGACGAAGCTGGAGCAGATATCATGGAGTCTTCCACCAATCAAAAATTCGAGACGACCACCATGTTATTAGTATTATAGTTCCAGGTAGTTAGTAACGATCGATTTGTAATCGTAGTTTAGATTGTTTGTGTGAACCTTGTTTGATATTGAATGAAGTGAATTGATTGTGTTTATTACATGTGGATATGGGTAGTGAAATCTCTCTTAGACCTTATTCTATTCTGTTTTCTCACCCCTTCTAACCCATCAGATGCCTCTGAGACGTGACAACGGATTTGGGTTCCCACCGGTGCTCACCCAGTTGATTAAGCATCAGAATGCCTTGATGCAGATGTTAGTCTAGAATCAGAATCAGAACCAAGGCAAACACCACAACAACAACAACCCACCAACCGCCGCCACCCCCTGTTGACCCTATCCCTTTTTCTAAGGTTGAATCTGCCGGTGTTCTCTAGCAGCACCGAGCGGATTGTTGCAGATGATTGGCTCCGCAAGATTGGAAGCTAGATGACTACTACATGATGCACAGATGCGGAGAGAGTGCGCTTTGCCGCACATCAGTTTGATGGACACGCAGCATCTTGGTGGCAGAACTTCACCACCACATACCCCATTTACACAGTTACGTGGGATCAGTTTCAGCAGGCCTTCCGCACCGCACATGTCTCCGCAGGAGCTATGAGCATGAAGAAGCGCGAGTTTCGCAACTTGCGTCAAGGGAGTCGTACAGTGGGATAGTATGTGGATGAGTTCAGCAAGTTAGCACGTTATGCCCCAGATGATGTGGCCATAGATGCCGCGAAGCAGGAGAAGTTTCTTGAGGGACTCAATGATGAGGTAAGCATGCAGTTGATGGTGGCAACTTTCAACAACTACCGGGAGTTGGTAGGCAGGGCCCTCATGATAGAAGGCAAACAACAACAGATTGACAACCGCAAGAGGAAGTATGGACAGGGGAGTACACTTCTGGAGCTCAGCAGAAGCCCCCCTATTCCCCGTACTCGGGAGGACATACTCATAACCATGGAGGCCATAACCATGGAGGACATACACACAATAAGTTCACACAACCACAGTGGCCCTATGAATGGCAATGGGAATGGAGGAAGCAACAATCGAACTGTTCCAACCCCGCGGCACCAGCCAAGAGGGATCTGAGTCACATTACTTGTTTTAAGTGCGAGAAGACCGGAGATTACGCCACTGCATGTCCTGAAGCAAAGAATGGAAATGGCAATACAAGTTCTGCAAGGAAGCCTAACCCCTTCACCAAAGGTCAAGTGAACCACGTCAGTGTGGAGGAGATTGAGGAGCAGCCCGACGCAATTGTTGGTAAGTTTTTGATTAATGCATTTACAGCATTGGTTCTTTTCGATACTGGGGCATCTCATTCATTCATATGAAGGGGATTTGTGGATAAGTATAAGTTGCCATCAGTAGCCCTTAAGTCACCTATGTTACTAAGTTCCCCAGGAGCAGAGTATATGGCTAGTAGGGGATGCTATCAGTTGCCAGTAACCATAGGTAGACATGTTTTCCCCACCGACCTGATTGTCCTAGAGTCACAAGGATTGGATGTGATACTAGGCATGGATTGGCTATCCAAGTTTGAAGGAAACATCGATTGTGCCGGGAAATCAATTCTTCTCACCACCCCGGAAGGAAAGAGGATCAAGTATGTGTCTAGGCATGCGCCGAGGAGGACTCAGGTGAATTCCTTATCAGGAGTTGTTCAAGAGGAAGTACCAGTGGTGAAGGATTATCCCGATGTATTTCCGGAGGAGTTACCAGGCATGCCACCGGATCGAGAAATTGAGTTTTTGATTGAGTTATTACCAGACACCGAACCAATATCAAAGATACCGTATCGGATGCCCGCAAACAATCTGGAGAAAATTAAGAAGCAGATTAAGGAGTTACTGGGGAAAGGTTATACCCGACCAAATTCATCACCTTGGGGAGCCGAGTGCTTCTAGTGGAGAAGAAGGATGGATCTTTGAGGATGGTTTTTTATTATCATGCGCTGAATGAGGTGACGATCAAGAACAAATACCCTCTGTCGATGATCAATGATTTGTTTTACCAGTTACATGGAGCTAAGGTTTTCTCCAAGATTGATCTTCAATCAGGTTATCACCAGTTGAAGACCCGAGAGCAGGATAAAACTAAGACATCTTTTACCATGAGGTATGGGCTATATGAGTATACAGTTATGTCATTTGGTTTGACAAACGCCCCTGCCTATTTCATCAGTATGATGAACAAGGTGTTCATGGAGATTTTAGACAAGTTTGTCGTTGTGTTCACTGATGATATATTGGTCTACTCGAAGAATTAAGAAGAGCATAAGGAACATTTGCGTTTGGTTCTTGAGAAGCTCAGAGAACATCAGTTGTATGCCAAGTTCAGCAAATGAGAGTTTTGGTTGAAGAAAGTTGGATTTCTCGGACATGTTATATCCGGAGAAGGAATAGCAGTAGATCCTACCAAGGTTGCATCTGTCACTAAATGGTTGACACCCACCTCAGTGGGAGAGATCAGAAGTTTTCTTGGACTCGCAGGTTATTATCGAAGTTTTATTGGGAATTTTTCAAAGATTGCGAAGCCCATGACGGAGTTATTGAAGAAGGACACCAAGTTCAAATGGACTGAGGATTGTGAGGCCAGTTTTCAGGAGTTGAAGAAACGTTTGGTTACAGCCCTCTTGCTGATTCTCCCAGACATCAAGGATTTCAAAGTGTATTACGACGCTTCATGTCGAGGACTTGGAGGTGTGCTTATGAAGGATGGAAGAGTTGTTTCATATGCCTCACGACAACTTCGACCTCATAAGTTGAATTGTGCTACGCGTGATTTGGAGCTAGCAGCCGTAGTGCATGCACTCAAGACATGGATACATTTTCTCATCGGTAACCGTTGTGATGTTTATACGGATCATAAGAGTTTGAAGTACGTCTTCACGCAGAAGGAGTTGAACCTCAGTCAAAGGAGATGGTTGGAGCTCATAAAGGATTATGACATGAGATTGCATTATCATCCAGGAAAGGCCAACGTCGTAGCAGATGCGTTGAGCCACAAGAGTTATGTTAACATGCTCATAATCGGAGGATTACCTATGGAGTTAGCCGATGACCTTCGAGAGCAACGCTTGGAGATAGTTCCGAGAGGTTATGTTGCAGCGTTGGAAATTCAGTCCACTTTGTTGGGTAAGATCAGAGAAGCCCAGAAGACGGACAAGGAGATTGTTGTGATAAAGGAAAGGATGAGTAAAGGAAAGGCTAAAGGATTTCGTGAGGATGAGCACGACACTTTATGGTTTGAGGATCGCATTTATGTGCCTAATGACCCTGAGATCAGGAAGTTGATTCTTCAGGAGGCTCATGATTCGCCTTACTCGATTCACCCAGGCAACACCGAGATGTATCTGGATTTGTAGGAAGGCTTCTGATGCACAGGAATGAAGAAGGATATTGCCGAGTATATAGCGGTATGTGATGTATGTCAGAGAGTTAAGGCAGAGCATCAGAAACTAGCAGGGTTATTATAACCTTTGCCGATACTGATGACCCACAAGTATAGGGGATCTATTGTAGTCCTTTCGATAAGTAAGAGTGTCGAACCCAACGAGGAGCAGAAGGAAATGACAAGCGGTTTTCAGTAAGGTTTTCTCTGCAAGCACTGAAATTATCGATAAGAGATAGTTTTGTGATAAGGTAATTTGTAACGGGTAACAAGCAATGAAAGTAAAGAAGGTGCAGCAAGGTGGCCCAATCCTTTTTGTAGCAAAGGACAAGCCTGGACAAGTTCTTATATAGAGAAAAGCGCTCCCGATGACACATGGGAATTAACGTCAAGCTAGTTTTCATCACGCTCATATGATTCGCGTTCGTTACTTTGATAATTTGATATGTGGGTGGACCCATGCTTGGGTACTGCCCTTTCTTGGAAAAGCATCCCACTTATGATTAACCCCTACTGCAAGCATCCTCAACTACAAAAGAAGTATTAAGGTAAACTTAACCATAGCATGAAACATATGGATCCAAATCAGCCCCTTACGAAGCAACGCATAAACTAGGGTTTAAGCTTCTGTCACTCTAGCAACCCATCATCTACTTACTACTTCCCAATGCCTTCCTCTAGGCCCAAACAATGGTGAATTGTCATGTAGTCGACGTTCACATAACACCACTAGAGGAGAGACAACATACATCTCTCTAACATCCCAAAATTCTAAATTTTGGAATGTTATAATAAATAGATAGTTTTGATTGACTGTTTGATTGATTGAGTGAAACTGAGTGAAATTCGAAACTTTTGAAAGTTAAATGAGAGGGAATAAAAGGACTTTCCCAAACTTTCATTTTTTGCTTTTATGATCTCCGTGAATTCAAATTCTTTTCACCACAAAACCCTGGAGAGAAGATGACATGACTTCTTCCATTTATTTAAATGACAAGGGGTGTTGAAAATATTTGAATTTCATTTGAGAATATTTCCAGTTCTGAAACTTTATGCAACTCAATGATTTTCACGAGCGAAGGTAAAATGAATTCTTCAAAACATATGAAATATGAGTTGGGAGTTTCAAAGGATCAAATTCAAGTCCTTTTGGAAATTATTTTTAATTTGGAGTTATTTGGGTTTTATTCAAATTATTTTTCTCCAAAAATAAAATATATGGAAATTAGGGTAAAATGATTCCCTACATCAGAAAATTGGAGAGAAATAAATTTGAAATCATTTTGGTATTTTTAAAATGATTTTTACTGGAGGTTATTAGAACAGTAGCACTCTTTGCTTTATTAAAATTTGTGTGAATTTTATTTGGCGTTGTAAAAATGTTCAGGTTGTAGGAAATCTTTTTCTGAAAATTTTGATATATAATATGCCTATATTATATTTTTATTCTATTTTCTTTTGTTTTATTTTAGTTTGTCTGTGTTTAGAAAAAGAAAAACAAAAAAAACTCTTCGAACAGTGCAATGCCGAAGCCCAACACTGCTCTCTCTCTCCTCTCTCTCTCCGTCGCCGACTGGGCTGGCCTAGCGCCCGAGCCAGGCCACGGCCCGCCAGCCCATCCCGCTCGTCCCCGAGCTCCGTTCGGTCTCCCGAGCCAGCACGAGGGCGCCGTCGTCGCCGTGCTCCGCCCGGCCTCCCGCCGCCGCCTTCTTTGCCCCCTTCCCCACGCCACCTTGCCCCCTCCCCTCCTATAAAGGGCGCCGCCCCAGGCCCCTCTCTCTCCTCCTCCTCCGCCGCCCTCGCCGGAGCCCCGCCCCGACGACATCTGCCGCCGCCGCCTCGCTTTGTCCCGTCGCCGAGGACCGCCGCCGACGCCGCCATCCTCCTCACCTCGCCGCGCCGCACCTCCCCGTGCTTCGACCCGAAGCAGCCGACCGCCGGAGCCGCCTCCCCGCTCGCAGCCGACGCCATCGCCGCCGTCCCACCTCGCCGGCGACCTCCAGCCACCGCGGTAACCGCCGCCTGCCCTCGTCCGTCCGATCTGGATCCAACGGTCCAGATCGAGGTGTTTTTTTTTCTTTCTCTAAAACGTTTTGTTTTATTTAATGGACGTTCGCGGGTTTAGCCTCTGTAGTGAACGGTTTTCGTCGCGTAAGTTTCTGTAGTGAACGTTCGCTATTTAGTCTTTTTCTTTTATTTTAGTTTTTTGCCAGGGACCTCTCTGTGATGATTTTATTTACAGTTTAGTCCCTGGTCTTCAAACCTCTACAACTTTTTGCTTGTTTATCCAAATCCAACGAAACCAACGCCTACTTCTTCGTTATGATCACCTCTATCCAGTAAAACAACTTAAACATGTTTTTGAAAGTTTTAAAATTTGAATTAGAACAGATTTGAATTCAAACTTCTTTTGATCATAACTTGAGTTTTATAACTCCGTTTGAGTTGATTCTTTTTGCAAATCGAAGCTCTTGACCTAAACTTTCTGATAAGGCCAAATTCACATAATTTTGGTACTGCTAGAAATTGTTTTATGTTGCAAGAGTTATT
Source organism: Triticum aestivum (assembly GCF_018294505.1). NCBI lineage: Eukaryota > Viridiplantae > Streptophyta > Magnoliopsida > Poales > Poaceae > Triticum > Triticum aestivum. The sequence continues at coordinate 618,438,548 of NC_057802.1, read as the reverse complement.
TGCTTGGTTTTGGTGTTTTCCGAAGTATCTTCTTCGTTCTTCTCGATCTTTTCAGTGATTGCTTATGTGTGGTTACTATTGCTTGCTCACGATAGATTGACCGGAGTGTGACGAGTAGATCTATCAAGAGTTTTTAGTGTGAATCATCTTCATCAACATTGCAGGCAAGTTCACACTTTGATCATATCCCTTTCATACCCAGTTTTTTTATGCATTAGATTCAACCCTCAAACATTGCATGAGTAGGATTGTTAACATGTGGGTATTTGGGAAGTAGTTGATGAGGTAGGAACCTATTGCCCTGTTTATTATCAAACCTTTGGGAGTTACTTCTACGTTTTCTTATATTGCTATGCTATGCTCGTAGACGTGGATTGAGTTTGAGTGAATTTCCATGACAGATGTGAGATTGTTAATTAATGGTTCAACTTAAGGTGGCTACTAAAACTCACATCTATGTGGATTGAGGTACCTGGGTATTCCAGGATTGCCTGTTTTTCTTTTGGACCGCCACCCAGGCTCAAAGGGATCATGGGATTATTCATGCTAGAAACTTCCGTGTGCAGCCACAAGCTATTATGGGCTCTAGCATAGTTGAGTAGGTCGTGTGAACTCTTACAGTGGTAGACTAGCAGATGTAGGGGATGTAGGTGGTACTGTCTACCCGATCATAAGGTGCAAACGCTTCTGAAAGACTATGTCTCGGTCATCCGTTTCTCAAACACCATGTAGTGCGAGAAATCCAACGGAGGAGATCGAGTCTTGTGGGAAAAGTGCACAAACCTCTGCAAAGTGTACAAACTAATCATGATTAGCCGTGTCCCCGGTTATGGACAATTTTGAGTCTCTGGTCTTTGGATATTCATATTGATCTCATCATGTTACTTTAATTAATCTTGTTGGGTTAATGATGATACTTAGTTGGGATTGAGATGCTGTCAACCATCTCAATGTTTCACAACCACCATGATAGTTAAATAAAATTTATTCCTTTGCAGTAGGGAAAAATTGGCTTTTCGCAAAAACATTATAACCATAGAGCTTTTCCACCAGTCATATATGCATGTAGTGATAGCCTTTGTTCATCATTTCTCTATCGTGTGAATTTGCCAGCATATTCCATGTGCTGACCCGTTTTCGGGCTGCAACGTTTCATGTTGCAGGATATCTTACGACGAGTAAGTGATACGTTAGGGTTACGATTTCTACACTCAACTTTGCCGTTGGTGTTGATGGGAATCCACAACCTTGTTACTTTCGCTATTTGGATTGAGGTAATAGTATTTACGTTACTTTATACATGTGATTTACCTCTGTTATAAATCCACGAGTTCTGTGTGTGTCAGCATACCGATCTAGGGATGACACTTAAGCACAGAGACTTGATCCATTCGGGTCGGGTCGCTACAATCTCATAAAAATATTGAACGAATACCAAATTCACATGACTACTTATAGCAAGACTTCTCCCATGTCCTCAGGAACAAACGTAACTACTCACAAATCATATCCATGTTCATAATCAGAGGGGTATTAATATGCATAAAGGATCTGAACATATGATCTTCCATCGAATAAACCAACTAGCATCAACTACAAGGAGTAATCAACACTACTAGCAACACACAGGTACCAATCTGAGGTTTTGAGACAAAGATTGGATACAAGAGATGAACTAGGGTTTGAGAGGAGATGTGGAGAATAGGTCTATAATATTTGCTCCTTTTCCAGCCCACAATTCCAGCAGCCGGCATTCTCCCTCTTCATGTAAACCTTGTAAAATAAGAGAGAATAGGCATAAGTATTGTGACATAACATGTAATAACAGCCCATAATGTAATAAATATCAATATAAAAGCATGATGCAAAATGGACGTATCAACTCCCCCAAGCTTAGACCTCGCTTGTCCTCAAGCGGAAGCCGATATCGAAAAATATGTCCACATGTTTAGAGATAGAGGTGTCGATAAAATAAAATACGGACATGAGGGCATCATGATCATTCTTATAACATCAACATATATATATTTTGTCATATGATTTCTTATGCTAAAGTAACAATCTATTCACAATGTCAAGTATGAATCAGAAACTTCATTGAAAACTAACAAACTATAATCTCAGTCATTGAAGCAATTGCAATTTATCATAACATCGGAAAGAGTCAATATAAGAGCTTTTCAGCAAGTCCACATACTCAACTATCAGTTAGTCTTTCACAATTGCTAACACTCACGCAATACTTATGGGGATGGAGTTTTAATCGGACACAGAGAAAGATAGGGGCTTATAGTGTTGCCTCCCAACCTTTTACCTCAAGGGTAATGTCAACAATAATAGTTCATGCTAACCTACATCCAATTGGATATATATATCAGGATCTTTCCAACCAAGGTGCTTGCCAAAGGATAAAATGTAAAAAGGAAAGGTGAAGATCACCATGACTCTTGCATAATGTATAAGACAAGAATAAAAGATAGGCGCTTCGCAGAGGGAAGCAGAGGTTGTCATGTGCTTTTATGGTTGGATGCACGAAATCTTAATGCAAAGGAACGTCACTTTATATTGCCACTTGTGATAGGGACCTTTATGATGCAGTCCGTCGCTTTTATTGCTTCCATATCACAAGATCGTATAAAGCTTATTTTCTCCACACTAATAAGTCATACATATTTAGAGAGCAATTTTTATTGCATGCAACATGACAACTTACTTGAAGGATCTTACTCAATCCATAGGTAGGTATGGTGGACTCTCATGGCAAAACTGGGTTTAAGGATATTTGGAAGCACAAGTAGTATCTCTACTTGGTGCAAAGAATTTGGCTAGCATGAGGGGGAAAGGCAAGCTCAACATGTTGGATGATCCATGACAATATACTTTATTTCGGATATAAGAAAACATAACCCATTATGTTGTCTTCCTTGTCCAACATCAACTCTTTAGCATGTCATACTTTAATGAGTGCTCACAATCTTAAGAGATGTCCAAGATAGTATATTTATATGTGAGAACCTCTCTTCCTTTAGTACTTCCTATTAATTGCAACGATGACCAAAACTATGTTTGTCAACTCTCAACAAATTTTATTCATCATACTCTTTATATGTGAAGTCATTACTCTCCATACGATCAATACGATCTCTTTTATTCTTTTTATTCTTTCTTTTTCTTTTATTCCCTCAAGATCATGGAAAGATAGCAAAAGCCCTTGACTCAACACTAATCTTTATTATATAGCTCACGGACTCGATTACATAGAGGGATCATAAAGCGAAACTCAAAACTGAATCATACCAAAACTTTATTCTACTAGATCAAGATATTACCAAAAGGATCAAACTAAGGAAAACGGTAAAGATAGGAGTGTGATGGTGATACGATACCGGGGCACCTCCCCCAAGCTGGCAGTTGCCAAGGGGAGTGCCCATACCCTTGTGATTATGTCTTCTTCTTCGTAGGTGGTGGTGTGATATTCTTGGCAATGATGCCCCTTAGGATACGATTCTCCTCCTCGAGCTTATTGACTTGCTGCTTGAGGTCCATTATTTCCTGACGGAGCTTACCTGTGACGGCTAAAGCTCCTTTCAACCATGGATGTTGCATAGCTACTCGAGAACATGTGACACTCTTTTTCATATTTTCATAAGAAAGAAATCTAACATTGGAAGGGGTGACTAAGCTCTGTAGTTCCCCCATTGTGAGTCCGGCTGGGAAACGAGAAGTAATTTCTTGATCCTCCTCCATGGCATCTATCCTTTTCAAGTCGGCCTCCATCTCCTCCTCCGTTGATGGCCCAAAGTGATAGGCCTCGTTGTTTGCTCCTGGACCCGGTGTCGGATGAGATACCCGACTCTCCCCGACTGACTCTTGAGAAGACATCTTGCTCTAAATCTGTTGCAGAAATAGCTCGAAACAAAAACAGAGGATATTTGCGTGATACGGTGGTCAAAACCTTCGGGAGATTATATAATGAATTTTTACCGACCAAAAGAAGTATCGTGCAAGAAAACGGAGTCCGGAGAGGACACGAGGTGCCCACGAGGCAGGGGGCGCGCCCTCCACCCTCGTGGACGCCTTGTGTCCTACCTGGACTACTTCTTATGTTTTCTATTTTCTTAAATATTCCAAAACGGAGAAAAATAGCTATTAAAACTGTTTTGGAGTCGGTTTACTTACCGTACCACATACCTATTCCTTTTCGGAGTCTGAAACGTTCTGCAAAGTGTCCCTTATGTATTCCTCCGGGGTTACGGTTTTAATAACATTAGTTTCAACATTTATGGGATTACCTGGATATATGTTTCGGTGGGAAACGACACCTATGGGGTCACTGGGATCCCTTCTACGGTTGCGGGGCGCTGGAGTGGTGAGGAGAGCAGGATTAGCAGTCAGTACAAGCACGCGGGTTGTTTACCCAGGTTCGGGCCGCAGAGATGCGTAATACCCTAATCCTGCTTTGGTGGATGTATTGAGTGTTCTTGAGTTCCTGAAGTAGCTGCAAGGGGGCGTAACTTGTCCAAGAGTCCGAATCCTCCTCCTGGATGCCCTGGGTCTCCTTTTATAGGCAAAGGGATCGCCACAGTGGCACCAGGAGGTGGCATTGGGGTACTATGGCTAAGCTTATCGCTAGCCATTACGGGACAAGACGCATTTAATGCATAGCTTAGGTGTCCTCTTGCTTTATCGGGGACGGGAGCGAGGCCCGTCCCGTCCGTCGCCGCTCCTCCTCGCTTCGACACGCGCCCTGGCCAGCGATGCATGCGGCGCCATGTAGGCAGGCAAGCAGCTGAGGTGGCGCGGTGGTGGAGCCTTCACGAAGATCTGCATGCCACCACGCAGGCGCGTGCTGAGTTGGCCTGGGAGCTGCATGTTGCCACACAGGTGCCTGTCCAGCTGGTTGGGCTGGCAGCTGCATGCGAATGGCGGTGGAGACTTGGTTGGTGCGGGCCTGGCAGTGGCCCCGCCGACGCCCGTGGCAAGGGCCTTGCCGGGTGGCCCGGCAAGGGTCTTGCCGTGGCGCGCCGTCGTCCCCGGCAAGGATCTTGCCGGGGGTCTTGTGGTTTTCCTCGGCAAGGATCTTGCCGAGGGTCGTCGTCTTCTGGTCCTCACTTGATCATGAGTGTCCCTTGTCTTCACAAAGATCTGCATGCCACCATGGAGGTGCCTACCAAGCCCTGGCCCAACGCAGTTAATGGCGTTGGAAACCGTGGGCTCAAGGGTGGCTCGCTTCGCTGGTGTGGGCGAGCCGCGCCGGCAAGGGTCTTGCTGGGGCTGCTGAGGCTGCCCCGGCAAGGGTCTTGCCGGGGAATCCTGCTTTGCCCATCTGCTCTCTGTGGTCTTGGCCTTGGCGGCGTCTCGCTTGTCTTTTGCTTTTGTTCCGCCTTGGTTCACCTCCCCTGCCTTGCCAAGTGTGGCCGTGGCGTGTGGCTCCGACTGCCCGTGCACAACTAAAGGGGTAAAAAGAAGAGCCCCTACTTTTGTACACCGACATAATGTTTGATCCTTTGACCGCTCACCACCTTCGGACTTGTGCCTTCGAAGTTGTTGATTTTTATGGCACCGGAACGATAGACCCCCTCGATAACGTAAGGACCTTCCCATTTAGAGAGAAGTTTCCCTGCAAAAAATCTTAAACGGGAGTTGAAAATCAACACATAATCACCTACATTAAACTCATGCTTTTGTATCCTTTTGTCATGCCATCTTTTAACCTTTTCTTTAAACAATCTGGCATTCTCATAGGCTTGGGTTCTCCATTCATCAAGTGAGCTAATGTCAAATAACCTCTTCTCACCGGCAAGTTTGAAATCATAATTGAGCTCTTTAATGGCCTAATATGCCTTATGTTCTAGTTCAAGAGGTATGTGACATGCCTTACCATAAACCATTTTATATGGAGACATACCCATAGGAATTTTATATGCAGTTCTATAGGCCCATAATGCATCATAAAATTTCTTGGACCAATTCTTTCTAGACCTATTAACAGTCTTTTGCAAAATCAATTCGAGGTCTCTGTTACTCAGTTATACTTGACCACTAGACTGTGGGTGATATGGAGATGCAATTCTATGATTAACATCATACATAGCAAGCATTTTACGAAAAGCACCATGAATAAAATGTGAACCACCATCAGTCATTAAATATCTAGGGACTCCAAACCTCGGAAAAATAACTTATTTAAGCATCTTAATAGAGGTGTTATGATCAACACTACTAGTTGGAATAGCTTCTACGCACTTAGTAACGTAATCAACAGCAACTAAAATATGTGTATACCCATTAGAGGAAGGAAATGATCCCATATAATCAAAGCCCCAAACATCAAATGGTTCAATAACAAGTGAATAATTCATAGGCATTTCTTGACGTCTACTAATATTACCAATTCTTTGACATTCATCACAAGAGAAGACAAACTTACGGGCATCCTTGAAGAGAGTAGGCCAATAAAAACCGGATTGTAATACCTTATGCGCAGTTCTATCTCCAGCGTGGTGTCTGTTGGAAATATGTCCTAGAGGCAATAATAAAATGGTTATTATTATATTTCCTAGTTCATGATAATTGTCTATTGTTCATGCTATAATTGTGTTATCCGGAAATCGTAATACATGTGTGAATACATAGACCACAACGTGTCCCTAGTAAGCCTCTAGTTGACTAGCTCGTTGATCAACAGATAGTCATGGTATCCTGACTATGGACATTGGATGTCATTGATAACGGGATCACATCATTAGGAGAATGATGTGATGGACAAGACCCAATCCTAAGCATAGCACAAAGATCGTGTAGTTCGTTTGCTAGAGCTTTTCCAATGTCAAGTATCATTTCCTTAGACCATGAGATCGTGCAACTCCCAGATGCCATAGGAGTGCTTTGGGTGTGCCAAACGTCACAACGTAACTGGGTGACTATAAAGGTGCACTACGGGTATCTCCGAAGGTGTCTGTTGGGTTGGCACGGATCGAGACTGGGATTTGTCACTCCGTATGACGGAGAGGTATCTCTGGGCCCACTCGGTAATGCATCATCATAATGAGCTCAATGTGACTAAGGAGTTAGCCACGGGATCATGCATTACGGTACGAGTAAAGTGACTTGCCGGTAACGAGATTGAACAAGGTATTGGGATACCGACGATCGAATCTCGGGCAAGTAACGTACCGATTAACAAAGGGAATTGTATATGGGATTGATTGAATCCTCGACATCGTGGTTCATCCGATGAGATCATCGTGGAACATGTGGGAGCCAACATGGGTATCCAGATCCCGCTGTTGGTTATTGACCGGAGAAGCATCCCGGTCATGTCTGCATGTCTCCTGAACCCGTAGGGTCTACACACTTAAGGTTCGGTGACGCTAGGGTTGTAGAGATATTAGTATGCGGAAACCCAAAAGTTGTTCGGAGTCCCGTATGAGATCCCGGACGTCACGAGGAGTTCCGGAATGGTCCGGAGGTGAAGAATTATATATAGGAAGTCCAGTTTCGGCCACCGGGAAAGTTTCGGGGGTTATCGGTATTGTACCGGGACCACCGGAATGGTCCCGGGGGTCCACCGGGTGGGGCCACCTATCCCGGAGGGCCCCATGGGCTGAAGTGGGAGGGGAACCAGCCCCTAGTGGGCTGGTGCGCCCCCCATGGGCCTCCCCCTGCGCCTAGGGTTGGAAACCCTGGGGGTGGGGGGCGCCCCACCTGACTTGGGGGGAAGTTTGCCCCCTTGGCCGCCGCCCCCCCCCCATAGATGGGATCCCAGGGCCGGCGCTCCCCCCCAAGGGGGCCTATATAAAGGGGGGAGGGAGGGCTGCTGTACCCTAGCCCCTGGCGCCTCCCTCTCCCTCCCGTGACACCTCTCTCTCCCGCTTGTGCTTGGCGAAGCCCTGCCGGGATCCCCGCTACTTCCACCACCATGCCGTCGTGCTGCTGGATCTCCATCAACCTCTCGTTCCCCCTTGCTGGATCAAGAAGGAGGAGACGTCGCTGCTCCGTACGTGTGTTGAACTCGGAGGTGCCGTCCGTTCGGCGCTCGGTCATCGGTGATTTGGATCACGACGAGTACGACTCCATCAACCCCGTTCACTTGAACGCTTCCGCTCGCGATCTACAAGGGTATGTAGATCCACTCATTCCCTCTCGTTGCTAGTAGACTCCATAGATGGATCTTGGTGATGCTTAGAAAATTTTAAAATTCTGCTACGATCCCCAACAGTGGCATCATGAGCCAGGCCTATGCGTAGTTACTATGCACGAGTAGAACACAAAGCAGTTGTGGGCGTAGATGTTGTCAATTTTTCTTGCCACTACTAGTCTTATCTTGTTTCGGCGGTATTGTGGGATGAAGCGGCCCGGACCGACCTTACACGTACGCTTACGTGAGACAGGTTCCACCGACTGACATGCACTAGTTGCATAAGGTGGCTAGCGGGTGTCTGTCTCTCCCACTTTAGTCGGAACGGATTCGATGAAAAGGGTCCTTATGAAGGGTAAATAGAAATTGGCACATCACGTTGTGGTTTTACGTAGGTAAGAAACGTTCTTGCTAGAAACCTATAGAAGCCACGTAAAAACTTGCAACAACAATTAGAGGACGTCTAACTTGTTTTTGCAGCATGTGCCTTGTGATGTGATATGGCCAAAAGGATGTGATGAATGAGATATATGTGATGTATGAGATTGATCATATTCTTGTAATAGGAATCACGACTTGCATGTCGATGAGTAGGACAACCGGCAGGAGCCATAGGAGTTGTCTTTATTTTTTGTATGACCTGCGTATCATTGAATAACGCCATGTAAATTACTTTACTTTATTGCTAAACGCGTTAGCCATAGAAGTAGAAGTAATCGTTGGCGTGACAACTTCATGAAGACACGATGATGGAGATCATGATGATGGAGATCATGGTGTCATGCCGGTGACGAAGATGATACGATCAACATGGAGATGTTCACCGATCTTGACAAGTCCGTCTCACGTGATGATCGGACACGGCCTAGTTAACTCGGATCATGTTTCACTTAGATGACTAGAGGGATGTCTATCTGAGTGGGAGTTCATTGAATAATTTGATTAGATGAACTTAATTATCATGAACTTAGTCTAAAATCTTTACAATATGTCTTGTAGATCAAATGGCCCACGTTGTCCTCAACTTCAACGCGTTCCTAGAGAAAACCAAGCTGAAAGATGATGGCAGCAACTATACGGACTGGGTCCGGAACCTGAGGATCATCCTCATAGCTGTGAAGAAAGATTATGTCCTAGAAGCACCGCAAGGTGAAGCACCCATCCCAGAGAACCAAGACGTTATGAACGCTTGGCAATCACGTGCTGATGATTACTCCCTCGTTCAGTGCGGCATGCTTTACAGCTTAGAACCGGGGCTCCAAAAGCGTTTTGAGAAACATGGAGCATATGAGATGTTCGAAGAGCTGAAAATGGTTTTCCAAGCTCATGCCCGGGTCGAGAGATATCAAGTCCCCGACAAGTTCTTCAGTTGTAAAATGGAGGAAAATAGTTCTGTCAGTGAGCACATAATCAGAATGTCTGGGTTACACAACCGCTTGTCTCAGCTGGGAGTGAATCTCCCGGATGACGCGGTCATTGACAGAATACTTCAGTCTCTTCCACCAAGCTACAAGAGCTTTGTGATGAACTTCAATATGCAGGGGATGGAGAAGACCATTCCTGAGGTATATTCAATGCTGAAATCAGCGGAGGTGGGGATCAAAAAGGAACATCAAGTGTTGATGGTGAATAAAACCACTAAGTACAAGAAAGGCAAGGGTAAGAAGAACTTCAAGAAAGACGGCAAGGGAGTTGCCGCGCCCGGTAAACTAGTTGCCGGGAAGAAGCCAAGGAATGGACCCAAGCCTGAGACTGAGTGCTTTTATTGCAAGGGAAGTGGTCACTGGAAGCGGAACTGCCCCAAATACTTAGCGGACAAGAAGGCCGGCAACACCAAAGGTATATGTGATATACATGTAATTGATGTGTACCTTACCAGTACTCGTAGTAGCTCCTGGGTATTTAATACCGGTGTGGTTGCTCATATTTGTAACTCAAAACAGGAGCTGCGGAATAAGCGGAGACTGGCGAAGGACGAGGTGACGATGCGCGTCGGGAATGGTTCCAAGGTCGATGTGATCGCCGTCGGCACGCTACCTCTGCATTTACCTACGGGATTAGTTTTAAACCTCAATAATTGTTATTTAGTGCCAGCTTTGAGCATGAACATTGTATCTGGATCTCGTTTAATTCGAGATGGCTACTCATTTAAATCCGAGAATAATGGTTGTTCTATTTATATGAGAGATATGTTTTATGGTCATGCCCCGCTGGTCAATGGTTTATTCTTGATGAATCTCGAATGTGATGTTACACATATTCATAGTGTGAATACCAAAAGATGTAAAGTTGATAACGATAGTCCCACATACTTGTGGCACTGCCGCCTTGGTCACATTGGTGTCAAACGCATGAAGAAGCTCCATGCAGATGGACTTTTGGAGTCTCTTGATTACGAATCATTTGACACGTGCGAACCATGCCTCGTGGGTAAAATGACCAAGACTCCGTTCTCCAGAACAATGGAGCGAGCAACCAACTTATTGGAAATCATACATACTGATGTGTGCGGTCCAATGAGTGTTGAGGCTCGCGGTGGCTATCGTTATGTTCTCACTCTCACTGATGATTTAAGTAGATATGGGTATGTCTACCTAATGAAACACAAGTCTGAAACCTTTGAAAAGTTCAAGGAATTTCAAAGTGAGGTTGAGAATCAACGTGATAGGAAAATAAAGTTCCTACGATCAGATCGTGGAGGAGAATATTTAAGTCACGAATTTGGCACACACTTAAGGAAATGTGGAATAGTTTCACAACTCACGCCGCCTGGAACACCTCAGCGAAATGGTGTGTCCGAACGTCGTAATCGCACTCTATTGGATATGGTGCGATCTATGATGTCTCTTACCGATCTATCGCTCTCATTTTGGGGCTATGCTTTAGAGACTGCCGCATTCACTTTAAATAGGGCTCCGTCGAAATCCGTTGAGACGACACCGTATGAATTATGGTTTGGGAAGAAACCTAAGCTGTCGTTTCTAAAAGTTTGGGGATGCGATGCTTATGTCAAGAAACTTCAACCTGAAAAGCTCGAACCCAAGTCGGAAAAATGCGTCTTCATAGGATACCCTAAGGAAACCATTGGGTATACCTTCTACCTCAGATCCGAAGGCAAGATCTTTGTTGCCAAGAACGGGTCCTTCCTGGAGAAAGAGTTTCTCTCGAAAGAATTAAGTGGGAGGAAAGTGGAACTTGATGAGGTGATAGTCACCCCTTCCGAACCAGAAAGTAGCGCAGCGCGGGAACATCTTCCTGTGGTGCCTACACCGACTGGGGAGGAAGTTAATGATGATGATCATGAAGCTTCGGATCAAGTTACTGCTGAACTTCGTAGGTCCACAAGGACACGTTCCGCACCAGAGTGGTACGGCAACCCTGTCCTGGAAATCATGTTGTTAGACAACGGTGAACCTTCGAACTATGAAGAAGCGATGGCGGGCCCGGATTCCGACAAATGGCTAGAAGCCATGAAATCCGAGATAGGATCCATGTATGAAAACGAAGTATGGACTTTGACAGACTTGCCCGATGATCGGCGAGCCATAGAAAATAAAAGGATCTTTAAGAAGAAGACATACGCGGATGGTAACGTGACCATCTATAAGGCTCGACTTGTCGCTAAGGGTTATCGACAAGTTCAAGGGGTTGACTACGATGAGACTTTCTCACCCGTAGCGAAGCTGAAGTCCGTCCGAATCATGTTAGCAATTGCCGCATTCTATGATTATGAGATATGGCAAATGGACGTCAAAACGGCAGTCCTTAATGGCTTTCTTAAGGAAGAATTGTATATGATGCAGACGGAAGGTTTTGTCGATCCTAAGAATGCTAACAAGGTATGCAAGCTCCAGCGCTCCATCTATGGGCTGGTGCAAGCATCTCGGAGTTGGAACATTCGATTTGATGAGATGATCAAAGCGTTTGGGTTTACACAGACTTATGGAGAAGCCTGTGTTTACAAGAAAGTGAGTGGGAGCTCTGTAGCATTTCTCATATTATATGTGGATGACATACTATTGATGGGAAATGATATAGAATTCTTGGAAAGTATAAAGGCCTATTTGAATAAGTGTTTTTCAATGAAGGACCTTGGAGAAGCTATTGACAAGATATTGAAGAAGTTCAATATGGATCAGTCCAAGAAGGGGTTCTTGCCTGTATTGCAAGGTGTGCAATTGAGCACGGCTCAATGCCCGACCATGGCAGAAGATAGAGAAAAGATGAGTGTCATCCCCTATGCCTCGGCCATAGGGTCTATTATGTATGCCATGCTGTGTACCAGACCTGATGTAAACCTTGCCGTAAGTTTGGTAGGAAGGTACCAAAGTAATCCCGGCATGGAACAGTGGACAACGGTCAAGAATATCCTGAAGTACCTGAAAAGAACTAAGGATATGTTTCTCGTATATGGAAGTAACGAAGAGCTCGTCGTAAAGGGTTACGTCGACGCTAGCTTCGACACAAATCTGGATGACTCTAAGTCACAAACCGGATACGTGTATATTTTGAACGGAGGGGCAGTTAGCTGGTGCAGTTGCAAGCAAAGCGTCGTGGCGGGATCTACATGTGAAGCGGAGTACATGGCGGCCTCAGAGGCAGCGCAAGAAGCAATCTGGATGAAGGAGTTCATTACTGACCTAGGGGTGATTCCCAATGCGTCGGGCCCGATGACTCTCTTCTGTGACAACACTGGAGCTATTGCCCTTGCCAAGGAGCCCAGGTTTCACAGGAAGACCAGGCATATCAAGTGTCGCTTCAACTCCATTCGTGAAAGTGTTCAGAATGGAGACATAGATATTTGTAAAGTACATACAGACCTGAATGTAGCAGATCCGTTGACTAAACCTCTCCCTAGAGCAAAACATGATCAACACCAGAACTCGATGGGTGTTCGATTCATCACAATGTAACTAGATTATTGACTCTAGTGCAAGTGGGACACTGTTGGAAATATGTCCTAGAGGCAATAATAAAATGGTTATTATTATATTTCCTTGTTCATGATAATTGTCTATTGTTCATGCTATAATTGTGTTATCCGGAAATCGTAATACATGTGTGAATACATAGACCACAACGTGTCCCTAGTAAGCCTCTAGTTGACTAGCTCGTTGATCAACAGATAGTCATGGTTTCCTGACTATGGACATTGGATGTCATTGATAACGGGATCACATCATTAGGAGAATGATGTGATGGACAAGACCCAATCCTAAGCATAGCACAAAGATCGTGTAGTTCGTTTGCTAGAGCTTTTCCAATGTCAAGTATCATTTCCTTAGACCATGAGATCGTGCAACTCCCGGATGCTGTAGGAGTGCTTTGGGTGTGCCAAATGTCACAACGTAACTGGGTGACTATAAAGGTGCACTACGGGTATCTCCGAAGGTGTCTGTTGGGTTGGCACGGATCGAGACTGGGATTTGTCACTCCGTATGACGGAGAGGTATCTCTGGGCCCACTCGGTAATGCATCATCATAATGAGCTCAATGTGACTAAGGAGTTAGCCACGGGATCATGCATTACGGTACGAGTAAAGTGACTTGCCGGTAACGAGATTGAACAAGGTATTGGGATACCGACGATCGAATCTCGGGCAAGTAACGTACCGATTGACAAAGGGAATTGTATACGGGATTGATTGAATCCTCGACATCGTGGTTCATCCGATGAGATCATCGTTGAACATGTGGGAGCCAACATGGTATCCAGATCCCGCTGTTGGTTATTGACCGGAGAAGCGTCCCGGTCATGTCTGCATGTCTCTCGAACCCGTAGGGTCTATACACTTAAGGTTCGGTGACGCTAGGGTTGTAGAGATATTAGTATGCGGAAACCCGAAAGTTGTTCGGAGTCCCGGATGAGATCCCGGACGTCACGAGGAGTTCCGGAATGGTCCGGAGGTGAAGAACTATATATAGGAAGTCCAGTTTCGGCCACCGGGAAAGTTTTGGGGGTTATCGGTATTGTACCGGGACCACCGGAAGGGTCCCGGGGGTCCACCGGGTGGGGCCACCTATCCCGGAGGGCCCCATGGGCTGAAGTGGGAGGGGAACCAGCCCCTAGTGGGCTGGTGCGCCCCCATGGGCCTCCCCCTGTGCCTAGGGTTGGAAACCCTGGGGGTGGGGGGCGCCCCACCTGACTTGGGGGGGGGGGGGAAGTTTCCCCCCTTGGCCGCCGCCCCCCCATAGATGGGATCCCAGGGCCAGCGCTCCCCCCCCCCAAGGGGGCCTATATAAAGGGGGGGAGGGAGGGCTGCTGTACCCTAGCCCCTGGCGCCTCCCTCTCCCTCCCGTGACACCTCTCTCTCCCGCTTGTGCTTGGCGAAGCCCTGCCGGGATCCCCGCTACTTCCACCACCACGCCGTCGTGCTGCTGGATCTCCATCAACCTCTTCTTCCCCCTTGCTGGATCAAGAAGGAGGAGACGTCGCTGCTCCGTACGTGTGTTGAACACGGAGGTGCCGTCCGTTCGGCGCTCGGTCATCGGTGATTTGGATCACGACGAGTACGACTCCATCAACCCCGTTCACTTGAACGCTTCCTCTCGCGATATACAAGGGTATGTAGATGCACTCCTTCCCTCTCGTTGCTAGTAGACTCCATAGATGGATCTTGGTGATGCGTAGAAAATTTTAAAATTCTGCTACGATCCCCAACAGTGTCCTCCATAAGCCTCGGAGTGGCACTTGCGTAGGATCTGCTCCTGTTCATGCTCAGGTACACAACATCTAATAACACCATCTACTCCTTCTTTATAAAGGTGTGGGTCATCCCAGAAGTAATGTCTTAAATCATAGAAAACCTTTTTCTTTTGCTGGTATGTGAAACTAGGTGGTATGAATTTAGCAACAATAGCATAATCAACATACCATGGAGCAGTACGAGAAGCATTTATGACAGCTAATTGTTCATCAGGAAAGCTATCATCAGTAGGTAGTGGGTCATCAAGAACATTCTTTAACCTAGACAAGTTGTCTGCAATGGGGTTCTCAGCTCCCTTTCTATCAATAATATGCAAATCAAATTCTTGTAGCAAGAGAACCCATCTAATAAGTCTAGGTTTAGCATCTTTCTTTTCCACAAGATATTTAATAGCAGCATGATCAGTGTGAACAGTTACTTTAGGATCAACAATATAAGGTCTGAACTAGCATCACACATAATTTCAAAGGGTAAATTTCAATCAGGTGGCTGAACAACAGATGCAGAAATCAAAGCTTTCTTAAGTATTTCAAATGCTTATCATCATCGAAGACAAAAGGAATCTCTTTTTGTAATAGATTAGTTAGGGGCCTAGAAATTTTAGAGAAGTCCTTAATGAACCTCCTATAAAAACTGGCATGACCAAGGAAACTTCTTATACATTTAATGTCCTTGGGACACGACATCTTTTTAATAGCATCAACTTTAGCTTTATCAACTTCAATACCTCTTTCAGAAATTTTATGCCCCAAGACAATGCCTTCATTAACCATAAAGTGGCACTTCTCCCAATTCAAGACAAGACTAGTATCTTCGCATCTCTGCAAAACTCGATCAAGGTTGCTCAAACAATCATCAAAAGAAGATCCATAAACAGAGAAATCATCCATGAAAACCTCAACAATCTTTTCACAAAAGTCAGAGAATATAGCCATCATGCATCTTTGAAAGGTAGCAGGTGCATTAAATAAACCAAAAGGCATACATCTATAAGCAAAAGTACCGAAAGGGCAAGTAAAAGTGGTCTTTTCTTGATCCTTTGCTGACACAGGTATTTGAGAGAAACCAGAGTAACCATCTAGAAAGGAAAAATGTATATGTTTGGATAATCTTTCTAGCATTCGATCAATAAAAGTCAAAGGGTAATGATCCTTTTTAGTAGCTTTATTTAATTTGCGGAAATCAATTACCATCCTATAACCTGTAACAATTCTTTGCAGGGTCAGTTCATCTTTATCATTAGGAACGACAATAATACCTCCCTTCTTAGGGACACAATGGACAGGACTTACCCACTAACTATCAGCAACGGGATAAATTATATCTGCCTCCAGGAGCTTTAGTATTTCTTTTCTTACCACTTCTTTCATCTTAGGATTTAACCGTCGTTGGTGATCAATAACTGGTTTGGCGTCTTTCTCCAATTTTATTTTGTGTTGACATAGAGTGGGACTAATGCCCTTAAGATCATCAAGAGTATATCCAATAGCCGCAAGGTGCTTCTTCAGAGTTTTCAATAATTTCTCCTCTTCCTGCTCTGAAAGGTTAGCACTAATAATAACAGGATATATCTTCTTTTCATCAAGATAAGAATATTTAAGAGTATCAGGTAGTGGTTTAAGCTCAAACACGGTATCACCCTTGGGTGGTGGAGGATCCCCTAGGATTTCAACAGGCAAGTTGTGTTTCAAAATAGGTCCCTGTTTAAAGAATACTTCATCTATCTCCCTTCTTTCATTCATAAACATATCATTTTCATGGTCTAGCAAATATTGTTCTAAAGGATCATTAGGAGGCACGGCAATAGAAGCAAGACCAATACTTTCATCCTTACTAGGCAATTCTTTGTCATGGGGTTGTCTACGAAATTTAGCAAAATTAAACTCATGAGACATATCCCCCAAACCAATAGTAACAACATCCTTTTTGCAATCTATCTTAGCATTAACAGTATTCAAGAAGGGTCTACCAAATATGATGGGACCAAAGCTATCTTGTGGGGAACCAAGAACAAGAAAATCAGCGGGGTATGTAACTTTCCCACACAAGACTTCAACATCTCTAACAATCCCAACTTGTGAAATAGTATCTCTATTGGCAGGCTTAATTGTAACATCAATTTCTTCTATCTCAGCAGGTGCAATATCATGCATAATTTATTTGTATAAGGAATGAGGTATTACACTAGCACTAGCACCAATATCACATAAGCCATGATAACAATGATCTCCTATTTTAACAGAAATAAGAGTCATGCCAACAACAGGTCTATTTTTATTCTTAGTATCTGGTCTAGCAATTCTAGAAGCTTCATCACAGAAGTAAATAACATGCCCATCAATATTATCAGCCAAGGGATCTTTAACCATAGCAATACTAGGTTCAACTTTAATTTGCTCAGGTGGTGTAGGTGTTCTAGTATTACTCTTACGAACCACAGTTGAAGCTTTAGCATGATCCTTTATCCTAACAGGGAAAGGTGGTTTCTCAACATAAGTAGTAGGAACAATAGGATCATTATAAGTGATAGTCTTTTCTTCAACTTTAATAGGTGCAACTACTTTTACTTTAGTGGGAGGATTATATTTAAACCACTTCTCCTTAGGGAGGTCAACATGAGTAGAAAATGATTCACAGAAAGAAGCTACTACCTCAGAGTCAAGTCCATATTCAGTGCTAAATTCACGAAAAGCATCGGTATCCATAAAAGATTTCACACAATCAAACTTAGGCGTCATACCTGACTCCTTACCTTCCTCGAGATCCCAATCTTCAGAGTTGCGTTTAATTCTTTCCAATAAATCCCATCTGAATTCAATAGTCTTCATCATAAAAGAACCAGTACAAGAAGTATCGAGCATGCAGCGATTGTTGAGAGAAAGCCGAGCATAAAAATTTTGAATTATCATTTCTCTTGAGAGGTCATGATTGGGGCATGAATATAACATTGACTTAAGCCTCCCCCAAGCTTGAGCGATGCTTTCTCCTTCGCGAGGCCAAAAATTATATATGTAATTACGATCACGATGAACAAGATGCATAGGATAAACTTCTGATGAAATTCCAATTTCAATTGGTTGTAGTTCCATGATCCCATATCATCACATAGCCTAAACCATGTCAATGCCTCTCCCTTCAAAGATAAAGGGAAGACCTTCTTCTTGACAACATCATCGGGCATACCTGCAAGCTTAAATAATCCACAAACTTCATCCACATAGATTAGGTGCAAGTCGGGATGCAATGTTCCATCTCCTGTAAAAGGATTAGCTAGCAGTTTCTCTATCATACCCGAAGGAATTTCAAAGTAAACATTTTCAGTAGGTTCAATAGGTTGAGGGGCAACTCTTTGCTCTACTGGTCAGGGTGAAGATACCACGAACAAGCCCCTCAAAGGATTATGTTCCATAGTAACAAGTGACAGTAAATTTCAGCACACTATATACATTTTTCCTTACCAATTTCCACTTACCAAAGGTGCTTCACTCACTGGCAATGGCGCCAGAAAAGAGTCTTAATGACAAGCGGTTTTCAGTAAGGTTTTCTCTGCAAGCACTAAAATTATCGGTAACAGATAGTTTTGTGATAAGGTAATTTGTAACGAGTAACAAGCAATGAAAGTAAATAAGTTTGCAGCAAAGTGGCCCAATCCTTTTTGTAGCAAAGGACAAGCCTGGACAAGTTCTTATATAGAGAAAAGCGCTCCCGAGGACACATGGGAATTATCGTCAAGCTAGTTTTCATCTTGGACAAGCATCCCACTTATGATTAACCCCTATTGCAAGCATCCGCAACTACAAAAGAAGTATTAAGGTAAACCTAACCATAGCATGAAACATATGGATCCAAATTAGCCCCTTACGAAGCAACGCATAAACTAGGGTTTAAGCTTCTATCACTCTAGCAACCCATCATCTACTTATTACTTCCCAATGCCTTTCTCTAGGCCCAAACAATGGTGAAGTGTCATGTAGTCGACGTTCACATAACACCACTAGAGGAGAGACAACATACATCTCATCAAAATATCGAACGAATACAAAATTCACACGACTACTTATAGCAAGACTTCTCACATGTCCTCAGGAACAAACGTAAGTACTCACAAATCATATCCATGTTCATAATCAGAGTGGTATTAATAT
Organism: Triticum aestivum; assembly: GCF_018294505.1. NCBI lineage: Eukaryota > Viridiplantae > Streptophyta > Magnoliopsida > Poales > Poaceae > Triticum > Triticum aestivum. The sequence continues at coordinate 618,419,556 of NC_057802.1, read as the reverse complement.
GCATAAAGGATCTGAACATATGATCTTCCACCGAATAAACCAACTAGCATCAACTAGAAGGAGTAATCAACACTACTAGCAACACACAGGTACCAATCTGAGGTTTTGAGACAAAGATTGGATACAAGAGATGAACTAGGGTTTGAGAGGAGATGTTGCTGGTGAAGATGTTGATGGAGATTCACCCCCTCCCGCTGAGAGGATCGATGGTGATGATGATGGCGACGATTTCCCCCTCCCGGAGGGATGTTTCCCCGGCTGAACAGCTCCCCCAGAGCCCTAGATTGGTTCCCCCAAGGTTCCGCCTCGTGGCGGCGGTGTTTCGTCCCGAAAGCTTGCTTATGATTTTTTTTTCAGGGTAAAAGACTTCATATAGCAGAAGATAGTCACCGGAGGCCTGCCAGGGGGCCCACGAGGCAGGTGGCGCGCCCAGGGGGGTAGGGCGCACCTCCCACCCTCGTGGACGGTGGGTGGCCCCCCTCTGGTATTTCTTCCGCTCAGTATTTTTTATTAATTCCAAAAATGACTTTCGTAGAGTTTCAGGACTTTTGGAGTTGTGCAGAATAGGTCTCTAATATTTGCTCCATTTCCAGCCCAGAATTGCAGCTGCCGGCATTCTCCCTCTTCATGTAAACCTTGTAAAATAAGAGAGAATAGGCATAAGTATTGAGACATAATGTGTAATAACAACCATAATGCAATAAATATCAATATAAAAGCATGATGCAAAATGAATGTATCAGATACCCGAATGGAAGTGGGATAAACTTGGCATGGATGTTATCACTGGATTACCCAGGACCCGTTCATGCTATGACTCTATTTGGGTTGTAGTCGATCGCTTGACGAAAGTATCCCATTTCATCCCTCTGAAGAGAACTTATACGAGTGCTAAATTGGCAAAGATATACATGACAAGGATCGTATGTCTGCATGGAGTTCCGAGGACCATCGTATCAGATAGAGGTACATAGTTTACTTCAAAGTTTTGGAATCAGTTGCATGAAACTTTGGGTACAAGGCTAGAATTCAGTACAGCCTTTCATCCACAGACAGATTGACAGACCGAGAGAGTCAATCAGATTCTGGAGAACATGTTGAGAGCTTGTGCGCCAAATTATGGATCTAGTTGGGATGATAATTTGCCCTACTGAGAGTTCTCCTATAACAACTATTATCAAGCCAGTTTGAAGTTGGCCCCCTTTTGAAGCTTTGTACGAAAGGAGGTGCAGGACACCATTATCGTGGGATGAAGTTGGAGATAGACAGTTGTTTGGACCAGACTTAATCAGAGATTCTGAGGAGAAGGGTAAGTTGATTCGGCTCAAGATAGTCCAGTCCATGCAGAAGAGTTATACAGATACTAAACGCAAGGAGATAGCCTACGCAGTCCGAGATAGAGCATATCTTCGTGTGTCCCCACTTCGAGGAGTTAAGCGTTTTGGAGTCAAGGGAAAGCTAGCACCACGTTTTGTGGGACCATATAGAGTTTTGGAACGCATGGGAGAAGTTGCCAACAAGTTGGAATTGCCCGAAGGATTATCAGAAGTTCATGATGTGTTTCACGTTTCCCAGCTGAAGAAGTGCCACGCAGAGATGGCCGACATTCCTCTGAGAGATACATCTTAAGGGGGTAGGTTTTTAACATCCCAATTTTCAATTTGGATGTTATACATAGATCATTCATATGCATTTCATATTTTATTGCATTTTGTTGTGATCAAAGAAATCTTAAGCAACTCAAGGACCCAAGGAGAGAGTTGGAGGTTTCATTTAATTTTCATATTTGAATTTATTTCAAATTTGAAAATTGGATCATATTTGATTTTCAATAATTTCTTTCCAATTATTTAAAACAATAAAAAATTAAATGAGAGAAGATAAAATGACTTCTTCAAAACAGAGGAGAAATATTGGAAAAGAAATTTTGAAGTCAAAATTATTTTATTTGAATTTTTCTTTGCTGTTTTATTCGCTTGAATTAGAAAAAATATGCATTTTTAAAAATTGCATTTAGTCCAGAAAAATGTTCACTTTGTCCCAAATATTAGGTACGGATGGTGAAATTTTTTCCTGGAATTTTAGGACTTTTAGTTTATTTATTAGGATTTTTCTTGGCAGCGCCGATTATAAAAACAAAAAAAATTCACTGGGCCGGCCCAGCCGAGCCAGGCCAGGCCCAGCGCCCGCCAACGTCCGCACCGACCCCGCCGCGGAGTCTCCACTGCCGCCGCGACCGGAGTCCGGTCCGGACTCCTCTCCGCCGCCCCCTTTCCCAACCCGGATTCGGCCGCCCCTCCACCTATATATACTCCCCCCCGACCCCCTCTCTCACCTCAACCACCGCCGCCCAAGCCACCATCGCCACCCGCTCGCGCCGCCGCACCGCACACCCCCCCCCCCCCGCCGCTGCTGCTGCTGTGCTGCTGTGTCGCGCCGCCGCCGCTCGCTCCTGCCGCCGCCCACGCTAGTCGCCGTCGCCGTTGCCACACCCCGAAGGAGCCGCCGCGCGCCGCCGGAGTCGCCGCCCCGCCGTTGACGGCTTCGACCGAGCCGGTATAAACCATCCCGGTTCGCTGGTTTAGTTTCGGTTTTTTTTCGGTTTTTCGTTTAGATCGGTTCGTTTTTATTCGCTACTTTAAATAACGAACGTTCACTCGTTTAGCCTCTGTAACGAACAGTTTTTGTTCGTTAGGTTCTGTTAGCGGACATTCGTCCGATAGATTTTTTTCTTTTTAGTTTTATTTTCGGCCAGAGAATTATCCGCGAATAGTTTTCTCGCGATTTAGCCCCTGATCTTAAAACTAGCGTAATTTTTAGCTCGTTTATCCAAATTACATGAAACCAATGCCTAAATCTTCGTAATGATCCCCTCTTTCTAAAAGAAAATGTCTGCGATAATTGGGTCAACAATTTTTTGGATGCTCCATCATTGATCCATTCATTGATTTTAATCATCCTTTGGTGATAGCAATCCAAGAAAGATAACCTGAAAGGAGGGATCAGGTAAAAACTAAATGCTAATGTCGCTGCACTCCTTTCAGGCTATATTTCTAGACTTTCTCGGTGAGGTGTCACCTGATCCAAATGCCTAGTGAGACCTTGTTTAGATCATGCAAACTGAAGGATTGAGAATAGGGATTTAGAGGAGGGGGTGATTAGACCCTTCACAAGTCAAAGTTGCGTTATGTTCCTTGGAATAACATTGTTTACGCCAGCCGCCAAAACATTGTTATGTTGGTCGGAATAGCATTGTTAGCGCCAACTGCAAACATTGTTTCTACTCGCCTCGAAACATTGTTATTGACACCGCCACACAATGGTCCACCCGTGAAGAAACAATGCCTGGATTTGCCGTGCGCCGCTGCCTCTCGTCGTCTTCCGCCGGTTCTTCTGGTTGCGCCAACTCCTATTAGGAGTAGGGATGGACTCCCAGGCCTCCCACGCCTAGGTACTTGTGGCAGTTTCAAAAGGGTTCAAAAGGGCCAACTACCCCCTCTCGATCGCGACCATGTCGCCCCCGCGGGTGGCCAGCCGCGCCTCACCTCCTTCCTGCGAGCCCTCCCCCTCTCTCCTCCTCCTCCCTGCCGCCATCTCTGGCACCCGCAGCGGGCCTGGCCCGGGCGACGTTGGCGGCGGCGGCCCCCGGCCCTTCCCCGTCAAGGGTTTCTCCAGCGCGGGATGGAGCGCTTCGGGCGGTGTCTTTAGGCGGCGGCGGTCCTGCGCGGCGGCGGGGTTTCCTTGCGCGGGCGGGGGCGAGCTCTGGGCGGCGGCGGCGCCGTTGGCGGCCGGGCAGTGCGGTGGCGCGGCTGGCGGCGCCCGCCCGCCCGAGATCTGGGCCCTTCGGGCCCCATCTGAGCCAGGGCGGGCCAGCGACAGGCGTGGTGTTGGCGTGGCCCTCAGGAGGCAGTGCCGAGCGGCGATGATCGGCGGGGTGCTGGCGGCGTCGACGCCAGCCTGCTGCAGCGCTGCCGGTGGGCTTCGCGGGCCCATTTCGGGCCTGGCCGGGCCAGGGTGGCTTTGTATGCCCCACTGCCATGTCCGGACGGCTACCGTGACGGTGCCGGAGGCGCGGACCTCCCGCACGACAGCGGTGGAGGTGGTTCCCTCCCGCTCGGCCTTGGTGTTGCTGCTCCCGTCGCTTGGATCTTCTCTCCAGTCTTCTTGGCCTAGTGGTGGTGCTCGCAGCGAGACGGCGTTGGTGGCGGCGCAACCGTGATGGCACATGGTTGGACGGTGGTTTGGCTGGTTGGCTTTGGTTGGCCAGTGGGGTTTGGAGTGCGGGAGAAATCCTTGCCGGTTCGTCCGGCTCCGATGCGGTGACACCGGCGAGTGCCACTATCCCTTCTTGGAGGTTGTCGGGAGTAGCTATCCTCCACCTCCCTCCGCGTACTGGGGGAAACACTAGGACTTGTCCGGGTAGCAGCGTCGTCGGCGTCACATCCCTTCTTGGAGGTGCTGCTTAGTTCACGGTAGATCAGGGCCTTGGCGATGGTGGTTTGTTTCCGGAGGGCGCAACGGTCGCGGGTCTTCCGTGCTTTGTCGAGTTGCCGCTGTTGGCATTTATTTCTTTTTCTTTTTTTTGGGGCATGATTTGCTGCTCGCCCCAGCATTGCGATGTGTACAATGGTGGTTTGCTTTAGAATACAAATCGGGGGAAACGCTTTTTGGGTAAAGGGCCAACTATCAAATAATATGTAACGTCACCATATCCTTCAAACCCACAAATTTGAATTAAAATCACACAGTTCTAAGTTCAAAAGATGTCTCGGCTAAATCAAACATGCGCGCATAGTAGACTTATGGAGTTTCCCCATACATGCGCGCATGTGGCATATCACAAGCCAGCTGGTTGCATCTAAGCTCAACTCATACTTTACTGCCTAGATAATCCTGGTGTGTGCCATTCACTGAATTCAAAATGTACAACCACCCAGGCGCCGAGATTCAAGAATACAAAAACAGCAGAGTACTTAGATAATTTTGCTGTGTGCCATGCAGTGAGATAAAAAATGTAATATCATCCTGACACCAAAATTCAAGAATACTGAAGCAACACAAAAACAGTAGGTTGTAAATCCTTTATAGAGAAGCAACGATAACTGCTGTTACCATCCCACAAGGGCATCTCAATCCCGTATTAATTAGTACACGATCTCGCAATTTACCGCCATTATCTTCTGTCATGTTTGACCGCCACCGACCCATGTGTACATATGCTTCAATATTCAGAGATGACCTGTCAGTTCTTGCTGTTGCACAGCACACAAGCTAGGCCTAGCCGTCTGGTACTAACAAGAATGGGCTTCAACTGTTTGAGATGCATTTCCTTGGAAGTAGTATTTCCTGTTGAGATCGGCATTATGGATCATGAGTTCAACGACGTGTTGACACCAGCTTTTTGCGTGGCAGAAAACATGATTAAGAAGGCATCAAATGAAAAAGTGTCCAATATAAAAAATCACCATGTGGTTGAAATGAACAACTTTGATGTTTGGGTCGTCACTATCCGGTCTCATATCGAGGGCGAAATTGTACTCGAAATGTCGAAATTTTCCATTCAGAGTACTATTTGGACGATTACGCCTCGAAGACAACCTCTGATGATGGAGTTTTCTACATGGATTGTCTTATCTCCTCGATATAATTTATTTAGATATGGAATTCATCTCGTATGCAAAAGTTGAAGCCGATGCACTGCAGATCGACCATTAGTAAAAGATGGCCTCGGCACCCGTGTGGGTGATGTCTAATGGGTCGCATGAGCGATTTGGTCCTCAAGGTGACCTCGAATGGAAAAACGTTCAACACAAAAATTGTTTTTCTCCTCGAAACATTTAAATTTTCTTTTGGGAACATGTTCATCCAAGGTCAGCTGTGGCCTGTGAGACCCAAAAACCGAATTGATGTCTTTGATTTACCTAAATCCGTGTTCAAGTAATTTTGAAAAGATTTGGATGCGATATGGAGTCATTTCCTTGTACGGCAAGTCCAGCCACATCATAAATAGATGAGAGGTGATGGCCGATTGAAAAACACACTATCGAGCAAATCAATCTACTAATTTTGCTTCTTCATCTACTTTTTATCTCTCTCCCTTGTATCTTTCTCGTCGTCCTTCGTCATTATTCAAGATTGGGGGGGAAGCAAATCTGCAAGGCCTTAGGGGTGATCAGGTCTACCTAGCACAGCCCATAGCTGTTGCAAACCCTGATGGGATCCCTCCCAAGTGTGTTGGGTTTCGGGTCTACAAAGCGCCCGTCGGGTTGCTTGTGTACCGCGCTTTCGGTCGGGTCTCCTTCAACATGAGCCGTGGCGCGTCACCCACGGCGTCGAGGATACACGATGACGTGTTCGTGTGTGAACACACATTTTGGCGACTCTGCCGGGGACGAAGCTTCAAACCTTCTACAGCCCGTTCATGCTGGTCATCAACAGTTCGCTATCAAGAAAAATAATAAGAATATGCAATCCCTGTGTAGCTGCACTTAATTAATATGGTGTCACTACACTAGTAGAAAAAGGGCCATTCGAACCGGTTCGTGAGGGCCATTTGTCCCGGTTCCCGAACCGGGACTAAAGGGTCGTAGCGCAAGCCCTCTACCTTTAGTCCCGGTTCGGTCGGGAACCGGGACATATGGGGCTCCACGTGGCCGGAGCGGCTTGCCCATGCAGGAGCGGCTTGACCAAAGGGCTTCCACGCGTCAGCAGTTCAGGGGCTGGGTTTTTTTTCTGAAGGGGGGGGGGGTTTGCGGGGTTTTGGGGGTTTTGTAGGGTTAATATAGGGGTTTCCTATATTGTGTTAGCTAGCTAATAGAGAGGAGTGTCCTCTCTTATCTCCGTGCTTGGTCGACGCTACGTATAGAGAGGACTCGACACGCTAGCTAGCTAGTAAGCAAATGAAGGAAACCATTCAGTACAGAAGATCGTCATGAACGTATATACACAGAGAGAAGTGATCGACCTCTCCTTCTCCGATAGATTGGTCGAACAACAAGTTTTCGTATATCTATCCGACGCTATTGGCTACATATATATATACAATATAAGATCTCTTGCGTCCCCTAACATCTGAACTCAACTTCCACATGGTATTCTCCGTGTTTGTCGATGACGTGGTCAAGAAAGAATCCAGCCAATTCCTCTTGAATTGCTCGTATGTGATCTTGTGGTAGGAGTTCATCCCGCGTCTGCCACATCTAATTTCAAGAAGGGGGTCAATACATATATATGAATGAAACTCAACACAAATGATGGTAATAAAATAAAATTGTGAATATTATTGCTTACGCACTTCATATTGTTATTTAGAGTAGCCCCGCTCACAGGTGGTGTGGTGGATGAACTCGCAAATGTAGTATCCACACAAATCATTCTCGGGTTCCTGCCACAACCACTTTACAAGAAATAAAGGTCAACCAAACTGATAAGCAAAGCATGATAAATGGTATTGATGGAACTAGCTAGAATCAATGGGAGATGCGCGGAACTAGCTAGTAGCTAGTACTTACTTTCGGGTGGTCAAATCGCAGTTGCGCCGGCAGTCCCGGAGCTTGTGCGGTGAACTTTTTCCAAACCCTGCCAGACAAAGAAAACAATTACTTGATATCAGGAAATGAACAAAGTTGCCGATATGGTGCGATAATGATCGATTGAACTTACTTCTTGAGCATTTTAGTCATGGTCGCATAGTCCTCTAGATTTTTTCGTTTGGAGTCTATGATGGTCACTAGTCCCTGCTCAAGTTTAATCTCTAGCAGAATAAAGTGGAACCTGCGCATGCATGCATAACTCATCAATTACATTACTATAACCTTGACTAATAAGGGAAACCGAATATGCACAAGACAGTAACACTCACTTGTATTCGTAAGGAAAGAGTATTGTAGCTTTGTTTTGATTTCAAAGTAACGATGTGAGCAACTTGGCCTCGGTTTGTCTGGCATCATGTTTAACACTCCATTCATCCATGAGATTTGTGTTAGTGAACCCAATATCACCTACTTGTCTTTTCTTTAATTCGGCGATCTTCAATCTGCATAATATAGTGAGGATAATTATATGTACATGCAATGAAAGAGCTGAGATATATATAGAGACTTAACTAATTACAGAGAAGTAGTACTTACAGACAGTAGCAAGTGATGATTGTTTTATCGAGGGCCTTTTGATTGAAAACCTGGAAGAACTCCTCATATGGAACTAACAACAAATCAATACCAACGAGGTCGTGCTCCTCTTTAACCGATAGCGACAAAGTATTTTTCCCAGACTTCCTGCAGATGTCCATGTACCAATCATGAAATCTTTGCATCATCATTGTTAGGGAAGTACCAGGTCGTCGGCCATGTAATCTCCAGGATCGGTACCGGGCAGCACCCCGGAAGATTAGCGACGATATTGCTAGACACACTGAGCGGGGGGCACGATTGCTTCGCTTATTCGCCAAGCTGGGGAATTTGTTTCCCTTTTCTCCATTCCGCTTCTGGCTGTACTACCTCCCGTTCTAGAGGCTTGAGAGACGATGGACCGTATCTGTATTGCCTCCCGCCTCTGGCTGTAGTGCTAGACGCCGGAGCAGCCGGAGCGGCTGCAGCTGTCTTCTTCCGTTACTTAAGAGGCGGAGCAGCAGGAGGTAGACTGCTACGATGCGCCGGAGCAGCCGGAGCGGCGGCGTCTGTGTTCCGCCGTCGCTTACGAAGAGGGGAAGGAGGAGGCGGGCTGCTCGGACGCGCCGGAGCAGGCAAAGAAGGAGGCGGAGTACTGCCGCCCTCACGCGCCGGAGCAGTTGGCGGAGTGCCCTGATCACTCGCCGGAGGAGGAGGAGGAGGCGGATAAGGCGGAGTGCCCAGCTGACTAGCAGGAGCCGTGAAGTTCTGAAGCTTGATGTGCTCCTTCCGCCGTAGACACGGAGTATGCATAGCAAGACCCAGGTGAGTCTCCCCATCACCTGTAGGGTGGTCAAGCTGGAGCTCCTCAAATCCCTCCGTTATTTCGTCCACCATCACAACAACATAGCCTCATGGAATCGGACGACAGTGAAAGTTTGCTCCGGGTGAAGGAGGGAACACAGAGCCGACAGCCGCCTTGACTTTGAGCTGATCCCATTGCGTCATAAGGACGAATGGCTCGTCTGTGTACCCTAGATTGTTCAGATCCACTGATGTCATTCCGTATTGTGGGTCTACCTGTACCCCGCCTCCTGACAGATTGACCCATTTGCAGTTAAACAAAGGGACCTTAATATCATTTCCATAGTCAAGTTCCCATATGTCCACTATGTAACCATAATATGTGTCCTTTCCCCTCTTGGTTGCTGCACCAAAGCGGACACCACTGTTTTGGTTGATGCTCTTTTGATCTTGGGCGCTCGTGTAAAATGTATTCCCATTTATCTCGTACCCTTTGTAGGTCATTACAGTCGAAGATGGTTCCCTTGCCAACGAGTACAGGTCATTGGAAACAGTGTTGTCACACTTGAGACGTGTTTGGAACCAACTGCCGAAACTCCTGATGTGTTCACATGTAATCCAGTCCTCACACTGGCCCGGTTGTTTGGAGTGCAGAATGTTCTTGTGTTCATCGACATACTGGGTCACCAAGGTAGAATTCTGTAGAACCGTGTAGTGTGCTTGAGACCAAGAATGCCCATCCCTACATACTATTGAGTCCCCTCCTAGCGTGCCTTTTCCACCCAGTCTCCCCTCATACCGCGATTGAGGGAGACCTGTCTTCTTAAGGTCAGGAATAAAGCCAACACAAAACCCAATGTCATCCTCTGTTTGATGGCCCATGGAGATGCTTCCTTCTGGCCTAGCGCGGTTACGGACATATTTCCTTAGGACTCCCATGAACCTCTCAAAGGGGAACATATTGTGTAGAAATACAGGGCCCAGAACGACAATCTCGTCGACTAGAAGAACTAAAACATGCTTCATGATATTGAAGAAGGATGGTGGGAACACCAGCTCGAAACTGACAAGACATTGCGCCACATCACTCCTTAACCTTGGTAGGATTTCTGGATCGATCACCTTCTGGGAGATTGCATTGAGGAATGAACATAGCTTCGCAATGGCTAATCGAACGTTTTCTGGTAGAAGCCCCCTCAATGCAACCGGAAGCAGTTGCGTTATAATCACGTGGCAGTCATGAGACTTTAGGTTCTGGATTTTTTCTCTGCCATATTTATTATTCCCTTTATATTTGACGAGTAGCCAGACAGGACCTTCATACTGAGCAGGCATTCAAAGAAGATTTCCTTCTCTTCTTTGGCAAGAGCGTAGCTGGTACGACCTTCATACTGCTTTGGAGGCAAGCCGTCTTTTTCGCGCAAACGTTGCAGGTCCTCCCGTGCCTCCACTGTATCTTTTGTCTTCCCATACACGCCCAAGAAGCCTAGCAGGTTCTCGCAAAGGTTCTTCGTCACGTGCAACACGTCGATCGAAGAGCGGACCTCTAGGTCTTCGTAGTAGGGTAGGTCCCAAAATATAGATTTCTTCTTCCACATGGGTGTGCGTCCCTCAGCGTCATTCGGAACAGCTAGTACGTGATCACCGGTACGCATGGCGGGCTTCTTCCGGTGATCTGCCTCGCCTTTGAAGTGCTTGCCTTTCTTTCGACGTTGATGGTTGGTCGGAAGGAATTGACGATGCCCCAGGTAAACATTCTTCCTGCATTTGTCAAGGTATATACTTTGGGTGTCATCTAAACAGTGCGTGCATGTGTGGTATCCCTTATTTGTCTGTCCTGAAAGGTTACTGAGAGCAGGCCAATCATTGATGGTGACAAATAGCAATGCATGCAGGTCAAATTCCTCCTGTTTGTGCTCATCCCACACACGTACACATTTTCCAATCCACAGCTATAAAAGTTCTTCAACTATTGGCCTTAGGTACACATGAATGTCGTTGCCGGGTTGCTTAGGGCCTTGGATGATCACTGGCATCATAATGAACTTCCGCTTCATGCATAGGCAAGGAGGAAGTTTATAGATACATAGAGTCACGGGACAGGTGCTGTGATTGCTGCTCTGCTCCCCGAAAGGATTAATGCCATCCGTGCTTAAACCAAACCATACGTTCCTTGCGTCACCTGCAAACTCCTCCCAGTAATTTCTCTCGATTTTTCTCCACTGCGACCCGTCGGCGGGTGTTCTCAACTTCCTGTATTTCTTATGGTCATCTCTGTGCCATCGCATCAACTTGGCATGCTCTTTGTTTTTGAACAGGCGTCTCAACTGTGGTATTATAGGAGCATACCACATCACCTTGGCAGGAACCCTCTTCCGGGGGCGCTCGCCGTCAACAGCACCAGGGTCATCTCGTCTAATCTTAAACCGCAATGCACCGCATACCGGGCATGCTTTCAAATCCTTGTATGCACCACGGTACAGGATGCAGTCATTAGGGAATGCATGTATCTTCAGCACCTGCAATCCTAGAGGGCAAACAACCTTCTTTGTGTATACGTACTGTCGGGTAATTTGTTATCCTTTGGAAGCTTCTTCTTCAATATTTTCAGTAGCTTCTCAAATCCTTTGTCAGGCACAACATTCTCTGCCTTCCACTGCAGCAATTCCAGTACGGTACCGAGCTTTGTGTTGCCATCTTCGCAATTGGGGTACAAACCTTTTTTGTGATCCTCTAGCATGCGATCGAACTTCACCTTCTCCTTTTGACTTTCACACTGACTCCTTGCATCAACAATGACCAGGCGGAGATCATCATCGGGCACATCGTCTGGTTCCTCTTGATCTTCAACAGCTTCCCCCTTGCAGCATCACCGTATTCGAGGGGCACATAGTTCTCATCGTCCTCTTCTTCTTCGTTGTCTTCCATCATAACCCCTATTTCTCCGTGTTTGGTCCAAACATTATAGTGTGGCATGAAACCCTTATAAAGCAGGTGGGTGTGAATGATTTTCGAGTTAGAGTAAGACTTCGTATTCCCACATATAGGGCATGGACAACACATAAAACCATTCGGCTTGTTTGCCTCAGCCACTTCCAGAAAATCATGCACGCCCTTAATGTACTCGGAGGTGTGTTTTTCACCATACATCCGTTGCCGGTTCATCTGCGTGCATTATATATAATTAATACTATCAAAAACCATTACAGAACATCATGAATAGATAATTAAGAGACCAAATTAATAGAAGTTCATGATCACATTAAAACCAAAGTACATACATAGTTCTCATCTAACAACATATAGCTCTCCGGAGCATCTAATTAATTAAACCATACATTGAAACTATGTAAAACATTTCAATGCCAAAACAAATGCGATCATAATCGCAACCAAGGTAAAAATTGATCCAACGGCATAATGATACCAAGCCTCGGTATGAATGGCATATTTTATAATCTTTCTAATCTTCAAGCGCATTGCATCCATCTTGATCTTGTGACCATTGACGACATCCGCAACATGCAACTCCAATATCATCTTCTCCTCCTCAATTTTTTTTTATTTTTTCCTTCAAGAAATTGTTTTCTTCTTCAACTAAATTTAACCTCTCGACAATAGGGTCGGTTGTAATGTCCGGTTCACATACCTCCTAGATAAATAAAACCTATGTCACGTTGGTCGGCATAATTGTCATAAACAATAAATGAACCAAATAGTTATAAAAGATCTCAACAATCATGGACTGACGAACCAAACTGACGAACCTAAAAATTGCTTTTCTAAAATAGGAATGGACGTTTCAGATTATAGTTTGTTCAGTGTACGGTCCAATCTCTTACAAGCTTAGTTGTTCCAAAGTGGCTGCAACCGGTGGATTCAATTAATATATGCTACTCAAGTTTTGTGTTAGTTTGTATTCTGTAGTACAGGTTTTGATATATGTAGAAAATTCAACGTATTTTGTACTATATTATTTTCATAGTTAAAATTCCAAGAACAACAAAATTTTATGTAAGTTACAAAAATTGGATGAAAAGCACGTCGGCTGCATTGTATTTGTGATGTCATGACGTACCACCTTTCATCGATTCCACTTGGAGAATACAGAATGAGTATACACCTAGAAGCTATGTATTCATGATCTTAAGAAAATGCTAGCAACTCAAGGCCTCATGTTTATTTAGCTGTTTGGTAGCAGGGCATGATAATATATACATCACCTTGCTCTCTCTCTCTCTCTCTCTCTTCATTAGTTATGATCTAAATTTGAGAATGTAGTGTGCAGTTTTAGTTTGTGGTTGTTAGCAAACATTTGAATATTATATGTTCGTGCAATGAACAAATTGTCCTTATAATAAACATTCAAGAGCTGGATACAAATTATCTTAATTCGTAGTTAGTGCTTTTTATAAATAAAACAAATGCTTTTCAAACTCTAGTAGAAAACAGGGCTTTGGTTCAGGCCAGATAAGCCAATTAGTCCCGTTTCAGTCACGAACCGGGACCCATGGGGGCATTGGTCCCGGTCCGTGAGGCCAAGGGGCCTGCCGGGCCTCGTGGGGGCATTGGTCCCGGTTCGTCTGGACCCTTTGGTCCCGGTTGGTGGGACGAAGCGGGACCATTGGGCCTCGCTCCTAGCCCTCCACCATTGGTCCCCATTGGTGGCTTGAACCGGGACCAAAGGGTGTCCTTTAGTCCCGGTTCAAGCCACGAACTCGGACCAATGATGTGCCTATATATACCCCCTCGCCGGCGAGCAGAGCACTCCACACTGCTCTGTTTTTTCTGGCCGGTGAGGGGAGGGCTTTGTGGTGCTCTAGCTCACCTCCTATGCACATGAGGTGTTCGATGGAATGCCCAAGCCACACTACTTAAGCTTTCTCCTCTCCAAGCTCGACCTCCAAGCTCCATTTTCCTCAATATTTGTCTAGGTTTAGCGGTCCGTCACGTCCCGTCCCGTCTTCACAGCCGTCGATCGCCCACGCCGATCTCGTCGCCGGCACCACCGTGGTGAGCCCCTTGTTCTTATCTTCTTTGTGAAAGGAAAAAATTTCTTACTTGTATGTTTAGATAGATACTTGTATAGTTTTCTTACTTTTAGTATTGCTTCTTATTATATAGTGCGATGGTTTTGGTATCCCACCCCGTCGGCCCTCGTCCTATCTATGATTCGGATGTGGTATATATTATCTTTTATAACTATTTGGTTCATTTATTGTTTATGACAATTATGCCGACCAACGTCACATAGATTTTATTTATCTAGGAGGTATGTGAACCGGAAATTACAACCGGCCCTATAGTCGAGAGGTTAAATTTAGTTGAAGAAGAAAACAATTTCTTGAAGGAAAAAATAAAAAAAATTGAGGAGGAGAAGATGATATTGGAGTTGCATGTTGCGGATGTCGTCGATGGTCACAAGATCAAGATGGATGCAATGCACTTGAAGATTAGAAAGAATAGAAAATATACCATTCATACCGAGGCTTGATATCATTATGCTGTTGGATCAATTGTTACCTTGGTTACGATTATGATCGCATTTGTTTTCCCATTGAAATGTTTTACATAGTTTCAATGTATGGTTTATTTAATTAGATGCTCTGGAGAGCTATATGTTGTTCAATGAGAACTATGTATGTACTTTGGTTTTAATGTGATGATGAACTTCTATTAATTTGATCACTTAATTATCTATTCATGATGTTCTGTAATGGTTTTTGACACACTTAATTATATATAATGCACGCAGATGAACCAACAATGGATGTACGGGGACAGACACACCTCCGAGTACATTAAGGGCGTGCATAATTTTCTCGAAGTGGCTGAGGCAAACAAGCAGAATGGTTTTATGTGTTGTCCATGCCCTATATGTTGGAATACGAAGTCTTACTCTGACTCGAAAACCATTCACACCCACCTGTTTTATAAGGGTTTCATGCCACACTATAATGTTTGGAACAAGCACGGAGAAATAGGGGTTATGATGGAAGACAACTAAGAATAAGAGGACGCTGACAACTATGTGCCCCCTAAATACAGTGATGCTGCAACGGGGGAAGCTGTTGAAGATCAAGAGGAACCAGAGGATGTGCGCGATGATGATCTCCGCCGGGTCATTGTTGATGCAAGGAGACAGTGCGAAAGTCAAAAGGAGAAGCTGAAGTTCGATCGCATGTTAGAGGACCACAAAAAAGGTTTGTACCCCAATTGCAAAGATGGCAACACAAAGCTCGGTACCGTACTGGAATTGCTGCAGTGGAAGGCAGAGAATGGTGTGCCCGACAAAGGATTTGAGAAGCTACTGAAAATATTGAAGAAGAAGCTTCCAAAGGATAACGAATTGTCCGACAGTACGTATGCAGCAAAGAAGGTTGTATGCCCTCTAGGATTGGAGGTGGAGAAGATACATGGATGCCCTAATGACTGCATCCTGTACCGTGGTGCGTACGACGGTTTGAACGCAAGCCCGGTATGCGGTGCATTGCGGTATAAGATCAGACGAGATGACCCTGGTGATGTTGACGGCGAGCGCCCCCGGAAAAGGGTTCCTGCCAAGGTGATGTGGTATGCTGCTATAATACCACGGTTGAAACTCCTATTCAGAAATAAAGAGCATGCCAAGTTGATGCGATCGCACATAGAGGACTGTAAGAAAGACGGGAAGTTGAGAGCACCCGCTGACGGGTCGCAGTGTGGAAAAATCAAGAGAAAGTACTGGGAGGAGTTTGCAGGTGACGCAAGGAACGTATGGTTTGGTTTAAGTGCGGATGGCATTAATCCTTTTAGAGAGCAGAGCAGCAATCACAGCACCTGGCCCGTGAATCTATGTATCTATAACCTTCCTCCTTGGTTGTGCATGAAGTGGAAGTTCATTATGATGCCAGTTCTGATCCAAGGCCCGAAGCGACCCGGCAACGAGATTGATGTGTACCTAAGGCCATTAGTTCAAGAACTTTTACAACTGTGGATTGGAAACGGTGTACGTGCATGGGATGATCACAAACAGGAGGAATTTGACCTGCATGCGTTGCTATTTGTCACCATCAATGATTGGCCTGCTCCGAGTAACCTTTCAGGACTGACAAACAAGGGATACCACGCATGCACGCACTGTTTAGATGACACCGAAAGTATATACCTGGACAAATGCAGGAAGAATGTGTACGTGGGGCATCGTCGATTCCTTCCGACCAACCATCAATGTCGAAAGAAAGGCAAGCATTTCAAAGGCGAGGCAGATCACCGGAAGAAGCATACCATGCGTACCGGTGATCATGTACTTGCTATGATCAATGATTCAAAAGTAATCCTTGGAAAGGGTCCCATCAGACTATCTGTTCCGAATGACGCCGAGGGACGCGCACCCATGTGGAAGAAGAAATCTATATTTTGGGACCTACCCTACTGGAAAGACTTAGAGGTCCGCTCTTCAATCAACCTGATGCACGTGACGAAGAACCTTTGCGTGAACCTGCTAGGCTTCTTGGGCGTGTATTGGAAGACAAAAGATACACCGGAGGCACGGGAGGACCTGCAACGTTTGCACGAAAAAGACGGCATGCTTCCAAAGCAGTATAAAGGTCCTGCCAGCTATGCTCTTACCAAAGAAGAGAAGGAAATCTTCTTTGAATGCCTGCTCAGTATGAAGGTCCCGTCTGGCTACTCGTCGAATATAAAGGGAATAATAAATATGGTAGCGAAAAGTTTCCAGAACCTAAAGTCTCATGACTGCCACGTGATTATGACGCAACTACTTCCGGTTGCATTGAGGGGGCTTCTACCGGAAAATGTTTGATTAGCCATTGTGAAGCTATGTTCATTCCTCAATGCAATCTCTCAGAAGGTGATCGATCCAGAAATCCTACCAAGGTAAAGGAGTGATGTGGCGCAATGTCTTCTTAGTTTCGAGCTGGTGTTCCCGCCATCCTTCTTCAATATCATCACGCACGTCCTAGTTCATCAAGTCGACGAGATTTTTGTTCTGGGCCCTTTATTTCTACACAATATGTTCCTATTTGATGTTCATGGGAGTCCTAAAGAAATATGTCCGTAACCGCGCTAGGCAAGAAGGAAGCATCTCCATGGGCCATCAAACAGAGGATGTCATTGGGTTTTGTGTTGACTTCATTCCTGACCTTAAGAAGATAGGTCTTCCTCAATCGCGGTATGAGGGGAGATTGGGTGGAAAAGGCACGCTAGGAGGGGACTCAACAATATGTAGGGACGGGAATTCTAGGTCTCAAGCACACTACATGTTTCTATAGAATTCTACCTTGGTGACCCTGTATGTCGATGAACACAAGAACATTCTACGCTCCAAACACCCAGACTAGTGTGATGACTGGATTACATGTGAACACGTCAGGAGTTTCGGCAGTTGGTTCCAAAAAAGTCTCAGGTGTGACAACACTGTTTCTGATGACCTGTACTCGTTGGCGAGGGAACCATCTTCGACTGTAATGACTTACAAAGGGTACGAGATTAATGGGATTACATTTTACACGATCGCCCAAGATCAAAAGAGCACCAACCAAAATAGTGGTGTCCTCTTTGATACAGCAACCAAGAGGGGAAAGGACACATATTATGGTAACATAGTGGACATATGGGAACTTGACTATGGATATGATATTAAGGTCCCTTTGTTTAAGTGCAAATGGGTCAATCTGTCAGGAGGCGGGGTACAGGTAGACCCATGGTACGGAATGACAATAGTGGATCTGAACAATCTGGGGTACACAAACGAACCATTCGTCCTAGCCAATGATGTGGCGCATGTTTTCTATGTGAAGGACATGTCTACCAAACCGAGAAAAAGAAAAGATAAGGAAGCGGTAAAGTAACTAAGCAAAGAACAATATGTGAAAAGCTCGTAGGCATTGGATCAGTGATGGATAATTATGTCGGATGCGATTCCTCATGCAACGGTTATAACATAGGGTGACAAAGAACTAGCTCCAGTTCATCAATGGAATGTAGGCATGTATTCCGAATATAGTCATACGTGCTTATGGAAAAGAACTTGCATGACATCTTTTGTCCTACCCTCCCGTGGCAGCGGGGTCCTATTGGAAACTAAGGGATATTAAGGCCTCCTTTTAATAGAGTACCGGACCAAAGCATTAACACTTAGTGAATACATGAACTCCTCAAACTACGTTCATCACCGAGAGTGGTCCCGATTATTGTCACTTCGGAGTTGTCGGATCATAACACATAATAGGTGACTATAGACTTGCAAGATAGGATCAAGGACTCACATATATCCATGAAAACATAATAGGTTCAGATCTGAAATCATGGCACTCGGGCCCTAGTGACAAGCATTAAGCATAGCAAAATCATAGCAACATCAATCTCAGAACATAGTGGATACTAGGGATCAAACCCTAACAAAACTAACTCAATTACATGGTAAATCTCATCCAACCCATCACCGTCCAGCAAGCCTACGATGGAATTATTCACGCACGGTGGTGGGCATCATGAAATTGGTGATGGAGGAAGGTTGATGATGACGACGGCAATGGATTCCCCTCTCCGGAGCCCCGAACGGACTCCAGATCAGCCCTCCCGAGAGAGTTTAGGGCTTGGTGGTGGCTCCGTATCATAAAATGCGATGAATCCTTCTCCCTGATTTTTTTTCTCCCCGAACGTGATAATATGGAGTTGGGGTTGAGGTCGGTGGAGCACCAGGGGGCCCACGAGGCAGGGAGCGCGCCCGGGGGGGTAGGCGCGCCCCCCACCCTCGTGGACAGGGTGTGGGCCCCCTGGCCTTGATTCTTTCGCCAATATTTTTATTAATTCCAAAAAGTTGCTCCGTGGATTTTTAGGCATTCCGAGAACTTTTATTTCTGCACAAAAAAAACACCATGGCAGTTCTGCTGAAAACAGCGTCAGTCCGGGTTAGTTCCATTCAAATCATGCAAATTAGAGTCCAAAACAAGGGCAAAAGTGTTTGGAAAAGTAGATACGATGGAGACGTATCAACTCCCCCAAGCTTAAACCTTTGCTTGTCCGCAAGCAATTCAGTTGACAAACTGAAAGTGATAAACAAAAACTTCTTCAAACTATTTTTGCTCTTGTTGTTGCAAATATGTAAAGCCAGCATTCAAGTTGTCAGCAAAGATTATGAACTGACCATATTCACAATAACAGTTAGGTCTCATGTTTACTCATCAACTAGCGAGCTATAATAATAAAACTCGGATGACAACACTTTCTCAAAACAATCATAATATGATATAACAAGATGGTATCTCGCTAGCCCTTTCTGGACCGCAAAACAGAAATGCAGAGCACCTCTGAAGATCAAGGACTGACTGGACGTTGTAATTCATGGTAAAGAGATCCAGTCATAGTCATACTCAATATAAATTAATAGTAATGCATGCAAATGACAATGGTGCTCTCCAACTGGTGCTTTTTCTAATAAGAGGGTGATGACTCAACATAAAAGTAAATAGATAGGCCCTTCGCAGAGGGAAGTAGGGATTTGTAGAGGTGCCAGAGCTCGATTTTGAAATAGAGATAAATAATATTTTGAGCGGTATACTTTCATTGTCAACATAACAACTGAGAGATCTCGATATCTTCCATGCTACACACATTATAGGCGGTTCCCAAACAGAATGGTAAAGTTTATACTCACCCACCACCAACAATCATCAATCCATGGCTTGCCCGAAACAACGGGTGCCTCCAACTAACAACAATCCTAGGGGAGTTTTGTTTGCAATTATTTTTGATTTGAGCATGGGACTGGGCATCCCGGTTACCGGCCATTTTCTCGTGAGTGAGGAGCGGAGTCCACTCCTCGTGAGAACAACCTGCCTAGCATGGAAGATATAGACAGCCCTAGTTGATACATGAGCTGTTCGAGCATACAAAACATAATTTTATTTGAAGGTTTAGAGTTTGGCACATACAAATTTACTTGGAACGGCAGGTAGATACCGCATATAGGAAGGTATGGTGGACTCATATGGTATAACTTTGGGGTTTATGGAAATGGATGCACAAGCAGTATTCCCGCTTAGTACAGGTGAAGGCTAGCAAAAGACTGGAAAGCGACCAACTGAGAGAGCGACAACAGTCTTGATCATGCATTAAAATTAATCAACACCGAGTGCAAGCATGAGTAGGATATAATCCACCATGAACATAAATATCGTGGAGGCTATGTTGATTTTGTTTCAACTACATTCATGAACATGTGCCAAGTCAAGTCACTCGAATCATTCAAAGGAGGATACCACCCTATCATACCACATCACAACCATTTTAATAGCATGTTGGCACGCAAGGTAAACCATTATAAACTCCTAGCTAATTAAGCATGGCATAAGAAACTATAATCTCTAATTGTCATTCCAAACATGTTTATTCATAATACGCTGAATCGGGAACGATGAACTAATCATATTTACAAAAACAAGATAGGTCGAGTTCATAGCAGCTTCTCTCATCTCAATCAGTCCATCATATATCGTCATTATTGCCTTTCACTTGCATGACCGAACGGTGTGTATAATAATAATAGTGCTCGTGCATTGGACTAAGCTGGAATCTGCAAGCATTCAATTCAAGGGAGAAGACAAGGTAATATGGGCTTTTGGTTAAATCAACAATAATGCATATGAGAGCCACTCAACATTTTCATCATGGTCTTCTCCACTCGACCCCCAAAGAACATAAAATAAGTAAAACTATGTACACGGGAAAGCTCCCAACAAGCAAAAGAAGAACAAGAAATCTTTTTGAGTTTTCTTTTAATTACTACTACTACAAGCATGGAATTCTTTGGTTTTTCCTATAGTTATTCAAACACACAAGAAGAAGGCAAGAAAAGGAAAATAAAATAGCATGGATAGTTCAATGAAAAAGTATGAGTACCGACAACTAGAATGAGTGTGTGAACATGAATGTAATGTCGGTGACAAATACGTACTCCCCCAAGCTTAGGCTTTTGGCCTAAGTTGGTCTATGCCCATGGATTAGAGCTACTGTCTCTGGTGTACTGAGGAGTGTCATCCGAGTGCCACTGGATGGCGCTCTCCTCCGGATCCCACTGATAAAAGGACTATCGATAAGGGTCAAGTGGTGGTTCCGGCTCAGGCTCTGGAGCTGATGTCTGGCTCCGGTATGCGTGAGAACGGCCTCCGGCAAGATGAGGTACGTGCCTGAAGGTAAGTCAAACAAAGAGGGTGCAGGCAAGATAATAGTCTCACTTTGAGTTTTATTAAGTCTCAAATTATACTTAAGCATCCTCTCATTATTTTTTACAATAAATTCATGTGCTACCATACTCTTATAATCTAGAAAAATAGGGGGCAACAACTTTTCCTCTTTCTCATAATGCCTAATAGGTATCCTAAAGTGTTTAGCAAGGCGTGAAGCAAAGATACCTCCAAAGATGGGGCCCTTTGTACGATTCAGACTTAATCGCTTAGCAATAAGAGCGCCTAAACTAACAATGTTATTGTGAAACAAAGTATGGCACAAAATAACAATATGAGGGGCACTAAGGTTTCCACAGTTCCCTCGACCAATTAAGCATCTACTAGCAAATATTGCAAAGTAACGTAGAACAGGAAAGTGTATGCTAGTAATTCTTGCATCGGAAACCTTCCTCGTTTCCCTTACAACAATCATATCAATAAATCCATCCACATCACTACGATGTGGTTCCCCTATGTTAACCTCGAAGGGTACCTTGCAAACCCCACAGAAATCATATAGTGACATCTCCCTAACCTCATCATATAAATGAAACTCCACTGAAGGTGGTGATTTCTTAGCATGAAAGAAAAAAATTTGCACGAAAGTATTAGTGAGTAGGAGATACTGATCGAGCTGGTCGTGGAGGAAGTCAGTGAGGCCTGCATTGTCAGCCAAATGATAAAAGTCATCATGTATCCCGGCTGCTCTCAAGAAATCATCACAAGGCCATTCACACGGCCGAACCTCCGTGGTGCGAGGGAGATTAAATTTGGGCTTTTTATTCTCTTCACTTTGCTTATCCTTCGAGCTTCGGCTCGAAGAGCCCCTCAAAAATCTCTTCATCATTTCCTGAAAATTTCTGAAATTTTTAGTAACTCAAAATAAAAGTGAACCAAACTCAACAAAATTGATAGCAACTACTCCCACAAGTGCCTAGAGACTATATCATGCATTAGAACTACTTGGGACCAAATAAATTTGACATGCAAGCTCAAGAACAGGGTCACCTTAGCAGCAAAAATTTGTAATGAATAAAGCACTAGAACAAAAACTAATTGGATCATTGGAAGAGTCACATACCAAAGAACAATCCCCCAAAGCATTTTTATGAGTGGAGCCTTGAGCAAGGAGATCGATAATGACAACAAGATGAGCTAGAACTCGTGCTTGAGCTGGTTGGTGATTTTTTGGGAGGAAGAAGATGTGTGTGGGTGCAGGAATAAGTGGAGGGGGGCCACCAGGGGCCCACGAGGCAGGGGGCGCGCCCTAGGGGGGTGGGCGTGCCCTGGACCCTCGTGGCCAGGTGCTTGCCCCCTCTGGTGTGTTCTCAGTGCCAAATATTCTCAAATATTCTAGAAAAAATCATATTTCATTTTCAGGGCATTTGGAGAACTTTTATTTTCGGGGTATTTTTTACTGCATGGATAAATCAGAAAACAGACAGAAAAATACTATTTTTGCTTTATTTAATCTGAATAACAGAAAGTAAAAGGAGGGTACAGAAGGTCGTGCTTTCTAACTTCATCCATCTCACGCTCATCAAAAGGAATCCACTAACAAGGTTGATCAAGTCTTGTTAACAAACTCATTCCGAATCGCATGAAACCGGAGAAATTTTGAATAACACTAGGTTACCTCAACGGGGATATGTACATCCCCAATAATAAGAATATCATATTTCTTCTTGACAGTAGGAAGAGGAAATTCAAAACCTCCAATAACAATCGATGGAATTTTTCCAATAGAATTTATACTGTGGACATGAGGTTGTTTCCTCGGAAAGTGTACCGTATGTTGATTACCATTAACATGAAAAGTGACATTGCCTTTGTCGCAATCAATAACAGCCCCTGCAGTATTCAAAAAGGGTCTACCAAGGATAATCGACATACTATCGTCCTCGGGAATATCAAGAATAACAAAGTCCGTTAAGATAGTAACGTTTGCAACCACAACAGGCACATCCTCACAAATACCAACAGGTATAGCGGTTGATTTATCGGCCATTTGCAAAGATATTTCAGTAGGTGTCAACTTATTCAATTCAAGTCGACGATATAAAGAGAGAGGCATGACACTAACACCGGCTCCAAGATCACATAAAGCAGTTTTAACATAGTTTCTTTTAATGGAGCATGGTATAGTTGGTACTCCTGGATCTCCAAGTTTCTTTGGTATTCCACCCTTAAAAGTATAATTAGCAAGCATGGTGGAAATTTCAGCTTCCGGTATCTTTCTTTTATTTGTAACAATATCTTTCATGTACTTAGCATAAGGATTCATTTTAAGCATATCAGTCAAACGCATACGCAAAAAGATAGGTCTAATCATTTCAGCAAAGCGCTCAAAATCCTCATCATCCTTTTTCTTGGATGGTTTAGGAGGAAAAGGCATGGGTTTCTGAACCCATGGTTCTCTTTCTTTACCGTGCTTCCTAGCAACGAAGTCTCTCTTATCATAACGTTGATTCTTTGATTGTGGGTTATCAAGATCAATAGCAGGTTCAACCTCTACATCATTATTATTGCTAGGTTGAGCATCAACATGAACATCATCATTAACATTATCACTAGGTTCATGTTCATCACCAGATTGTGTTTCAGCATCAGAAATAGAAATATCATTGGGATTCTCACGTTTGTCTACAACAGGTTCACTAGAAGCATGCAAAGTCCTATAATTTTTCTTCTTCTTCTTAGAAGGACTAGGTGCATCAACATTATTTCTCTGAGAATCTTGCTCAATTCTCTTAGGGTGGCCCTCAGGATACAAAGGTTCCTGAGTCATTTTACCCCCTCTAGTCATAACTCTAACAACATTATCATTTTTCCTATCATTTAATTCATTGAGCAAATCATTTTGAGCTTTAAGAACTTGTTCTACTTGAGTGGTAACCATAGAAGCATGTTTACTAATAAGTTTAAGTTCACCTTTAACTCTAGACATATAATCACTCAAGTGTCCAATCATATAAGCATTACTTTTCAATTGTCTACCAACATAAGCATTGAAGTTTTCTTGTTTAGCCATAAAGTCATCAAACTCATCCAAGCATTGGCTAGCAAACTTAGTAGACGGGATTTCAACTTTATCATATCTATAGAGAGAATTTACCTTCACTACCTGTGTTGGGTTATCAAGACCATGTTTTTCTTCAATAGGTGGTATATTAAGGCCATGTATTTCTTCGACAGGAGGTAAATTCTTAACATCTTCAGCTTTAATACCCTTTTCTTTCATAGATTTCTTTGCCTCTTGCATATCTTCAGGACTGAGAAATAGAACACCTCTTTTCTTCGGAGTTGGCTTAGGAGTTGGTTCAGGAAGTGTCCAATTATTTTCATTAGTCAACATATTATTCAATAACAATTCAGCTTGATCAACAGTTCTTTCCCTGAAAACACAACCAGCACAACTATCCAGGTGGTCTCTGGAAGCATCGGTTAGTCCATTATAAAAGATATCAAGTATTTCATTTTTCTTGAGAGGATGATCAGGCAAAGCATTAAGTAATCGGAGAAGCCTCCCCAAGCTTGTGGGAGACTCTCTTCTTCAATTTGCACAAAATTATATATTTCCCTTAAAGCAGCTTGTTTCTTATGAGCGGGGAAATATTTAGCAGAGAAGTGATAAATCATATCCTGGGGACTACGCACACAACCAGGATCAAGAGAATTAAACCAAGTTTTAGCATCACCCTTTAATGAGAATGGGAAAATTTAAGGATATAGTAGTAACGAGTTTTCTCATCATTAGTGAATTGGGTGGCTATATCATTTAACTTAGTAAGATGTGCCACAACAGTCTCAGATTCATAGCCATAAAAAGGATCAGATTCAACCAAAGTAATTGTCTCAGGATCGACTGAGAAATCATAATCCTTATCAGTAACACAGATAGGCGAAGTAGCAAAAGCAGTGTCATATTTCATTCTAGCATATAGAGACTTTTCTTTAAGCTTAGCTAATAATTTCTTAAGATCAGATCTATCATTGCAAGCAAGAAAATCTCTAGCAGTTTCTTCATCCATTACATAACCCACAGGCACAACAGGCAATTCATATCTAGGGGGAGAATCTTCATCATCACTTTCATCAATATTATCAGTTTCAAGAATTTCATTCTCTCTAGCCCTAGCAAGTTGTTCATCAAGAAATTCACCTAGTGGCACAGTATTATCAAGCATAGAAGTAGTTTCATCATAAGCATCACGCATAGCAGAAGCGACATCATCAATAACATGCGACACATGAGAATTAATAGCAGAAGCAGGTTTAGGTGTCGCAAGCTTACTCAAAACAGAAGGAGAATCAAGTGCAGATCTAGATGGCAGTTCCTTACCTCCCCTCGTAGTTGAGGGAAAAATCTTAGTTCTTTCGTCTTTCAAGTTCCTCGTAGTGATCAGCAGATATAAATCCCAAGTGACTCAAAGAATAGAGCTATGCTCCCCGACAACGGCGCCAGAAAATAGTCTTGATAACCCACAAGTATAGGGGATCACAACAGTTTTCGAGGGTAGAGTATTCAACCCAAATTTATTGATTCGACACAAGGGGAGCCAAAGAATATTCTCAAGTATTAGCAGTTGAGTTGTCAATTCAACTACACCTGGATAACTTAATATCTGCAGCAAATTATTTAGTAGAAAAGTAGTATGGAAGTAACGGTAACAGTGGCAGTTTTGTAGTAATTGTAACAGTGGCAACGGTAAAGTAACTAAGCAAATAACAATATGTGAAAAGCTCATAGGCATTGGATCAGTGATGGATAATTATGTCGGATGCAATTCCTCATGCAACGGTTATAACATAGGGTGACACAGAACTAGCTCCAGTTCATCAATGTAATGTAGGCATGTATTCCGAATATAGTCATACGTGCTTATGGAAAAGAACTTGCATGACATCTTTTGTCCTACCCTCCCGTGGCAGCGGGGTCCTATTGGAAACTAAGGGATATTAAGGCCTCCTTTTAATGGAGTACCGGACGAAAGCATTAACACTTAGTGAATACACGAACTCCTCAAACTACGGTCATCACTGAGAGTGGTCCCGATTATTGTCACTTCCGGGTTGTCGGATCATAACACATAATAGGTGACTATAGACTTGCAAGATAGGATCAAGAACTCACATATATTCATGAAAATATAATAGGTTTAGATCTGAAATCATGGCACTCAGGCCCTAGTGACAAGCATTAATCATAGCAAAGTCATAGTAACATCAATCTTAGAACATAGTGGATACTAGGGATGAAACCCTAACAAAACTAACTCGATTACATGGTAAATCTCATCCAACCCATCACTGTCCAGCAAGCCTACGATGGAATTACTCACGCACGGCGGTGAGCATCATGAAATTGGTGATGGAGGAAGGTTGATGATGACGACGGCGACGGATTCCCCTCTCCGGAGCCCCGAACGGACTCCAGATCAGCCCTCCCGGGAGAGTTTAGGGCTTGGCGGCGGCTCCGTATCGTAAAACATGATGAATCCTTCTCCCTGATTTTTTCTCCCCGAACGTGAATATATAGAGTTGGGGTTGAGGTCAGTGGAGCACCAGGGGGCCCACGAGGCAGGGGTGTCCCCCACCCTCATGGACAGGTTGTGGGCCCCTGGCCTTGATTCTTTCGCCAACATTTTTTATTAATTTCAAAAATTTGCTCTGTGGATTTTCAGGTCATTCCGAGAACTTTTATTTCTGCACAAAAATAACACCATGGCAGTTCTGCTGAAAACAGCGTCAGTCCGGGTTAGTTCGATTCAAATCATGCAAGTTAGAGTCCAAAACAAGGGCAAAAGTGTTTGGAAAAGTAGGTACGATGGAGACGTATCAGTCGCAACAACAACCCTTCTTCCGATTGCAACCTGAGGATAACACATTTTCTACGCCGGCCCTTTGCGTAGGCGTGGAAGTACTTGGTGTTGACATCGCGTTGAAGTGTCCACTTCAGACCACCACGACGGCGCCAATATAATTCCTCCGCGCGCAGCAGTGCCTCGACCTGCCTCGGTGGGCCCATTCCTGCTCCGAAAAGACCCGCTCATCAGCCTCCGTGTCAATCCTCGTAATCTCATCGAGGATCGAAGCCATGAGCACTTTGTCATTCCTCCTAGGTTGCCGCCCCACCCCTTGAGGCTCGCCCCGAGTCGACCCCCGACCGCGTTCCAGAACTCCATTGCGCCCCGCTGGGCCCCACCTGGTTAACACAAGCCCACCATTTCTCCTTTAAGATCTCCTCGAAACCTGGCGTTTCAAACCAGGCTGTTTCGAAGAAAAACCGTGGGCTACGGCGCAGTCTATCCTCCCCTGAGGAGTAGAGAAGCGGAACATGATCCGAACCCATTTCCCACTCAGGAGACGTGAACAGTCGATCCAACACCGAGCGAACCGGGTCGAGTTGCTTGTTAGTCCAAGAAAACCTCGCACCGGACCTGGCCACTTCCCTAAGTGCCATGGAAGCAATAGCAGTATTAAACATGGTCACCCGAGGCCAGTTTATGTTGCTGTTATTTTTGTCCGCTCCCGACCTGATCAGGTTGAAATCCCCTCCCACGAGGAGCAGGAGCGCAGCGGCAGTCACCGTGGTGACTTTGGCTTGGAGTTCTCCCAAGAACTCCGCCGATCGAGAGTGATCAGCCGGGCCGCAAACCTGTATGACAACTAGTTCACGTTGCGAAGCACGAATGCGAAAATGCGCGGCTATGAAAAATGTCCCAATGTCCCAAGCGATAATTTCATACAAGGTGCGGCTTAAACCCATAAGCATGCCCCCCGAATTCCTAACTACCGGGACGTGCTGCCATTCAAAACGCTCAAGCGGGTCAATGGACAGCAGCTCGTGGAAACGGAAGTCCGCCTTGATCGTTTTCCTGTAAACCAACGATGTCGACGTCCTCCTTGCGCATGTAATCCTTAAGCTGGGTTTGCCGCCCCACGTGGCCAAACCCATGGATATTCCAGAATAGGGCACACATCTAGATCACGCGGTTGCGCAGCCGGACACCTCTCGAGGTGACCGCTTTTGCCACGCGCCTCGCCTTGCCCCTGCAAGGTGGGGGAGAGGGGGCAACCCAGGTTGCCTGAAACCCCCTCTTCGAGCACAGAGAGAGCAACGACGGCCCCTCCCTCGGGGTCCCCCGTCCTCTGTTCGGCACCCGCTGTGGTAGCAGCCACAAGCGCTGCCTGCGCTACCTCCTTGGCACGAACGAGCGAAATCAGCTCGCGAGCCCAACCCACACATGAGGAGTCAACGCTGCTCGCCTCCAACACCTCATGCAAATGATCATCCGAGAAACAGTCTAAAACCATGAAGCGGGGAGGTGGATTACCTGAAATCTCCATGTTCTTCTGCGCTTGAAGAAGCTGTGCGTGCTGCAGGGACATCATGTTGCCCTTGGTCCCCTTGGAGCACGAGCTGGTGCGCACCGGCGCCGCTGGCACCGTCTTGGTACGCTTGGCCTTGGAGATCAGCGCCGTCTTGGAGGCCTCCTGCAACAGCGGGTCGACGGAGATAGGCGCAGTCGGGGCCGCCAACGCCATGATGGACTGACGCGGAGTGGGAGGCGCACCCATCAGCTCCATCGCACGCACCACCTCCACACTGACCTTGAGTCCCGCCATCTTCTTCGTCTGCTTCACCGAGCCGCTCAGGGAGGTGCCGTGGCCGCCTGAGGCAGGGGACCGGGCAGGTCGGAGGCGAGAGGGACTTGGGGAGAGAGCGATCGGGGAACGGCCATTGTCCGCGCCCGCAACCGCAACTGGGGCTGAGCACAAGGGCGGAGAAGACACCGAGCCCAAGTTGGACCCGTACTGGTTGGGGATCGAGAGCGCCACCCCTACAGAGCCCAACTCCTCAGCCACCTGAGGTGCCGCCGCCCCCTCCGCCGGCGCAGCAGGGCCCAGGCCTGTGATCCCGAGCTTGTCCCACGCCGCAGTGTCAATTGAGTCATCTTCCTCCATGCTTGCATCGTGGTCATGATCCCTGTCCTTGAACTTGTCCTTGTCTTGGCCATCCGGGCCCCTGCCATTGGAAGGAGGTGGAGGAGGTGGGACGGCAGGAGCCGCCTGGCGGGGGCGGTCCAACTCTGGCTCTAGCTTGACGTTGTAACCCTCGTCGTTGAACCAAATCTACATCGATCCATGCAGCTTGGCCGGTACACGGCATGCAAAGCGCATGCGCACCGGCCCCGAGCGAATCAGCGATAGCTCATCCACTACCAGTGGCCTGCCGATCATGGTCGTAGCCGCCATTCAGACGCTCCAGGCGCCTCTGCTTCGGAGGAATGCCCCACATCTTCACACATACTTCCGGCATGGACATCGGCTTGGGTTCGGCGAGAGCCGTGTCCCGGATATCAGCCATGATGTTGTTGATGGAAAGAAAAAGCTTGCCGCTGCGCGTCGCCATCCTCAACATGACCAGATCAGGGAAGGCCACAGAGAAGCAATCAGAATCGAACGGGGCCACCTGCCAGTCCCACTCACCCTCGAAGAGATGAGGCAACTCCACCTCCAGGAGCTCCTTAGACAGCACACCGGGCGCCGCCGAGACCAGAGCCGCGTTGGGACCCAACAGGCCCACCAGCACCACATCCGCCTCCTCGGGGTAGTGCAATCAGAAGAAACCACCACCAGCAAACGCGTGGCCCATGGTCTGCAGCATCAGCGTCTTGCCCCGCGTGGAACAGTAAACCGAGGCGTGACCCTCTTGACTGCAGAGCACGCACAGCTGCTTGAAGGAGCACTCGTTCTGATAGTGACCCGTGCGCCCACATCTGAAGCACTCGGGCCCCTCCGCCTCCACGGGGATGGGCTCCGCCACCGTACCCTTGGAAAAGGAGGGCTTGGAGGCCGCCGGCATCGCCGGCTTGAGCTTCTTCTGCTTCTGCTTGGAGTAGGGGTCGCCGACACGGTCGCCGCCGAGGGGGAGGAGCGCATCCTTGCGCTTGAGCTCCAAGCCCCGCTTCTTGTATACTCCGCCTTCTTCTTCTTCTTGCGCTCCTGCTCCTTGAGCCACAAGGGAGGGGGAGGCCCCCAGCCACCCTCCTCGCCGGCGCGCTCCACCGCGCGCACCTTCGCCTAGGCCCGCAGATCGCACTCGCGACGCGGCTCCGCCTCCGGATCCGGCGCCACCCGCTTGTCCGCACACCGATCCACCTTGGATCCCATGGCCACGACCTCGGCGAAGGAGCGCGCGAGGGGTGGGGGAGGGGAAGGAGGGCCGAAGGAGCGAGCGGATCCGCCGAAGCGCCGCACCTCCGAGAGAGTGGCTGGAAACCCTAGCGAGCAATCTAGGGCGCCCAACGGATCCAGAGCCACTTATGTACCTGGCGCGGCGAACGTGGCCTAGTGGAGCCAGACCTGGGCCGGGCCGCACCGCCCACATCCACACACACCGCACCCACCATGGAGGGACCCGCCACCTGGGCCGTGCTCGGCACGCACGGGTCGATGCGGCCCGCGGCCAAAGTCTGGCCCAGCGGCCCATCCAGGCCACCCGAGCCAACCCTAGGCCAGGTCTCGGGCACCTCCGCCGCCGCCCCCCCGCAGCATCGACGGCGCCGCCGCCCCGGGCGCCGCCTCCGACGCCGACGTGGGCACCTGAGCACACAGGGAAGAAGCAGCCGACGACGAGTCCACCTCTCCGCCCGCCGCCACCTGCGGCGGCCGCGCCCTCAACGCCGTCGCCGCGCCCTGCTGCGATGCTCGGCACGACACCCCTGGTCTGCGAGCACCACGGCCGCCGAGCGCGAACGCGCTGCGCCGGCCGGCTTTGAGCGAGCCCCCAAGCTCCTCAGCCCGGGCCAGGAACTCGCCGACCAACGGCAACACGCCGCCAACACGCCTAGCAGCGCCCTCGTCGCCCTCCACCTCCGAGATCTCGCCATCGCTTACCTCAGCCAACGCCCAGAATCTGCTCCCCGTCCAGCCCGGAGACGCAGCCGCGCCTGATGGCGTCACCGGGGGCAAGCGCGCCGGCCGCCCCAATGCGCGCACCGCCGACCAGGCCTCCGACTCGCCAAGGCCAGCGCCCACCGTCGCATCGCCACCCGCGTCGCCAGGCCGTACCAGAGCCGTTGGAGCCACTCTTTTTCTATTGAACCCTGACTTTCCTTTTCATTTTTCCGGTTGCCTCTGTGTACGAATCCATGTGGTTTGTTTGTCCCACCGATTCCAACTCCATTAGCCTCGCGATTGTTTATTATTTCTATGGTTGGAAACGTACGTATGAGATTAGGTAAAGCAAATTTCAGCCGTTCTTTTTAACTCTTTTTCTATTGTTTGAGCCCTGACTTTCCGGAGAACGCGTGCTGCTCATCTCCCTTCGTGGGCTTCTTTGCTCAGCAACAGTGCGACAGAGGGACTCTTGCACAATGCCACTCCTTCACTTGACTATCCTGCGATACAGGGACTCTTGCACCATGCCTTGTCGTCGCTTCCTGGACTCCTTCATCCATGGCCTCGACAACCCTAGCTTGTTCGATGATGCGGTACCGCTTGTATCACGCCATGGCCGTCTCCTCGTGCGCCTTAACATGCGGCGCCCCACTGTCGTCCACCTAGCAGTTTGCAACATATTTGTCGGCACGTTTCAAGTACTCCCGTGTCTAGAGCATTTGGATTTGCATACCCTCGGGCCTCGGCGACACTGGCTATGCTATATTGACGACCACAAACTGTTTGAAGTCAAATGATGACCAGCAGAAAAGGCCACCCTTCTTTAAGGTGCTTGTCATTGGCATCCGTGAGAAAATAGTATAGTATCGTCTCCGCACATTCTCGTCGACCGGTAAGCCCGGATTGACCCGGTTCTCCCGCAATTTGGAGTGCAGTGACACACAACTAGCATTTTGGCAGCACAACGTAGTTGTGTGTCATGGCATTGCCCATTGGCTCCTTTGGGGCTTGTCAGGCCTCTGCACACTTGAAGTGTGTGCCAACACCAGCCACATCTCCTTAACAAGGCTTCCTGTCCAACTCCGAGATGTCACGTATCGACTTGCTTATGATGAACCATATTTCAGTGTGGATAGTGAGGAAAGGCTCACGTTGATCTACATACAAAAGGAACATCTCCTGGTAGAGATGTGGACATGGAATAACAACAGGTGTTGGATGACATCTCAGGTGCCTTGTTTAAACCAACCAAATCGAGAGAAAATTTAGACTGCAAGCACATTATACTGGTGCTTGGGTGAGAAAAGCGGCTCATTGCTCGTTAAGGACAACTATCATCACATCTACATTGTAGATGTCAAAACTGGGTACATGCGCGAGATAATGGATTGACCGCGTGATCGTCACAACATCTCCCGAGTTGGTTTTACCTGTGAAGAGTTTGTGCTCTTGGAGATGGATTGGCCGGCCTTCTTAATTTCTCTGTTTAGTATAGCAAAGTAATTGAGAGCAAGTAGACGTACCGTGGTACTTTTCTTGAGAAGACGGATAACCCCTGGCTGGCCTCTACAAGGACTTGCCATGACGGCGCCGCCGGGTCCGCCTGGTCCCCCAGGCCGCGTCGCGGCGCCGCGGAGTACGAGGCGTTGACGCTTCACCACCAATCAATCGATCAATCTCCTCTACCAGCCGTCCATTGATTCATGTTGACACCTCTGCTCACCGGCTCGCCGCGTTCTCCAGGCGCCGCGATGCGTCCCGGCAGACATACCATACGTGCCTGCTCCGGTCGCGCCACCGCGACGTTCCTTCGCGACGCGTCACGCGGTGGACGGGGTACGTGTCATCGACGACACGCGCCAGCCAGCCAGCCGGCGGTTATCATTATTTTAAAACACTTTGGTTTGCCCCATCACCTGACCTGGTGGCGCCACTCTGGGGAAAAGGACGAGGAGCAGCGGAGTGGGTTTCGTTCGAATCGTGGACGTCCCGCCACCGCCGCGAGTTTCGTTCGAATCATGGACGTCCCGCGCGCGCCGCCGTGCGCAAGCGACGCGGCCTGGGGGACCAGGCGGACCCCGCGGCGCACTCATCAAGTTGATGAGATTTTCTCTTTTCTTTTGAATATATTTCTAAATTCAAGATGATGGATGTGTGGTGAACATATTATGGTGACCAAGATTAAGTGTTCCTAGCGGCATATAGTTGTTAACACATTTAAGGATCAATAAAATAATATTACTAGACAAAATAATTTAGTGTTTCTTATCAGGTCAACACATTTTTTTTCTTCATGCATATTCAACCACATTATCTTGTGTTACGTGACAAGTGACTCACCCTTCTTGCTTCATCACTCCCTTCTGCCATGGTTCTTATTATGCTTGCATATCTCCATTCCTTCGCTTTGATGGAGCTTCAGTGTGAAATTGTGCTTGTACATGTGACAGAAGGAGTCTAATTAGGCTCTTGCTAATTTTGATATTAAACAATTTCCCATATGTTATATGCATGCGATGGCGGCGGTCTTACTCTCGAACGACCTACTCTTCGAGATTGTTGTATGTCAAGCACAACTGGGCCAGCCTATTCTGACGCGCCACGACATGCAAGTGGGGGCACAACATCATTGTCGATATGTCATTCCTCTGTCTA
The DNA here is from genome assembly GCF_018294505.1 of Triticum aestivum. Lineage (NCBI taxonomy): Eukaryota > Viridiplantae > Streptophyta > Magnoliopsida > Poales > Poaceae > Triticum > Triticum aestivum. The sequence goes on along the minus strand of NC_057802.1, from coordinate 618,385,853 downwards.
CGGCATGAGCGGTTATGCAATAGTAACCAGCGCAAATTGTCACCCTAACCAATTCACCGACTTAGAAACCAGACCAGAGCTATAAAAGAACAAGCACCAGCCACATGTAGTTGAAAGTGCTAATCGTTGAGATGAAATACACACCCCACATGTTCTAATCCGACAGGTAATGTGGAGGTGCAGAGGTCAGCGTACTATATGCTAGAAGCGTTCTGCGTGCTTTGCTGCGCGGTTTCTTCCTAGGGCTTTGGATGAAGTAATATTTGTCTGTGAGATTGTGCTGTTATAACTTAGTGGGCCAAACTTTTTTTCTGTAGGTGGACGTAGTTCATAACTTAAATACTTATTTTTTCTACTGCTCCCATCCCAAAATACAAGATCGTTTTTCAAGCAAACACGGCTTTAAAAACAATCTTATATTATGAGACGGGGGTAGTACTAAATAGTTGAACCAGCAAATAATGAAGCGCTGAAGCAGCGGCAACACACATGTCCAGAGTAGCACCACCCAAAGCCAAAAATTCATCTCAACCTCTCACTTTCTATCTTCTGTCTCAATCTTCTTCTGCCGATACAAAGTAGTAGCAATCAGAACTTCAAGCTAACCCTACTTCTTGTGCTATGAGTCATTCGCTATTAAGGACGGATCAGAAATTAGATTCTGGAAGGATAAGTAGCCCGGTAATGCTATACTCCGAGAAAAATATCCGTCTCTATACAATTTTGTGCGTCACAAGGGTGATACTATCGCATGGTTCTGGATTCCTTTCCCCCGAATGTGCCGTTCAGAAGAGATTTAATTTGTCCCAGACTTGAATCGTGGAACTCTGTATTATTGAGATTATCCACAGTGCAATTATCACAAGGAACTGATGAATTTTGTTGGAGTCTACAGGTGAATGGTAAATTCACGGTCGACTCTATGTATAGTGCTTTGATCCAGTCAGAGGTGCCAGTTGATAATAACAAGAAGATTTGGAAAATGAAGATCACTGAAGAATAAAATCTTTGCATGGTATCTTTGTCGACGAGTCATTCTTACCAAAGATAATATTATTAAGAGGAATTGGCATGAAAATACGTAATATGTGTTTTGTCGTCACGACGAGACGATAAAACACTTGTTTTTTCAATGCAAGTTGGTCGTTCTATTTTGTCAGTCATTCAAATAGCTTTTGGCCTTTATCCTTCATTTAGTGTTGCCAATATATTCGGCAACTGGTTACATGGGGTGAAATTGTGGTTTATAATTCGTCTCAGGGTGGGAGGGCTTGCCCTTGTTTGGTCGCTATGGCTGTGTATAAATGATGAGCTTTTAACGATAAAAATAGTTCTCTTATGCGAGGAATACTTTTACCCGACTGGCCATCCTACGTCTTAGGCGTTGTACGGACTTCATTTGATTAAGTGTATTTCGCCTTTTTCTGCTTTTTTTGGAACTTGGACTTGGATATGGCCGTGTGCTTCTTAGTTATGCAGAGGCCGGATATAACGCTTAAATCTTTTAATTAATAATAACGCGCCCTTTATAAAAAAAAAGTAGTCCGAACAGTAGTTGATTCAAATCGGTCAAGTAATCGTCAAGTGGTATCGAACTCTCTGAGTCCGTGTAGGTTTGTAACTAACAGAGCTAGCGCCCGTATATACACATATACGATGCATGTTGTTGGATGATGTGCACACACAAGCACACACTCAAGTTTCAGGTTTCAGTATTCTGAATAAACACTGACCGTCAGCGTGTGCCTGTACACGTACGGTTCAGGAGCTTCAGTTGGGTGTTTTTCCTTCAGTAGTTTTCAGTAAGTCTGCTCGCTAGTTTTGCTCGCCTTACCAGGTCATGGGATGTTATGATCATTGTGGTCCGTGCGGGCAAAGTAGTCGCCCGATCTCAGCTAGGCGTCGTGGGATGGCACGACCGGTAAGGCTGCTCAAGATGTGGGCTTTTCCCTTGTATTTCGGCAGCCGTTTTTGAGCTATTTTTCTTGCATGGTAATACGTGTCCCATTTATATCATAAGTATCATAGTACAAGTCACCTAACCGACCTGGCAAAATTGAAAAGACAGCAGAAAGCTAGCCTTTGCACAAAGGACCAACAACCAAGAAGTAAAATTACAATCAAGATTGAAGAAACCTCTGAACTTGACACCAACATCCGTCACCTGCCTCTGGAACCACGACAGTAGCCACCAAAGGGAAAAATGACGGATCACCTTCACACCCGAGCTTGTAGCGGCTCCATCGCTGATATGCAGCTTTGCGGACCTCCAAGGTGGCTCACCAAAGGTAAAACCATTACCGTTGAACGAATCAGACCGGGGCAACACCCCGGACACGCCATCGAACTCCAGATCTGGCACCCACACGACTAGAACGCCGGAGGAGAAAACCACATCTGCCATCCATGAACCGCGAACCCAGCACACAATCCACCATCTTCCAGATGCCGCCGATGCAGACCACAATCTGCATCCGCTCCTGGACTACCTCCCAAGCTCCGCGCCGACGCTGGAGCAAACACCGTCGCAACGGCGGAGCCCGAGGACACAGGTCCACCACAAGGATGTCGCCGCCGCCACACAATCCTTGCTTGAACAGACTGATTTCCAAATCCATCCCCAACCATAGGACCGATCGCCTCGTTGGAGTAGGATCCGAAGAAACTTTATTCAGCGCCGCCATTACCACCGCCGAAGCCAAGACGATGAGTAGCCTAAAAACTTAATCTACAAGAGAAAAAACGATCCACACGCGTGGATCCGGTGACCCCCCTCACCACCGACGATCGAGGCCGCCGGCGGAGGGGAGCCGCCGGACGGCGGCGGCGGGGAAGACTCCTGGGGGCGAGGTCAACTTTTCTTTCTTCTGGCGGAGCCGTTTTTGAGCTAGCCTGGTAATAATAGAAGAGGCAGAAAAGCTGCGACAGTTGAGCAGCGCAAAACCATTGTCTTCCACCTCTCTTTCTCTCTCACTCTCGATCGTGTTTTGGCCGGTGATCTGCAACAACAAGTGGCATCAGAACCTCGGTGGTGTTCGATCCATCCTGGGCGCCGGCGGTGTTTGATCCGTCGGAGAGATGGCCAGCAGCGACGACGAGAAGGCGAAGAAGCAGCAAGAGGAGGAACAGGCCACGGCGGAGGCCTCAGCGCTGAGGAAGTCCCTGGCCCGTCTCTCCACCGAGGAGGGGTCGGGGGTGCGTGTCGTCGAGCGCATCATGCATGGCGGCGGTGGTGGCATGCCTCCGATGATTCTCACGCACACCAACTACTCTGATTGGGCCATGCTCACGCGCACCAACTACTTCAGTTGCAGGCCGATGAGCTGTGGCGCGTGGTGGAAACAGGCCAAGGCACGGACCGCGACGACCGACGAGCCATGATCGCCCTCCTCAAGGGGGTGCCGCCGGAGCTCATGCGGATCCTAGGTGCCATGGCCATGGCCAAGGAGGCGTGGGACATCCTGAAGACCATGCGTGTGGGCATCGAGCGCGTGCGCGAGGCCAAGGCACAGACTCGCCGCTCGGAGTATGAGGCGCTCCGGTACAAGGACGGCGAGGGGATCGAGTCGTACGTGATGCGGCTTAGGAGGATCATCGACGTGCTGCAGGCGCCATGGAGGACGCAGGAAGCGAGCGCCGCGATTGGGACGCAGATTTGGTGGCGCGGGCGCAGCAGGTCGCGACGGGCACATGGGTGAGGGGAGGTGCCTGCGTCCAGTGCGGTACAGCAGATGCTGCAGATCTGGAGAAGGTGGAGGCGGGCTCGAGCGGCGCAGTCCAGCCAGATGCGCTCGCTCTGGCGATCTCCGGCGACGCGCAGAAGGTGGGGGCGGGCTCTGGCGAGGCGCACGAGGTGGAGAAGGTGGAGGCCGGCTCTGGCGAGGAGCAGGTGCAACAGAAGGTATGTGCTTATCCCATTTAGTTTGTAGTTTTTAGATTCTAGGGCTTTTGGCCAGAAGTTTCAAGTGTCAGATTAGTTGGATGGAGGGTTTTCTCTGCATTAGGTTTTTTCTGTATTTGATTCGTGCAAGAATGGTGGACCACATATGATTATTAAATTAGGTTAGAAGTAGCCGGACTGAGGGATGGTTTTCTTCATATGCTTATTACATTAGTAGTGGAATTTTTGCTTGTTAGATTTTAATTAGTATGAGGTTGAACACCTTATTTAAGAGGGAATTTAAGGACAGATAGACCATATATGATTATTAGATCTGTAGTTCAATGCCGCATACATATATGATTATTTGATTTGATCCGTGGTTCAATGCTACTGGATGGAAATATATTGGATTTGGAATGCATTAATTTTGATGTGCCAATGAATTGATTTAGATGATACAAGATTCATCTATAGTATAATTTTTTAGTCAATGTTGGTGTGGAGCGACTATTGTTCTGTTTGAACTCTGTATAGGCAGTACTTGGTGAGACATAGGAGCAATGCTGCACACGTCTGAAGTAAAATTCTCGCATGCTGAAAAGAATAGATGTTGAATCATATGATATCTCTTTATTCCCCCTACTTCAGAGAGTAAGAGATGGACTGGTGCATTCTTTTGGCCTTGGATTTTAACTGTTGACACTGTGCAATGTTGCTTATTTCCACTCCTGGAATGATCATTCTTTCCACATAAGCTTTTTTGAATGGAATTTTATTATTACCATTGCTATAGTTGGGTTAGGTTAAGGCATTTGTCCTTTTGTCGATACTTTCTGTTTGAATTGATGCTGGGTCTCCGCTGTTTGGAGATGTGTTTGTCTGAGCTGCTCTTGCTCTCAGCTGGGCTTTTGTATTGGATTCATTTAAAGCCAGTGATATATGTAATTAAATTGTGTGACCGAATTATGCAGTAGAAGTAAGAGTTAATATTTTAATTAAATGCATTGAGTTAATGTTATTTGTATTGGATTCATTTATAGTTTATAGGTATGGTTTGCTCTTGTTAATATAACAAAAAATAGTTTCTACATCTCTAAATGTGTGTTTAAAAACTGCATTGCAGTAAAATTTGCGCTTATATCTCATCTTTTAGGTTATGTGCTTACTACAAATCCACGGTGAAGATAAAACTTCCTCAAGTTATATATAAAGGTCCTATTTGCATTGTCTATCAAAAACTGCTATTTCCTTGGTGAATAAACTTATCATTATTAAATTTACTGGGCATATATAAGAAAGTAATAATTTGAGTGGGTGGTTCCTTGCAAAAAAGAGAGGAATGGCTATTGATTTATTCCTACATATGCATGTTCAAAAGTGAAATCTGGATTTGTATGTCCCCAAGTAATTAACGGTGTAGGCTTTTTTAGCTATTATTCGAAGGAGATTCGAGAAACTGAGGATAATAGACCACGTACAAACTGCTACGTACAAGTGGAATACCGTGCCCTTTTTGGTTTGGGCTGGGCATGGCTTGATTGAAATGGCCCGGTGTTCGCTTGCGGAATAGGTTGATGAGCGTTTTGAGTAGTGTGCGGTCCACTTTTTTCTTGAAAACCAGGCAACCAAATGGGCCAGACTTGGACCCCTAAAGCCTACTTAGATATTACGTGAGCAAACTAATAGACCCAAACTGCTTGTGCCATTCATCTTTTCTCTTACTTGTATATTGTTTGGATATTGGTCTCATGTTCATTAAGTGGCACTCCACTTAGAGGCACGATGTCGATGTCATGGTGATTGGACTGCAACCATCTCGAATTGTACTCGAGCAGGATGATAGTGAAACCTGTGTTCGATTTTTGTCAATCTTCACATGGAGGCTTTGTTATTCCATTATCCACCTCCAAAACGTGTCTTTTGTTTAATTCGTGCCAATAGCCGCATAAAGACAAATACTCATCTAATGCATCACCCCCCTATTTTATAATTGGCAAATATTTAATGATTATTCTTTGTTGTTGTAGTCTCGATGTCAACCTAATCTTCCTCCACTTCTGCACTCTCATTTCCCATCAGGAAGGCAAAGTCATCAATTCCAATTAAGTCACTATTGAACATTGCCATGAACTACTCAACTTTTGGGTCCTCTTACGCACTACAATGCCAATATGCACAAATTAAACATCAACACATCAGCAGTAGAAAACTTCATCGAACAAGTTGATTGTCCCACCAGAATTGTAGGCCTGCTCAGGCCGCGAGAGAGGAGGAGGAGGAGGGGTCGTGGTGATCTCCTGGGGTGGCGGAAGCAGCGAGGGATCAGCAGTGCATTGTTCATCTTACGTGGTGAGGTACTATCCTTTTGTTTGTCAAGACACACCATTATATCGTCGTCAGGCGGCATTAGACCGATGCCGGTAGTTGTGGTAGGCACGAGCATGGTGCTAGCAGTGGTAGTGGCATAAGTGAGGCCAAGCCCCAATGTTGACTGGAGCGGCGCACAACTTGTCTGTGGTTGGAGAATCGAGGAAGGGATGCGGTCCTTTCCATTTACTGCACGAGCTCAATCTCACAAGTCTATGGAAGGTAGGATTGCGTCAAAGTTAGACTTGAACCATAGATCGAACAAAAAAAAGCCTACACGTCTGTGGTGCTTGTGCGGATGCAATAGGACGAATAAGGAGGATAGAGAAGGGCCATCCGTTGGGGTGTGACTCGCATATAGTTGCTCGTAACTTCTACCGTTCGAGCCTAGCGGGTGGAACTTCGATCCGTCAACACTGTCGCAACGGCAAATAGCAGGCGGAGGAGAAGCCGCGGATGTCATGTGCAGATCCCTTGTAGGCCTTGCGGATCATGCTATTACAGGAATTTGCTATGTTCCCTTGTAGCCCTAGCTTGTTGTGCAGTCCTCCAGAGTCCAGAAGCGAAGGCAGCATGAGTTCTCTCGATGCAATTGAGCAAATGCTACTACAGTACAGTAAAGGGGACAAAGAAAAAACACGCAGTGAAGGAAAATACCTAATATCAAAGCTGCCACTTATCTTGTTGGTTAAGATGACGTAGATAGGTAGACTTTTCTCTAGCCACGGCCACACGCATGGATTCTACGAAGGGGTTCACTTCAGCACTTGAGAACAAAATAAATGCTTACGTTTAAGGTTTGACATCCTAGAGACATAATAAAATAAGAAAAAGATGAATCGTCAAACCTGGATGAACATGCCGCCCCCGCCAGATGATTCTCTTCGTTGGGAGCCGCTACAGAGTGTGCTTCTTGTCGATTAATCTGATGGCCTCTCCTTGTGCGATGACGATGAGGATCATGCGTCCTCCCTTGAAGCCGCCACCAGGGCCATGGACGCCTCATACACCGCCGCTGACGTGTTGTAGTATGAGGTATCGTGCAGGATCTAACCACAGGATCACCTTCAGGCAAGATGAATAGGTCTTCGGGGCCAAGACGGCAGCGGCGGCGCCATGGCCGGGACTGGTGGCGACGGCGGCGGCGAGCGAGCGGGAGGGTGGCGGCGGCTGCGCGCCAGTAGGAGGCCGGCGGCGGCAGTCTATCGGCCGCCGTGAGGCGCGGGAAGGAAAGGGGTCGCGATCTGGATGTAAAACGAGAGGTCGAGAGGAGAGGAAGCGTGGCGGCTAGGCTTCCGTGGGCGCCTTGAGGCGCGGCCAGGAGCGCCTGGTGGGTGGTCGGGCGGGGGCCGAGGATGCCCGGGGTGGGGGGCCGCGGCACGGGCATACTGTATGCGTGCACGACCCCGGTCCAGGGGTTGTAGCCGCCGTCCCAGGGTGGCGGGGGCTGCTGCTGGGGAGCTTGACCGCCGCCGCCACCACCTTTCCCTTCGCCTTGGCGTTGACCGCCTCGACCGCGGAGACGGTTGCCGCCGTTCCCATCGGTGCGCGGTGGTTGGGGCGGCTGCGGCATCGGCGTGGGGTGCGGGACGGCCGGAGGACGGGGCGCCAAGGATGGTGTAGAGGCGCCGGTGGAGAGGCCGGCGGCGAGCGCGGTGTGGACGGCGCGGGTGCGGAGGTGCTTCATCCGCCGCACCTCGAGACAAAGATAGGCCACCGCCCGCTCGTAAGTAGGGTTGGCCATGAGGGTGAGGTTGGAGGCGGTGTTGCCGAAGTCCTCGTTAAGGCCGGCGGGGAGCATCGAGAGGAGAAGCTCGTCGCCCACCTTGAACCCGACGTCGTTGAGCTCGTCGGAGAGGGTCTTGAGCCGGAGACAGAAGGCGTCGATGGTGGAGTCGTTCTGATGACACCCAAAAAATTCCTGCTGCAAGAAAACAATCCGTTGAAGCTTGTTGTTGGTGAAGAGGCCATTGATCTTGGTCCACACCATGTAAGCATCGTCCCCATCGCGAACGACGGTGTGGAAGATGTCGGGAGAGATGGTGAGGAAGAACCACCGGATGAGGGTGGCGTCGATGGCGAGCCAGTTGGCGTCGTGGGCGCCGGCGAAGAAATTGGCGAGACCGTCCACATGATCACGAAGGTTATACTCACGGAAGAGGAGATTGAAGTAGGTTTTCCAGGCGTGGTAGTTTGCGGAGGTGTGGGAAAGGATGATGGGGACGTGATCGGAGAGGTGGATGTTGCGGATGTCGGCGGCTTGGGGCTCATCGGGCTCGGACCCGTAGGAGGAGTCGAACGGGTTGCTAGGGGGTGCGCTGGAGGAGGAGGAGGTGCCGAGGGCCGACATGGCAGCAAGGGGGGATGGCGGCGCGGGATGAGATCGGGAGGGGGTTTAGGGTTTCGGGAGGGGGGCGGCGCGGGGTGAGTGGCGGGGCGCGGCAGGGAGGGTGGGGTTGCGGCGGGGAGGGTGGAGGCGCGGCGGGGAGAGGGTTGTGGTGGGGGGAGGAAGGAGGCGCGGCGGCCGGGGAGGCGGCGGCGCGGTTCAGCGGGAGCGGCGGCGGCCTGGGGAGGCGACGGCGGCGCGGCTAGGGCTGGGACCGAGGGTTAGGCTGATACCATGTAGAGGAATAGGATGCAACTCTCAATGTATTGATAGGTGCATATGCACAAGCATAGGGCAAGTCATATCCTCAACTATACACAGGGAGGATACTTGAAGTACAAGAATACATGTGCTAAATACATATCTCAACAACATGGAATCATCCCGCGGCACCCAGTAGTTCTCTGGCGGCAGCACCATGTCCGCTCCGCCAGTGAAGTGGAACACCATGGACGGCACTGTCTTTTCCTGCGCCACTGCCACACACAGGTCGATCCCACTGCCAGCTGGTGGTGGCAGGAGGCTCCCGTTTAGCTGCCTCCGGAGCTCCTCTCTCAGAGGCCTGTACGCCCCATCGACCAGAACCGAAGTGGGGTTACCGGAGTCGACAAAGACACCGCCGCCGGTGCCGTTTTGTTTCAGAGCGAACACCATCGGTGGGATGGAAAGCCTTGTTTGTCCCACGCTTATCCCGATGAGTGGGACATAGTAGAATGGGTACTTATTAGGGCCTTGCACGAAAGACATGGACATCACAGGGCTGCCGCCGCTAAGGCTCGCCGAGGCGCCGACGAAAAGGTGGCTGCTGGCACCGGCGGTGGCGTTGCGGCGCAGATAGGGGGTGTGACAGTATGAGAACTTTTTGGCGCCCACCTGAGAGACGAGCGACAAGGGGCCACGGCCAAGCCCTATGAGGCCTGACGACCCGTCAAGGGACCCCCGGAGTGATCTTCAGCGTGTCGACGCAGCCGAACGTGAGCGTCACCGAGCCGTGTTCAAAGGTGAAGACCTCCGTGCCGATGGACCCTCTAGCGTCGCCAACGCCGTAGAAGGCCCCGAAAGCGCAGCTGCCATCCCGGCGGCACGAGTGCGCCCGGTTGGCTAGGCACAAGGTTTCGTTGCATGGCACGGGGTGGAAGCTGTCCGACTTGGACGCGTTATAGTAGGGCAGGCCCTGCATGACGCAGGATCCTTTGAGGCTGCAGGTGGAGCACTGCGTCCAGATGAGGTCGCTACCGGTGTCGATGAGGGCCTCGGCGCGCTGCGGTGGGTTGCCGATCAGGTACTCGGCAATGTACTGGCTGGTGTTCCAGTGGACCGGCGCGCTCACGTCGACAAAGGACGCCAGGAGCTGCCGGCTGCTGGCCATGGCGCGCTGCACGCGCTCCGCCACTGTGTAGTTCCCCTTGCCATCAACATGGATGAGCTCCATGTGTAGCCCTGCGCTCCTACACGTAACTATGGTAGCAGCACTCGAGCAGAACGCAACGATCAGCACCAGCCTTATTTCCATTGTTTCCCTTGTTGGTTTGATGCAAGCTCCTCACCATGTTATAGCTTAATTGGTAACCTATGGCCTCCATATATATTCATCTGGATAACATGTGGAAACAAACAAACTGACGGAGGATTGACGTAGTACATTCATAATTTAATATACACTAGCTAGTAGTATAATCAAATCTAGGGTGCCGGCCTGAATCATTCATGGGATATGGGCGGACTTCCTTATGGCAGCATACAAATAGGACAGTAGTACTACCATTTTCGAAAGTACTACCATTATAGATACAGATAGCTAGCAGGTGTCAACCTTTACAAGAAGCTTGGATTTTGTCGCCAAATCCTAGTGTGTGTTTTTATCATTTGTTCTCAAGGGGTTGCTAGACAATTATTTGACGCGATAAACATACTGATATAACATCATGGCTTACTAGTATCTTTATATATCGTGCTGTCTGTGTTCTTGCATGTCATGATTAATCTAACCACGCATAAAAAAAATTAAGACACAAATACAAATCTAGTAGACCAAATCTATTATCTACGAAAATCCTGAAACATGCATGCAGTTAAATAGCGAATAACAACCTATGGGTCTCCAAACTATTTATTACTATTAAAGTTCACTAGCACAAATGCCCGTACATTGCACTGGGAGAAACAAATCCCAACACGCCTCTAGCAACCAACCATCCATGTTGCCATTACTCCTCTTCGCTACCATCGCCAGTGATCATCATATGGTCCACCTATTCACAACAAATGTGATCAATCCCATGGTGGTGTGCTTGTAATCATACTCTAGCACAACTCTCGTGCGTCGCTACAGAGCAAACACTGAACTAAACGTCATTTTTCTATTGCATCCATGACAAGTGTCGGCGGGTCAAGCAAGGAGGGCTTCTGCCCTGTGGCACGTGCTTTGATGAGCACCCAGAAATTGTGCGGGCCTCCTAGGCGATCTGGAGTATGTAGTAAGAAGGCGACCATGGTGAGCTGGCCAAAATCCTACGGCAGCGGTCACGACGAAACCATCATTTACTCGGTCGCCTCGTTGAGAGATCGTGGATGCCACTGGGGCACTATCGATCCGTCGCTTGCCTCGACATAGGAAAAGTACAGATGGTATCAGTCGAAATAGCTATCTCTGTGCATCAATCAAAATATTTCTGGCGACGGTAGCGAAGAGGACTAGAAAAAATCATATATCTTTTGCAATTAATTAAACAACAGATACGAAGATACCCGATTTCTAAAAATATGTAATGTGATATAATACGAATAGCATAAGTAAATGTTCAAGCCAATTAATGTAGCAGTTTGACACATTAGTTTCGAGAAATTATCATATCTCTAAAGCAAAACTCTTTTCCAAATTCAAAGGAGTACAACTACATTTCAACAAAAAATTGTAGATTGGCCCTTCAAATAGTAAACTTGTATCATCATTTTTTCTTTTATTTTGAACTATTCACTGACAATAGTTATGTAGTGATTATTATAAGCACTATAAAACAATATATTCCAAAATGTATGTATTCTTATAAGTTCAATACAATGAATATAGAAAATGACAAAAAGGCTTTGCCCACGTAAATTGGAAAAGTCTGTAAATTATATGTACCAATGACACATATCGTTTTACAAGCCTACTAACATCGAACGGAACTCGGCTTACAATTCTATGCAACATATCCTCTTTCATATATACATTTATCATAACATTTGTGGTGCACTAAAATAATATGTTTCAGTGGAATTTTCCTTACCATTCCCTGCAATATATCCTCTCTCATATTAGGTTTACCAAATTATTTGTGGTGTCTTTAAAAAAAATATCATCTGTAGTATTATAAAACGAAGTATATGTGTACTATTCAAACATTTTGGAGACACTAGTCTGTGTTTTTATCATTGGTTCCCTAGGGTTGCTAGTCAATCATTTGATGCGATAAACCTCTGGTTATAGCAACTCTAGCGGACCCCGCGTCCCGCCGGCCCGCAAAACGCGTTTGAAGTTCGCGCAAAACAGCTTTTGCGGGCCGGCGCGGACGGCCACAGATGGAGACCCCTCAAACGGACCCGCATAAAAGTATATTTGCGGAATATGCTTTTTTACGGGTCGGCTTCTGCGGGTTCTTCTCGGGCACCACCGCGACGACCCGGAAACAGAAAGCGCCAAATTATCGCATTTGACATAAGTTTCCACAAATAAGGTCAAATTCAAACGACATAACACAATTTTAGGCGCAAATTAAAAGCCAAGTTTAGTAGGAGAAACGCAAAAGAGGGCCTTGCAAAAGTTACGGCCATGCCCGGCATCATCTTGGTCGACCTTCACTCCGCACCATCGAGTCCACCTTGAAGTTCATCGGCACCACCGAATCCACCTCCGGCGCTTGTCCCAACTCCCGCACCGAAATCATCGACATTGCCACCATATGCAGCCGGATTCCTCTTCCTCTTTCCGGCCGCGGCCTCGGTCACCTTCTCCGCCACCAGCCGAGATCGCGCAGCAGCGTTGGCGCCGGGAGCGCGGGCCTTGGCAGCGGGGGCTGCCGGATTCCCGCCCTGCACGACCACGTTGCCCTGCCGCTTGCGGGCAGGCGCGGCGCTAGCTTTAGCGACGGCAGGGCCAACATGGCCGGCGACGAGATCCGCCCGAGGGGAAGGGGCATGAGCGACCTCGACGGTGGCGGGGGGCAGCTGGGAGTCGTCCATGGCGGCGAGGGACGGCCGCGGAGGATGCACCGGAGCGTGCGGCGGTGGGGCAATGGTGGCGGAGGGTGGGGGAAGCGGGAAAGGGCGCGCGGAAATGTCCCTCCCGCCAAATCTCGCTGCGGATGGGGGCTGCGCTCGGGTCGGCCTCCCAGCCCGTGAAACTATAGGTTGGGGGAGAAGTTTTGCCGCGGCCCACAAAAATATTTGCGGGCGGGAGCGGGATGCGGGGTCTGGTCGGGCAGGTTTTCCCGCCCCGACCCGCACTTTGGCGGTTATTTTGCGGGCCGGGGCGGGATGCGGGGTCTGCTAGAATTGCTCTTATAACATTATGACTTACTAGTATCGTCATATATCGTGCTGTGTGATCTTGCATGTCATGATTAATCTAACAACGCCTAAAAAATTGAAGACACAAATACAAATCTACCAGACCAAATCTATTATCTACGTAAAGGAAAATACCTGTCAAAAATAGAGAAAATAGAAAACACCGAAACATCTGCCCATTAGTTCAGTTAAAAAGAGAATAACAACCTATATGATTTCCATGTATGCCAAGTTGGACGAGGGGCTGCTTGCCCCCCCCCCCCCCAAGAAAAAAATAGGGGTCTTCCGCCTCCTGCCGGTGCCGTCACCGGTCTACCCCGTCTCTGGTGTCCTTAGGGCCATGGGGGCGGAGTGGATCCTGACAGGGCTCCGTTGTAAGATATTTTTTCGAGTTTTGTTAGGGTTTATGTCCTGCTCAGGAAGGTGAGATGGCGGAGACTCCCTGAAGATGGAATAGATGTCTCCCCGCCTAGTCCCTGTTTCGTTGATTGGTCTAGCATTGTCGGTGGGTGGCGGATGTGTTTCTCTGGTAGATCTATCTTTGGTGGATTTGCTCGGATCAGTTTGTCGTTTGTCTATGGTTTTGTGTCTTCTGGTTGGATTCTTCTGATTTACACTCTCCGTTGGCGGCGGTTGCTGTTCTGGTGTGTTGGTTCTATGGGCCCTTAGCACGACGATTTTCCGACTGTCTACTACAATAAGGTTTGCCCGGCTCTAGCGAGGGAGGGGCGATGACAGTGGCGCGCCTTCCGCTCGCTTAAGTGCTTGTAGTCGTCGCTAGGTGGTCAACCGATCTGAATGTAATTTTTATCATTCTAGTGTACGTTGTACTACCATTGAAGATGAACAGATGGGAAGTTTTTCCCGCAAAAAATAGCGAATAACAACATACGGATCTCTAAACTATTTATTACCATTAAAGTTCACTAGCACAAATGCCCGTACGTTGCACCAGAAGAAACAAATCCCCACACGCCTCTAGTAACCACCCATTCATGTTGCCATTTCTCCTCTTCGCTACCATCGCCAGTGATCGTCACATGGTCCACCTATTCACAACAAATATGATCAATCCCAGGGTGGCGTTCTTGTAATCATACAATAGCACAACTCTTGTGCGTCGCAACGGAGCAAACACTGAACTAAACATCATTTTTCTCGTGCATCCATATCAAGTGTTAGCAGGTCAAGCAAGGAGGGCTTCTGCCCTGCGCCATGTGCTTTGACGAGCACCCTGGAAATTGTGAGGTCGTCCTAAGTGATCTAGAATATGTAGTAAGAAGGCGACCATGGTTAGCTGGCCACCATCCTACGGCACCGGTCGCGAGGCCACCATCATTTACTCGGTCGCCTCGTTGAGAGAACGAGGATGCCACTGGGGCATCACCGATCCGTTGCTTGCCTCGACACAGGAAACATACGAGTGGTATCAATCAAAATAGCTATCTTTCTGCATCAATCAGAATGTTTCTAGCGATGGTAGCGAAGAGGAGTAGAAAATAATCATATATCTTTCGCAATTAATTAAACATCAGATACGGAGATACATAATTAGTGATATAATACGAATAGCATAAGCAAATGTTCTAGGCCAACTAATGTAGCAGTTTGACACGTTAGTTACGAGAATTTATTATATCTCTAAAGCAAAACCCTTTTCCAAATTCTTAGGAGTACAACTACATTTTAACAAAGAATAGTAGATTGGTCCTTCAAATAGTAAATTTGCATCATCATTCTTTCTTTTGGTTTGAGATATTCACTCACAATAGTTACATAATGATTATTATAAGCACTAAAAAACAACATATTCTAAAATGTATGTATTCTTACTTCATATAAGTTCAATATAATGAATATAACAAATGACAAAAAGAGCTTGCCCACCTAAATTGGAAAAATCTGTAAATTATATGTACCAATGACACATATCGTTTTACAAGACTACTAACATTGAATGGAACTCGGCTTACAATTCCATGCAAATATCCTCTTTCATATGTAGATTTATCATAACATTTGTGGTGCGCTTAAAATAATATCTTCGAATGGAATTTTCCTTCCAATTTCATGCAATATATCCTCTTTCATACGCCCTCTGTCCAGGTGCATAAGTTGTTGGGAACGCAGTAATTTTAAAAAAATTCCTACGATCACGCAAGATCTATCTAGGTGATGCATAGCAACGGGAGGGGAGAGTGTGTTCACGTACCCTCGTAGACCGAAAGCGGAAGTGTTTCAACAACGCGGTTGATGTAGTCGAACGTCTTCACAATCCAACCGATCCAAGTACCGAACGTACGGCACCTCCGCGTTCAGCACACGTTCATGCTCTCGATCCAGTTGAGGACGAGGGTGAGCTCCGTCAGCACGACGGCATCGCGACGGTGTTGATGATGCTACCGGCGCAGGGCTTCGCCTAAGCACTACGATGGTATGATCGAGGTGTGTAACTGTGGAGGGGGGCACCGCACACGGTTGGGAGAGAAACTTGTGTGTTCTAGAGTGCCCCCCTGCCCCCGTATATAAAGGAACAAGGGGGAGGCCGGCCGGCCCTCCTAGGGTGCGCCCCACAAGGGGAGTCCTACTAGGACTACTAGTCCCAGTAGGATTTCACCAAGAGGGAGAGAGGGGGGAGGAAGGAGAGGGAGAAGGAAAGGGGGGCGCCGCCCCTCCCTCCTAGTCCAATTCGGACCTGAGGGGGAGGGGGCGTGCGGCCTGCCCTGGCCGCGCCTCTACCTCTCCACTAAGGCCCATGTGGCACATTAGTTCCCCCGGGGGGTTCCGGTAACCCTCCGGCACTCCGGTTTTATCTGAAACTTCTCCGGAACACTTTCAGTGTCCGAATATAGCTGTCCAATATATCAATCTTTTTGTCTCGACCATTTCGAGACTCCTCTTCATGTGCGTGATCTCATCCGGGACTCCGAAAAATCTTCGGTCATAAAATCACATAACTCATAATACAAATCGTCATCGAACGTTAAGTGTGCGGACCCTACGGGTTCGAGAACTATGGAAACACGACCGAGACACATCTCCGATAAATAACCAATAGCGGAACCAGGATGCTAATATTGGCTCCTACATATTCTACGAAGATCTTTATCGGTCAAACCGCATAACAACATACGCTTGCAAGGCCTATAGCAATGAGGATTGCCGAGAGGGCCCAGAGATACCTCTCCGAAACACGGAGTGACAAATCCTAATCTCGATCTATGCCAACCCAACAAACACCTTCGGAGACACCTGTAGAGCATCTTTATAATCACCCATTTACGTTGTGACATTTGATGGCACACAAGGTGTTCCTCCGGTATTCGGGAGTTGCATAATCTCATAGTCTGAGGAACATGTATAAGTCATGAAGAAAGCGGTAGCAATGAAACTGTAACGATCATAATGCTAAGCTAACGGATGGGTCATGTCCATCACATCATTTTTCTAATGATGTGATCCCGTTCATCAAATGACAACACATGTCTATGGTTAGGAAATTTAACTATCTTTGATTAACGAGCTGGTCTAGTAGAGGCATACTAGGGACAATATGTTTTGTCTATGTATTCACACATGTACTAAGTTTCCGGTTAATACAATTCTAGCATGAATAATAAACATTTTTCATGAAATAAGGAAATAAATAATAACTTTATTATTCCCGCTAGGGCATATTTCCTTCAGTATCCCACTAGCACTAGAGTCAATAATCTAGATTACATAGTAATGATTCTAACTTACATGGAGCTTTGGTGCTGATCATGTTTTGCTCGTGGAAGAGTTTTAGTCAACGGGTCTGCCACATTCAGATCTGTATGTATCTTGCAAATCTCTATGTCCCCCTCCGACACTTGATGACGGATGGAATTGAAGCGTCTCTTGATGTGGTTGGTTCTCTTGTGAAATATAGATTCCTTTGCCAAGGCAATTACACCAGTATTGTCACAAAATATTTTCATTGGACCCGATGCACTAGGTATGACACCTAGATCGGATATGAACTCTTTCATCCAGACTCCTTCATTTGCTGCTTCCGAAGCAGAAAGCTTCACACGTAGATTCCGCCACGACGCTTTGCTTGGAACTGCACCAACTGACGGCTCCTCCATTCAATAAAAATATGTATCCGGTTTGCGACTTAGAGTCATCTAGATCAGGGTCAAAGATTGCATCGACGTAACGGCTTACGACGGGCTCTTTTTCACCTCCATAAATGAGAAACATATCCTTAGTCCTTTTCAGGTAATTCAGGATGTTCTTGACCGCTGTCCAGTGCTCCACTCCGGGATTACTTTGGTACCTCCATGCTATGCTTATAGCAAGGCACACATCAGGTCTGGTACACAGCATTGCATACATGATAGAACCTATGGCTGAAGCATAGGGAATGAGTTTCATTTTTTCTCTATCTTCTGCAGTGGTCGGGCATTGAGTCTGACTCAACTTCACACCTTGTAACACAGGTAAGAACCCTTTCTTTGACTGATCCATTTTGAACTTCTTCAAAACTTTATCAAGGTATGTGCTTTGTGAAAGTCCAATTAAGCGTCTTGATCTATCTCTAGAGATCTTGATGCCCAATATGTAAGCAGCTTCACCGAGGTCTTTCATGGAAAAACTCTTATTCAGGTATCCCTTTAATGCTATCCAGAAATTCTATATCATTTCCAATCAACAATATGTCATCCACATATAATATTAGAAATGCTACAGAGCTCCCACTCACTTTCTTGTAAATACAGGCTTCTCCAAAAGTCTGTATAAAACCATATGCTTTGATCAAACTATCAAAACGTTTATTCCAACTCCGAGAGGCTTGCACCAGTCCATAAATGGATCGCTGGAGCTTGCACACTTAGCACCCTTTGGATCGACAAAACCTTCTTGTTTCATCATATACAACACTTCTTCCAGAAATCCATTCGGGAATGCAGTTTTGACATCCATCTGCCAAATTTCATAATCATAAAATGCGGAAATTGCTAACATGATTCGGACAGACTTAGGCATCGCTACGGGTGAGAAAGTCTCATCATAGTCGACTCCTTGAACTTGTCGAAAACCTTTCGCAACAAGTCGAGCTTTGTGATACGTCCATTTTGCATCATGCTTTTATATCAATATTTATTGCATTATGGGCTGTTATTACATATTATATATTAATACTTATGGCTATTCTCTCTTATTTTACAAGGTTTACCATGAAGAGGGGGGATGCCGGCAGCTGGAATTCTGGCTGGAAAAGGAGCAAATATTGGAAACCTATTCTGCACAGCTCCAAAAGTCCTGAAACTCCACGAAACTTATTTTTGGAATTTATAAGAATTATTGAGCGGAAGAAATACCTCAGGGGGCCCACACCCTGGCCAGGAGGGTGGGGGGCGCGCCCTCCCTTACTGGGCGCGCCCCTATCTCCTGGGCCCCCTGGTGGCCCCCGGTGTCCATCTTCTGCTATATGAAGGCTTTTACCCTGGAAAAAATCGTGGGCAAGCTTACGGGATGAAACTCCGCCGCCACGAGGCGGAACCTTGGCGGAACCAATCTAGAGCTCCGGCAGAGCTGTTCTGCCGGGGAAACTTCCCTCCGAGAGGGGGAAATCATCACCATCGTCATCACCAACGATCCTCTCATCGGGAGGGGGTCAATCTCCATCAACATCTTCACCAGGACCATCTCCTCTCAAAACTGTAGTTCATCTCTTGTATCCAATCTTGTATCAAAACAACAAATTGGTACTTGTGGTTTGCTAGTAGTGTTGATTACTCCTTGTAGTTGATGCTAGTTGGTTTATTTGGTGGAAGATCATACGTTCAGGTCCTTAATGCATATTAATACTCCTCTGATCATGAACATGAATATGCTTTGTGAGTAGTTACATTTGTTCCTGAGGACATGGGTGAAGTCTTGCTATTAGTAGTCATGTGAATTTGGTATTCGTTCGATATTTTGATGAGATGTATGTTGTCTTTTCCTCTAGTGGTGTCATGTGAACGTCGACTACATGACACTTCACCATTATTTGGGCCTTGAGGAAGGCATTGGGAAGTAATAAGTAGATGATGGGTTGCTAGAGTGACAGAAGCTTAAACCCTAGTTTATGAGTTGCTTCATTAGGGGCTGATTTGGATCCATACGTTTAATGTTGTGGTTAGGTTTACCTTAATACTTCTTTTGTAGTTGCGGATGCTTGCAATACGGGTTAATCATAAGTGGGATGCTTGTCCAAGAGAGGGCAGTACCCAAGCACCGGTCCACCCACATATCAAATTATCAAAGTACCGAACGCGAATCATATGAACGTGATGAAAACTAGCTTGACAATAATTCCCATGTGTCCTCGGGAGCTCCTTTATCATTATTAGAATTTGTCCAGGCTTATCCTTTGCTACATAAAGGATTGGGCCACCTTGCTACACTTTATTTACTTTCATTGCTTGTACTCGTTACAATTTATCTTATCACAAAACTATCTATTACCTACAATTTCAGTGCTTGCAGAGAAAACCTTACTGAAAACCGCTTATCATTTTCCTTCTACTCCTCGTTGGGTTCGACACTCTTACTTATCGAAAGGACTACGATAGATCCCCTACACTTGTGGGTCATCAAGACTCTTTTCTAGCGCCGTTGCCGGGGAGTGTAGCGCTTTTGGTGAGTGGAACTTGGTAAGGAAAAATTTATATAGTGTGCTGAAATTTTCTGTTACTTGTCACTATGGAAACTAATCCGTTGAGGGGCGTGTTCGGGGTATCTTCACCCCGATCAGAAGAGCAAAGAGTTGCTCCTCAACCTACAGAACTTTATGAAAATATTTACTTTGAGATTCCTTCGGGTATGATAGAGAAACTGCTAGCTAATCCATTTGCAGGAGATGGAACATTGCATCCCGATTTACACCTTATCTTTGTGGATGAAGTTTGTGGATTATTTAAGCTTGCAGGTATTCCCGATGATGTTGTCAAAAGGAAGGTCTTCCCTTTATCTTTGAAGGGAGATTCATTGACATGGTATAGGCTATGTGATGATACGAGATCTTGGAATTATAAGCGACTGAAGCTGGAATTTCACCAGAAGTTCTATCCTATGCATCTTGTTCATCATGATCGTAATTACATATATAATTTCTGGCCTCGCGAAGGAGAAAGCATGGCTCAAGCTGGGGGGAGGCTTAAATCAATGTTATATTCATGCCCCAATCATGAGCTCTCCCGGGAAATGATTATTGAAAATTTTTATGCTCGGCTTTCTCTCAATAATCGTAACCTGCTCGATACTTCCTGTGCTGGATCTTATATGCTGAAGACTATTGATTTCAAATGGGACTTATTGGAAAGAATTAAACGCAACTCTGAAGATTGGGGTTCCGGCGATGGTAAGGAGTCAGGTATGACACCTAAGTTTGATTGTGTTAAATCTTTTATAGATACCGATGTTTTTCGTGGATTTAGCGCTAAATATGGACTTGACTCTGAGATAGTAGCTTCTTTCTGTGAATCTTTTGCTACTCATGTTGATCTCCCTACGGAGAAGTGGTTTAAATATAATCCTCCCGTTGAAGTAAAAGTACTTGCACCTATTATAGTTGAAGAGAAGACTGTTACTTATAGTGATCCTATTGTTCCTACTACTTATGTTGAGAAACCTCCTTTTCCTGTTAGGATAAAGGATCATGCTAAAGCTTCGACTGTTGTTCGTAAGAGTAATACTAGGACTTATACACTTCCTGAGCAAATTAAAGTTGAACCTAGTGTTGCTATGGTTAAAGATCTCTTGGATGATGATATAGATGGGCATGTTATTTATTTCCGTGATGAAGCTGCTAATATTGCTAGACCAGATACTAAGATACATAGACCTGTAGTAGGCATGCCTGTTATTTCCGTTAAAATAGGAGATCATTGTTATCATGGCTTATGTGATATGGGTGCTAGTGCTAGTGCAATACCTCATTCCTTATATGATGAAATTATGCATGATATTGCACCTGCTGAATTGGAAGGTATTGATGTTCCTATTAAACTTGCCAATAGAGATACTATTTCGCCGGGTGGTATTGTTAGAGATGTTGAAGTCTTGTGTGGGAAAGCCAAATATCCTGCTGATTTCCTTATTCTTGGTTCCCCACAAGATAGCTTTTGTCCTATTAAACTTCGTAGACAACCCCGTTATAAAGAATTACCTAGTAAAGATGAAATTATTGGTCTTGCTTCTATTGCCGTACCTCCTACTGATCCGTTAGAACAATATTTGCTAGACCATGAAAATGATATGTTTATGAAGGGGAGAAGGGAAATAGATGAAGTGTTCCTTAAACAGGAACCTTTGCTGAAACATAACCTTCCCGTTGAAATTCTTGGGGACCCCCCTCCACCCAAGGGTGATCCCGTGTTTGAACTCAAACCATTACCTGATAATCTTAAGTATGCTTATCTTGATGAAAAGAAAATATATCCTGTTATTATTAGTGCTAACCTTTCAGAGCAAGAAGAAGAAAGATTATTGAAAACTCTGAAGAAGCACCGTGCTGCTATTGGATATACTATGGATGATGTCAAGGGCATTAGTCCCACGTTATGTCAACACAAAATTAATTTGGAGGCCGATGCTAAACCAGTTGAGATCCTCAACGACGACTGAATCCCAAAATGAAAGAAGTGGTAAGAAAGGAGATACTAAAGCTCCTTGAGGCAGGTATAATTTATCCCGTTGCTGATAATGAATGGGTAAGCCCTGTCCATTGCGTTCCTAAGAAGGGAGGCATTACCGTTGTTCCTAACGATAAAGATGAATTGATCCCGCAAAGAATTATTACAGGTTATAGGATGGTAATTGATTTCCGTAAATTAAATAAGGCTACTAACAAAGATCATTACCCTTTACCTTTTATTGATCAAATGCTAGAAAGACTATCCAAACACACACATTTTTGCTTTGTAGATGGCTATTCTGGTTTCTCTCAGATACCTGTGTCAGCAGGGGATCAATCAAAAACTACTTTTACTTGCCCTTTTGGTACTTTTCTTATAGACGTAAGCCTTTGGTTTATGTAATGCACCTGCTACCTTTCAAAGATGCATGACGGCTATATTCTCTGATTTTTGTGAAAAGATTTGTGAGGTATTCATGGATGACTTCTCCGTTTATGGATCCTCTTTTGATGATTGCTTGAGCAACCTTGATCGAGTTTTGCAGAGATGCGAAGACACTAGTCTCGTCCTAAATTGGGAAAAGTGTCACTTTATGGTTAATGGAGGCATTGTCTTGGGGAACAAGATCTCCGAGAGAGGTATTGAAGTCGATAAAGCTAAAGTTGATGCTATTGAAAAGATGCCATGTCCCAAGGACATAAAAGGTATAAGAAGTTTCCTTGGTCATGCCGGTTTTTATAGGAGGTTCATTAAGGACTTCTCTAAAATCTCTAGGCCTCTGACTAATTTATTGCAAAAAGATATTCCTTTGGTCTTTGATGATGATTGTGTAGAAGCATTTGAAATACTTAAGAAAGATTTGATCTCTGCACCTATTGTTCAGCCACCTGATTGGAATTTACCTTTTGAAATTATGTGTGATGCGAGTGATTATGATGTAGGTGCTGTTCTAGGCCAAAGAGTTGATAAGAAATTGAATGTTATCCAATATGCTAGTAAGACTCTTGATACTGCCCAGAGAAATTATGCTACTACTGAAAAAGAAATCTTAGCAGTTGTGTTTGCATGTGATAAGTTTAGACCTTATATTGTTGATTCCAAAGTTACTATTCACACTAATCATGTTGCTATTAAATATCTTATGGAGAAGAAAGATGTTAAGCCTAGACTCATTAGATGGGTTCTCTTGCTCCAAGAATTTGATTTACATATTATTGACAGAAAGGGAGCCGAGAATCCCGTCGCAGACAACTTGTCTAGGTTAGAGAATTCTCCTGATGACCCACTGCCTATTGATGATAGCTTTCCTGATAGCGGTCGTTAATGCTTCTCGTACTGCTCCTTGTTATGCTGATTATGCTAATTACATTGTTGCTAAATTTATACCGCCTAGTTTCACATACCTGCAAAAGAAAAAGTTCTTTTATGATTTAAGACATTACTTTTGGGATGACCCACACCTTTATAAAGAAGGAGTAGATGGTGTTATTAGACGTTGTGTGCCTGAGCATGAACAGGAACAGATCCTACGCAAGTGTCACTCTGAATCCTATGGAGGACACCACGCTGGAGATAGAACTGCACACAAGGTATTGCAATCTGGCTTTTATTGGCCTACTCTCTTCAAAGACGCTCGTAAGTTTGTCTTATCTTGTGATGAATGTCAAAGAATTGGTAATATCAGTAGACGTCAAGAAATGCCTATGAATTATTCTCTTGTTATTGAACCGTTTGATGTTTGGGGCTTCGATTATATGGGACCTTTTCCTGCCTCTAATGGTTATACACATATTTTAGTTGTTGTTGATTACGTTACTAAGTGGGTAGAAGCTATTCCAACTAGTAGTGTTGATCATAACACTTCTATTAAAATGCTTAAAGAAGTTATTTTTCCGAGGTTTGGTGTCCCTAAATATCTTATGACAGATGGTGGTTCACATTTTATTCATGGTGCTTTTCGTAAAATGCTGGGTTAGTATGATGTTAATCATAGAATCGCATCTCCTTATCATCCGCAGTCCAGTGGTCAAGTAGATTTCAGCAATAGAGAGCTCAAATTAATTTTGCAAAAGACTGTCAATAGATCTAGAAAGAATTGGTCCAAGAAACTTGATGATGCATTATGGGCCTATAGAACTGCATACAAAAATCCTATGGGTATGTCTCCCTATAAGATGGTTTATGGAAAAGCTTGTCATTTACCTCTAGAACTTGAACATAAAGCATATTGGGCTATTAATGAGCTCAACTATGACTTCAAACTTGCCGGTGAAAAGAGGTTGTTTGATATTAGCTCATTTGATGAATGGAGAACCCAAGCCTATGAGAATGTCAAGTTATTCAAAGAAAAAGTCAAACGCTGGCATGGCAAAAGGATACAAAAGCATGAGTTTTAACGTAGGAGATTATGTGTTATTATTCAACTCTCGTTTAAGATTTTTTGCAGGAAAACTTCTCTCTAAATGGGAAGGTCCTTACGTTATCGAGGAGGTCTATCGTTCTGGTGCCATAAAAATCAACAACTTCGAAGGCACAAATCCGAGGGTTGTGAACGGTCAAAGAATTAAACATTATATTTCAGGTAATCCTATCAATGTTGAAACTAATATTATTGAAACCGTAACCCCGGAGGAATACATAAGGGACACTTTCCAGAATGTTCCAGACTCCGAAAAGGAATAGGTATGTGGTACGGTAAGTAAACCGACCCCAAAACAATTCTAATGGCAATTTTTATCCGTTTTGGAATATTTAAGAATTTTAGGAAGAAAGAAGTAATCCGGGAAGGACACGGGGCCTCCAGGAGGGTGGAGGGTGCGCCCAACCTTACTGGGCGTGCCCCCTATCTCCTGGGCACCTCGTGTGCCTCCCGGACTCCGTTTTCTTGCACATTACGTATTTTGGTCGGTAAAAATTCATTATATATACTCCCGAAGGTTTTGACTACCGTACCACGCAAATATCCTCTGTTTTCGTTTCGAGCTGTTTCTGTTTCAGATCTAGAGCATCATGTCATCTCCAAGCGCTCCCAAGGACAAGTTTTTCGAGAGGGTTATCAATCCCTATCTCGCGGAGGTGCTGCAACAGCCCCAAACCATTGAGATGCATGAGGGGGTGCTGCACATCCGTGATGTAGAGGGACCAAGGAGGACCGGAAACATGGAGACAAGGCTCGAGGCAATAGAGCAACAAGTTTTCAAGTGTCAGGAGATGGTGGAGCGTGGACTTGACTCCAATCACATAAAGATCACAGAGTTCACTAACAACCACAAGCTGGACACCAAGGACATCGGGGAGGCCATCTTCAAGCTTCACGAGACGATCGAGCACCTCCAAGCCCAGATCTATGACCTGCAAAACCAAAACTGTGAGTATGAATATAGATTCAAGAGGATGAGTTTGGCTGCAGATTTAAGGATCCCGGAGACTCGATCATCCTTCTATGACGGGGAGCCTATGCCTTGGAAGAAGGACGACAAGCCTACATCATCAACAACTCCATCTCCTTCACCAGCAAAAAGAGACATAATCACATGGGTATGGGCAAACCCCTTGGCAACTGCCAAGCTTGGGGGAGGTGCCCCGGTATCGTATCACCATCACAGTCCTATCTTTACCATTTTATTTAGCTCGATCCTTTTAGTAATATCTTGATCTAGTATATTGAAGTTTTGATATCAAGTAGTTTTGAGTTTTGCTTTGTGATCTCTTTATGTAATCGGGTCCGTGAGCTATCTATAATAAAGATTAGTGTTGAGTCAAGGGCTTTGCTATATTGCTATGATCTTGAGAAAGTAGAAAGAATAAAAGAGTTCATATTGATCTTGTGGATAGTAATGACTTCACACATAGAAAGTATGAGGCCTAAAAATTGTTGAGAGTTGATAAACGTAGTTTTGGTCATCGTTGCAATTAATAGGAAGTAATAAGTAAAGAGAGGTTTCACATACAAATATATTATCCTGGACATCTTTTATGATTGTGAGCACTCATTAAGTATGACATGCTAAAAGAGTTGACGTTGGACAAGGAAGACAACATAATGGTTTATGTTTTCTCACATCTCAGTTAAAGTATATTGTCATTGACCTTCCAAACATGTTGAGCTTTCCTTTCCCCCTCATGCTAGCCAAATTCCTTGCACCAAGTAGAGATACTACTTGTGCTTCCAAATATCCTTAAACCCAGTTTTGCCATGAGAGTCCACCATACCTACCTATGTATTGAGTAAGATCCTTCAAGTAAGTTTTCATCGGTGCAAGCAATAAAAATTGCTATCTAAATATGTATGACTTATTAGTGCAGAGAAAATAAGCTTTGTACGAACTTGTTGTGGAAGTAATAAAAGCGACGGACTGCATAATAAAGGTCCACATACAAGGGGCAATATAAAGTGACATTCTTTTGCATTAAGATTTTGTGCATCCAACCCTAAACGCGCATGACAACCTCTGCTTCCCTCTGCGAAGGGCCTATCTTTTACTTTATGCTTGAGTCAAGGCGATCCTCACCTTTCCCTTTTTCATTTTATCCTTTGGCAAGCTCCTCGTGTTTGAAAGATCGTGATATATATATCCAATGAATGTAAGTTAGCATGGGCTATTATTGTTGACATCACCTAAAGTTGAATACGTTGGGAGGCAACACAATAAGCCCCTATCTTTCTCAGTGTCCGACTGAAACACCATAACCACAAGTATTGCGTGAGTGTTAGCAATTGTAGAAGACTACAAGATAGTTGAGTATGTGAACTTGCTGAAAAGCTCTATTGATGACTCTTTCTGATGTTATATAAATTGCAATTGCTTCAATGACTGAGATTATAGTTTGTTAGTTCTCAATGAAGTTTTTGAACCATACTTGACATTGTGAATTGATTGTTACTTGAGCATAAGAAATCATATGATAAAATCTATATATGTTCCTGTTACAAGAATGATCATGATGCCCAGATGTCCGTATTTTATTTTTAACGACACCTCTATCTCTAAACATGTGGACATATTTTTCGATTTCGGCTTCCGCTTGAGGACAAGCGAGGTCTAAGCTTGGGGAGTTGATATGTCCATTTTGCATCATACTTGTATATCAATATTTATTGCATTATGGGCTGTTATTACATATTATATATCAATACTTATGGCTATTCTCTCTTATTTTACAAGGTTTACCATGAAGAGGGGGGATGCCGGCAGCTGGAATTCTGGCTGGAAAAGGAGCAAATATTGCAAACCTATTCTGCATAGCTCCAAAAGTCCTGAAACTCCACGAAACTTATTTTTGGAATTTATAAGAATTATCGAGCGGAAGAGATACCTCAGGGGGCCCACACCCTGGCCAGGAGGGTTGGGGCGCGCCCTTCCTTACTTGGCGCGCCCCCCTGTCTCCTGGGCCCCCTGGTGGCCCCCCGGTGTCCATCTTCTGCTATATGAAGGCTTTTACCATGGAAAAAATCGTGGGCAAGCTTACGGGACGAAACTCCGCCGCCACGAGGCGGAACCTTGGCGGAACCAATCTAGAGCTCCGGCACAGCTGTTCTGCCGGGGAAACTTCCCTCCGGGAGGGGGAAATCATCACCATCGTCATCACCAACGATCCTCTCATCGGGAGGGGGTCAATCTCCATCAACATCTTCACCAGCACCATCTCCTCTCAAAACTGTAGTTCATCTCTTGTATCCAATCTTGTATCAAAACCACAAATTGGTCCCTGTGGGTTGCTAGTAGTGTTGATTACTCCTTGTAGTTGATGCTAGTTGGTTTATTTGGTGGAAGATCATATGTTCAGGTCCTTAATGCATATTAATACTCCTCTGATCATGAACATGAATATGCTTTGTGAGTAGTTACGTTTTTTCCTGAGGACATGGGTGAAGTCTTGCTATTAGTAGTCATGTGAATTTGGTATTCGTTCGATATTTTGATGAGATGTATGTTGCCTTTTCCTCTAGTGGTGTCATGTGAACGTCGACTGCATGACACTTCACCATTATTTGGCCCTAGAGGAAGGAATTGGGAAGTAATAAGTAGATGATGGGTTGCTAGAGTGACAGAAGCTTAAACCCTAGTTTATGAGTTGCTTCGTTAGGGGCTGATTTGGATCCATACGTTCAATGGTGTGGTTAGGTTTACCTTAATACTTCTTTTGTAGTTGCGGTTCCTTCCAATAGGGGTTAATCATAAGTGGGATGCTTGTCCAAGAGAGGGTAGTACCCAAGCACCGGTCCACCCACATATCAAATTATCAAAGTACTGAACGCGAATCATATGAACGTGATGAAAACTAGCTTGACGATAATTCCCATGTGTCCTCGGGAGCTCCTTTCTCATTATTAGAATTTGTCCAGGCTTATCCTTTGCTACATAAAGGATTGGGCCACCTTGCTGCACTTTATTTACTTTCATTGCTTGTTACTCGTTACAATTTATCTTATCACACAACTATCTATTACCTACAATTTCAGTGCTTGCAGAGAAAACCTTACTGAAAACCGCTTATCATTTCCTTCTGCTCCTCGTTGGGTTTGACATTCTTACTTATCGAAAGGACTACGATAGATCCCCTACACTTGTGGGTGATCACTTTGTAGACAGCAACATTACCGTCAGCGTCGATCTTCTTCTTTAATATCCATTTATTTTCTATGGCTTGACGATCATCGGGCAAGTTCACCAAAGTCCACACTTTGTTCTCATACATGGATCCCATCTCATATTTGATGGCCTCAAGCCATTTCACGGAATCTTGACTCGTCATCGCTTCCTCATAGTTCGTAGGTTCCCCATTGTCTAGTAACATGACTTCTAGAACAGGATTACCGTACCACTTTGGTGTGGATCTTACTCTGGAAGACGTACGAGGTTCGGTAGTAACTTGATCTGAAGTTTCTTGATCATCATCATTAACTTCCTCACTAATTGGTGTAGGAATCACTGGAACTGATTTCTGTGATGAACTACTTTCCAATAAGGGAGAAGGTACAATTACCTCATCAAGTTCTACTTTCCTCCCACTCACTTCTTTCGAGAGAAACTCCTTCTCTAGAAAGGATCCATTTTTAGCAACAAAATTCTTGCCTTCGGATCGGTGATAGAAGGTATACCCAAGAGTTTCCTTTGGGTATCCTATGAAGAAGCACTTCTCCAATTTGGGTTCAAGCTTATCAGGTTGAAGCTTTTTCACATAAGCATCGCAGCGCCAAACTTTAAGAAACGACTACTTTGGTTTCTTGCCAAACCACAGTTCATAAGGCGTCATCTCAATGGATTTTGATGGTGCCCTATTTAAAGTGAATGCAGCCGTCTCTAAAGCATAACCCAAAAATGATAGCGCTAAATCAGTAAGTGACATCATAGATCGCACCATATCTAATAAAGTATGGTTACGACGTTCAGACACACCATTTCTCTGTGGTGTTCCAGGTGGCGTTAGTTGTGAAACTATCCCAGGTTGTTTCAAATGAAGACAAAACTCAAATATTCACCTCCACGATCAGATCGTAGAAACTTTATTTTCTTGTTACGATGATTTTCCACTTCACTCTGAAATTCTTTGAACTTTTCAAATGTTTCAGACTTATGCTTCTTTAAGTAGATATAACCATATCTGCTCAAATCATCTGTGAAGGTAAGAAAATAACGATACCCGCCACGAGCCTCAACACTCATTGGACCGCATACATCAGTATGTATTATTTCCAATAAGTCAGTAGCTCATTCCATTGTTCCGGAGAATGGAGTTTTAGTCATCTTGCCCATGAGGCACGGTTTGCAAGCACCAAGTGACTCATAATCGAGTGATTCCAAAAGTCCATCAGCATGGAGTTTCTTCATGCGCTTTACACCGATATGACCCAAAAGGCAGTGCCACAAATAAGTTGCACTATCATTATTAACTTTGCATCTTTTGGCTTCAATATTATGAATATGTGTATCATCACTATCGAGATTTAACAAAAATAGACCACTCAGCAAGGGTGCATGAGCATAAAAGATATTACTCTTATAAATAGAACAACCATTATTATCTGATTTAAATGAATAACCGTCTCCCATCAAACAAGATCCAGATATAATGTGCATTCTCAACGCTGGCACCAAATAGCAATTAATGGGTCTAAAACTAATCCCGATGGTAGATGTAGAGGTAGTGTGCCGACGGCGATCACATCGACCTTGGAACCACATGCGCATCTTCGTTTAATCCGTAGCCCCAGTTTCGAGTTCCAAATATGAGCAACATAACCAGTATCAAATACCCAGGCGCTACTACGATCATTAGTAAGGTACACATCAATAACATGTATATCAAATATACCTTTCACTTTGCCATCCTTCTTATCCGCCAAATACTTGGGCAGTTTCGGTTCGAGTGACCAGTCCCTTTGCAGTAGAAGCACTCAGTTTTAGGCTTAGGTCCAGACATGGGTTTCTTCTCTTGAGCAGCAACTTTCTTGCCGTTCTTCTTGAAGTTCCCCTTCTTCCCTTTGCCCTTTTTCTTGAAACTAGTGGTCTTCTTGACCATCAACACTTGATGCTCCTTCTTGATTTCTACCTCTGCAGCCTTTAGCATCGCGAAGAGCTCGGGAATAGTCTTGTTCATCCCTTGCATATTATAATTCATCACGAAGCCTTTATACACTACAAAAAAAGACACATCCGTGACATTTTGGGCCGAACCATACTTATGAACCTTCTATGACGATAATTGTGACAAAACCCGGTATCATCGTAGATGTGGTGGGCTCCTACTTCTATGACAAAAAATCATGACAGGAAATGGTATTTTCGTCCTGGGCGGGCCGGAGACGCAGCTGCATGACATTCTTTGGGCCGTCCATGACGGAAAAAACTATGGTAGAAGCGAGGGCGAGGAAAATTTTGGGGAGTTCCCGGTTACGGTGGGTGGTCGGGGGCCGAGCGATGCGCGTTTCTCTCGTACACGTACGCGCGTGTGTGCGAGGCGTTGGGCTCTAACTAAACCCGAGCGAGGCGTCGCCTAACTGAACCTGAGCGATTGCACTACAGGCTACGTGTTACTGAACCCGAGCGATCGAGCGATTCCTTCACTACTGCTGCTAACTGAAGCCGATCGATGCTACGTCTGGATGAACAGTGAGCGTTGGGGGGGGGGGTGGATGAACAGTGAGCGGTGGGGGTGGATGAACAGGACCCCGTGGTGTTTCCTCTGGATGAACATGACCCCGATCGATCGAGCCGGTTGGGGCTGGATGAATAGGACCCCGTGGATGGCTCGATGAACAGGACGACCCCGTGGAGGGCTGGATGAACAGTAGATGGTGGAGGGGTGGATGAACAGTAGCCCATGGAGGGGTGGTTGAGCAGGAGTCCGTGGAGAGGGATGGTTGAACAGTAGTCGGTGGAGTAGCGCGCGGTGGAGGCTGGATGAACAGGAGCCCGTGGATGAACAGTCGCAGGTGGAGGCTGGAGGAGGTTGACGGTGGATGAACAGTAGCCCGTGGAGGCTGGAGGAGGTCCACGGTGGAGATGAACAGTATCCCGTGGAGTTCCATTTTGCGGTACGCCACGCCCCTCCCGATGAACAGGACCCCCGTTTCGACCATACCGCTCCAACACAAGTCTGTTTCCTCTGTTTTGCAGTACGCCACACCCCTTCTGATCAACAGGACCCCGTTTGGACCATAGGAGGTCCAACACAAGTCTGTTTCCTCCGTTTTGCAGTATGCCAGACCCCGCCCGATGAACAGGACCCCGTTTCGAACGTGGCCGGTCGAACACAAGGCCGTTTCCTCCGTTCTGCGGTACGCCAGGCCTCATTTCCATCGTCTGTTCTTTCCAAGCCCTCCCGATGAACACGACGATGCATTCCGTTCCGACCCAGCCGGTTGGCTCCCCATGAACACGACCACGACGCTGTTTCTCCGTACCGACCCAGCCATGTACACGAGCCCTGGTCGTACGTATGCGCGAGTAGGCGTTTGAGACCCCACCCGTCTGTACGTACGTGGCCGTATTTACTTTCTTGCACCCTAGCCGCTGTACGTACGTGTACATGCTATGTGCGCGCCTCTACTACGACACGTCCGTGCCTCTACATCGACCAGTATGTACGTACACGTTCGCGACCCGAATGAAAACGCTATGTATGCTTCGACCAGGTGGGTCCCGACTATCAGGCACTTCCTTGCGTGCGAGATGTAGCTGGTGGGTCCCAGCAGTCAGGGGGCGAATTGTTTTTTTTTGGCCGGACGCACTTCCTTCCGTGCGAAGATGTAGCTGGTGGGTCCCAGCAGTCAGGGGGGAAACGTTTTTTTTCATGAAATAAGGTGGCCCGTCCGGTGGGTCCCTGTTGTCAGGTGGAGGAATAATTAGTTTGCGCGTCATAAGGAGGCACTTCCTTGCGGCCGCCGTGGACCCAACTGTCAGCCTCTCCACCTACAGTACTCTTCCGATGGAAGTCATTCCTTGACCATGTTGACCACGCCGCGTGGAGAGCACCAGGGCGGTGGACTACGGCGAGGCCTAGGAAGGGGACGACGCGGAGCCAGGGAAGACGCGGCAGTGGAAGCCCGCGCGGAGAGGAGTACGAGGGTTCACTGGTTCGGCTGCGGTGTGAGGCTGCCGTCGCCGCAGGGCTAGGCCACCGGTGGGAATAGTAGGGGCCAGTGAGGCCTCCGCGGCAGCACAGCCGGCCACGGGAGGAGGTAGCATGCGACACGACCGGCACTACTTTGGGCGGCTGGAGCAAGAAGACCAAAGGTTGAAGAAGCACTACGGCCGTTGGATGGACATCGTACGGTCACTTGAGCTAGAATCGTTCATATTGACTAAGTTGACAAAGCCCTCCGTCCCCATCAACTTAGTAGGCCCACAAGTTAGACTCCCACCAAGGTGGGTCCCAGCTAGCAGGGGGAGTATTCATTTTTTTGTGCATAATAAGGAGGCACTTCCGGTGGGTCCGAGTTGACAACAGGGGAACGTTTTTTTCGCGAAATACGGTGGCCCGTCTGGTGGTTCCCAGCAGTCAGGGGGGAAACGTTTTTTTTTGCGAAATATGGTGGCCCGTCCGGTGGGTCCCTGCTGTCAGGTGGAGGAATAATTATCTTCCGCGTAATAAGGAGGCACTTCATTGCGGCTATCGTGGACCCAGCTGTCAGCCTCTCCACATACAGTACTTTCCCGATGGAAGTCGGTCGTTGACCACATTGACCACGCTGCGCCGAGAGCACCACGGCGGTGGATGACGGCGAGGCCTAGGAAGGGGACGACGCGGAGCCGGGGAAGACGCGGCAGTGGATGCCCACGCCGAGAGGAGTACGAGGGTCCACTGGTTCGGCTGCGGTGTGAGGCTGCCGTCGCCGCAGAATAACAGGGGGCGTGGGTGAGTGGAGGGATGGCCTGGCCAGTGATGGGAGTAGTATGGGGGCGGTGAGGCCTCCGCGGTAGCACAGCCGACCACGGGAGGCAGGAGCAGGCGGCACGACCGGCACTGCTTTGGGCTGCTGGAGCAAGAAGACCAGAGGTTGAAGAAGCACTATGGCCGTTGGATGGACATCATACGGTCACTAGAGTATTGACTAAGTTGACAAAGCCCATCCGTCCCCGTCAACTTAGTAGGCCCACAAGTCAACCACCCACTATGGTGGGTCCCAGCTAGCAGGGGGTATTCATTTTTTTGTGCGTAATAAGGAGGCACTTCCTTGCGTGCGAAGATATAGCTGGTGGGTCCAACCTGTCAGCGAGGGGAACGTTTTTTTCGTGAAATACAGAGGCCCTTCCCGTGGGTCCTAGCTGTCAGGTGGATGAATCATTATTTTGCGCGTAATAAGGAGGCATTTCCTTGCGTGCGGCCGTGGACCCAGCTGTCAGCCTCTCCATGTACAGTCCACTTCTGATGGATGTCGTTTATTGACCACGTTGACTAGGCCGCTCCGAGAGCACCAGGGCGGTGGACGACGGCGACGCCTAGGAAGGGAACGACACGGAGCTAGGGAATACTCGGCAGTTGTTTCCCACGCGGAGGAGTACGAGGGTTTACTGGTTCGTCTGCCGTCCCCAGAGAATAACAGCAGGTGTGGGTGAGTAGAGGGATGGCTAGGCCAGCGATGGGAGTACGGTGGGGCCGTGAGGCCTGCGCGAAAGCATAGCCGGTGATACGTCTCCGTCGTATCTATAATTTTTGATTTTTCCATGCCAATATTATTCAACTTTCATATACTTTTGGCAACTTTTTATATTATTTTTGGGACTAACATATTGATCAGTGCCCAGTGCCAGCTCCTGTCTGTTGCATGTTTTATGTTTCGCAAAAACCCCATATCAAACGGAGTCCAAACGGGATAAAAACGGACGGAGAATTATTTTGGAATATTTGGGATTTTCCTGAGGAAGAATCAACGCGAAACGGTGTCCGAGGTGGCCAGGAGATAGGGGGCGCACCCTTGCCCCCTGGGCGCGCCTGGCGCCCTCCTGGGCCACCCGTAAGGCGGTTGACGCTCTTCTTCTGCCGCAAGAAAACTAATTTTATGAGAAAA
The DNA here is from genome assembly GCF_018294505.1 of Triticum aestivum. Classification (NCBI taxonomy): domain Eukaryota; kingdom Viridiplantae; phylum Streptophyta; class Magnoliopsida; order Poales; family Poaceae; genus Triticum; species Triticum aestivum. The sequence continues at coordinate 618,351,501 of NC_057802.1, read as the reverse complement.
ATCTGGGCGAAAGATTCACCCCAATCGGAGCTACGGATCTCCGGATATTTAAGAAACGGTGAAGGGGTAGAATCAAAGAACGCAGAAACAGAGAGATAGATCCAATCTCGGAGGGGCTCTCGCCCCTCCCACGCCATGTGAGCCAAGGACCAGAGGGGAAACCCTTCTCCCATCTAGGGAGGAGGTCAACAAAGAAGAAGAAGAAGGGAGGCTCTCTCTCCCTTGCTTCCGGTGGCGCCGGAACGCCGCCGGGGGCCATCATCATCACCGCGATCTTCACCAACACCTCCACCATCTTCACCAACATCTCCATCACCTTCCCCCATCTATATTCAGCGGTCCACTCTCCCGCAACCCACTGTACCCTCTACTTGAACATGGTGCTTTATGCTTCATATTATTTTCCAATGATGTGTTGCCATCCTATGATGTCTGAGTACATTTTCGCTGTCCTACCGGTGATTGATGAATTGCTATGATTGGTTTAATTTGCTTGTGGTTATGTTGCTGTCCTATTGTGCCCTCCATGTCGCGCAAGCGTGAGGAATTCCCGCTTTAGGGTGTTGCAATACGTTTATGATTCACTTATAGTGGGTTGCTTGAGTGACAGAAGCATAAACCCGGGTAAGGGGATTGTTGTGTATGGGATAAAAGGGGACTTGATACTTTAATGCTATGGTTGGGTTTTACGTTAATGAATCTTTAGTAGTTGCGGACGCTTGCTAGAGTTCCAATCATAAGTGCATATGATCCAAGTAGAGAAAGTATGTTAGCTTATGCCTCTCCCACATAAAACTTGCTATCGGTCTAGTAACGTAGTCAATTGCTTAGGGACAATTTCACAACTCCTACCACCACTTTTCCACACTCGCTATATTTACTTTATTGTTTCTTTATCTAAACAGCCCCTAGTTTATATTTACATGTTCTTTATTATCTTGCAAACCTATCCTATCACACCTACAAAGTACTTCTAGTTTCTTACTTGTTCTAGGTAAAGCGAACGTCAAGCGTGCGTAGAGTCGTATCAGTGGCTGATAGGACTTGAGAGAGTATTTGTTCTACCTTTAGATCCTCGTTGGGTTCGACACTCTTACTTATTGAAAGAGGCTACAACTATCCCGTATACTTGCGGGTCATCAAGACCTTTTTCTGGCGCCGTTGCCGGGGAGTCATAGCGTGGGGTGAATATTCTCGTGTGTGCTTGTTTGCTTTATCACTAAGTAATTTTTATTTGCTGTTCTTAGTTGTTTTCTATCTTTAGTTATGGGTAGGAAACGCAAAATACCAAAAAAATTAGTTGTACCTACTGCACCAATGGTTGAAGAACCACTCAAAATCTATCACACTACTGAAGGTTTTTACTTGGATCATCTTTGATCCCTATGTGCTCGTGCTGAAACCCCAACTAGCTTAGTTGAGGGAAAATCTTTAGATGAGCATGCTTGTTATGTGCGACACCATATATCTGAAAAAGGGAAACTATTATGGGATCAAATTCAACGTTTCCAATGCTATGCTTGGAATTTATGTGAAATATATGATGTTACTTGTTGTTCTGAAAACCCTAAGAAACACCTTCCCTACCAATGTGAGTTTATTGATAATGGAATCGTATCTTCATATGCTAAGGGTGTTTATAATTACTATGATGTTCAACAAATTGAAGAATTTGTTGCTTTTAAGGGTGCTTATGAAATTGCTTCTTTGATTGAAAAGTATGATGCTACTCTCTACAAATCTGAAAATTTTGCCATACTTGAATATTGTTATGATAATTATGTTTCTAATGCCTATGTTAAACTATATATTGAGAAATTCTCCGCTGTCCAAGAAGAGACTAATATTTGCAGGAAGCTATGGAAGAAGAAATTGATGAAACTATGAGCTCATTGGATGAAAAAGATGATGAGGAGAGCGACGAACAAAAGGAGGAAGAGCGGATTAGCTACCCGTGCCCACCTTCTAATGAGAGTAACTCTTCAACTCATACATTGTTTAATTCCCCTTCATGCTTACCGAAGGATGATTGCTATGATGATTTCTATGATCCCGTTGATTCTCTTGAAATATCCCTTTTTGATGATGCTTGCTATGCTTGTGGCCAAGATGCCAATATGAGTTATGCTTATGGAGATGAACTTGCTATAGTTCCTTATGTTAAACATGAAATTGTTGCTATTGCACCCATGCATGATAGTCCTATTATCTTTTTGAATTCTCCAAACTACACTATATCGGAGAAGATTGTGCTTATTAAGGATTATATTGTTGGGTTGCCTTTTACCGTTGCACATGATAATTTTGATGAATGTAATATGCATGTGCTTGCTGCTCCTACTTGCAATGAGTATGAGAGAGGAACTATATCTCCACCTCTCTATGTTTCCAATATGATAGAATTGCAAGAAACTGCTTATACTATGCATTGGCCTTTACTTGGTGTGCATGAATTGTTCTTTTATGACATGCCGATGCATAGGAAAAGAGTTAGACTTCGTCATTGTTTGATATATGTTACTTTGTGCTCACTACTAAATTACAAATCATTGTTAATTAAAACTGGCTTTGATATACCTTGGGATCCGGGTGGATTCATTACTTGAGAACTAAATGCCTAGCTTAATGGCTTTAAAGAAAGCGCTGACAGGGAGACAACCCGGAAGTTTTAGAGAGTCATTTGTTTCTGTTGAGTGCTTTAATATAGTTTAAAAATAAAAAAATAAAGAGGGGAAGCCAAAACTTTTCAAAAAAGGAAAGTGAAAGTAAGAGAGATAAGCATTGTTGAAGTGGGAGCTAGCCTTGAACTTTGTTCATGCTCACGGAAACTTTGTGAATATTAATTACAGAAAATTTTCATCAAAAATAATTACCCCCTTCTACAATTCCATTGTATTATAAAAATAATGTGCCAAGGTTTGCCTTTAGGATGTTTACAATGCTTGTTGGTTTGTACGGTGTAGGACAGAAACTTTGGCTGTAGTGCGCGATTTTACATTTTTAACTGGAACGTCGAATGGTTCTGATTCCTTTTGCACTGTCTTTCTGTACAAATTTTTTATTTTTCCTAATTTTGGCCGAAGTTGTCAAGTACCAGAAGTATGGTTAATGTTCATATTGCTACAGACTGTTCTGTTTTTGACAGATTCTGTTTTTGATGCATAGTTTGCTTGTTTTGATGAATCTATCAATTTATATCAGTGGATTAAGCCATGGAAAAGCTATATTACAGTAGACACAATGCAAAAACAAAATTTGAATTGGTTTGCAACAGTACTTAGAGTGGTGATTTGCTTTATTATACTAACGGATCTTACCGAGTTTTCTGTTGAAGTTTTGTGTGGATGTAGTGTCTAATCGAGGATGTCTCGATATGAGGAAAAGGAAGAGAGGCAAGAGCTCAAGCTTGGGGATGTACGAGGCACCCCAAGTAAATATTCAAGGAGACTCAAGCGTCTAAGCTTGGGGATGCCCCGGAAGGCATCCCCTCTTTCTTCAAGAAGTATCGTTATGTTTTCGAATTCGTTTCGTTCATGCATTATGTGCGATCTTGGAGCGTCTTTTGCATTTAGTTTTTATTTTTCTTTTATGCACCATGCTGGTATGAGATAGTCCTTGGTTTATTTATAGCATGCTCATTGCACTTCACTTAAATCTTTTGAGTATGGCTTTATAGAATGCTTCATGTGCTTCACTTATATCATTTGAAGTTTGGATTGCCTGTTTCTCTTCACATAGACAACCGCCATTTGTAGAATGCTCTTTTGCTTCACTTATATTTGTTAGAGCGTGGGCATATCTTTCATAGAAAGAATTAAACTCTCTTCCTTCACTTATATCTATTTAGAGAGATGACAGGAATTGGTCATTCACATGGTTAGTCATAAAATCCTACATAAAACTTGTAGATCACTGAATATGATATGTTTGATTCCTTGCAATAGTTTTGCGATATAAAGGTGGTGATATTAGAGCCGTGCTAGTTGAGTAATTGTGAAATTGAGAAATACTTGTGTTGAGGTTTGCAAGTCCCGTAGCATGCATGTATGGTGAACCGTTATGTAACGAAGTCGGAGCATGAGGTGTTCTTTCATTGCTTTCCTTATGGGTGGCGGTCGGGGACGAGCGATGGTCTTTTCCTACCAATTTATCCCCCTAGGGGCATGCGTAGTAGTACTTTGCTTCGAGGGCTAATAAACTATTGCAACAAGTATATGAGTTCTTTATGACTAATGTGAGTTCATGGATTATACGCACACCCAACCTTCCACAATTTTCTAGCCTCTTCGGTACCGTGCATTGCCCTTTCTCACCTCGAGAGTTGGTGCAAACTTCGCCGGTGCATCCAAACCCCGTGATACGATACGCTCTATCACACATAAGACTCATTATATCTTCCTCAAAACAGCCACCATACCTACCTATCATGGCATTTCCATAGCCATTCCGAGATATATTGTCATGCAACTTCCATCATCATCATATACATGACTTGAGCATTTACTGTCATATTGCTTTGCATGATCGTAAGATAGATAGCATGATGTTTTCATGGCTTGTCCGTTTTTTGATGTCATTGCACATCCCGGCACACCGCCGGAGGCATTCATATAGAGTCATATCTTTGTTCTAGATATCAAGCTGTAATATTGAGTTGTAAGTAAATAAAGGTGTGATGATCATCATTATTAGAGCATTGCCCCAGTGAGGAAAGGATGATGGAGACTATGTTTCCCCCACAAGTCGGGATGAGACTCCGGACTTTATAAAAAATAAAAGAGGCCAAAGAAGCCCAAATAAAAAAAAGAGGCCAAAGAAGCCCACCAAAAAGAAAGAAAAAAATAAAAAAATGACAAAGAAAAAGAAAAAAATGAGAGAAAAAGAGAGAAGGGGCAATGTTACTATCCTTTTACCACACTTGTGCTTCAGAGTAGCACCATGTTCTTCATAGAGAGAGTCTCCTATGCTTTCACTTTCATATACTAGTGGGAATTTTCATTATAGAACTTGGCTTGTAAATTCCGATGATGGGCTTCCTCAAATGCCCGAGGTCTTCATGAGCAAGCAAGTTGGATGCGCACCCACTTAGTTTCTAGTTTGAGCTTTCATACACTTATAGCTCTTAGTGCATGATACGTCCATTTTGCTTCATGCTTTTATATCAATATTTATTGCATTATGGGCTGTTATTACACATTATATATCAATACTTATGGCTATTCTCTCTTATTTTACAAGGTTTACCATGGAGAGGGGGATTCCGGTAGCTGGAATTCTGGCTGGAAAAGGAGCAAATATTGGAAACCTATTCTGCACAGCTCCAAAAGTCCTGAAACTCCACGAAACCTATTTTTGGAATTTATAAGAATTATTGAGCGGAAGAAATACCTCAAGGGGCCCACACCCTGGACAGGAGGGTGGGGGGCGCGCCCTCCCTTACTGGGTGCGCCCCCTGTCTCCTGGGCCCCCTGGTGGCCCCCCGATGTCCATCTTCTGCTATATGAAGTCTTTTACCCTGGAAAAAATCATGGGCATGCTTACGGGACGAAACTCCGCCGCCACGAGGCGGAACCTTGGCGGAATCAATCTAGAGCTCCGGCAGAGCTGTTCTGCCGGGGAAACTTCCCTCCGGGAGGGGGAAATCATCACCATCGTCATCACCAACGATCCTCTCATCGGGAGGGGGTCAATCTCCATCAACATCTTCACCAGCACCATCTCCTCTCAAACCCTAGTTCATCTCTTGTATCCGATTCTTGTCTCTAAGTCTGGGTTTGGTACCTGTAGGTTGCTAGTACTGTTGATTACTCCTTGTAGTTGATACTAGTTGGTTTATTTGGTGGAAGATCATATGTTCAGATCCTTAATGCTATTCAATACCCCTCTGATCATGAACATGAATATGCTTTGTGAGTCGTTACGTTTGTTCCTGAGGACATGGGTGAAGTCTTGCTATTAGTAGTCATGTGAATTTGGTATTCGTTCGATATTTTGATGAGATGTATGTTGTCTTTTCCTCTAGTGGTGTTATGTGAGCGTCGACTACATGACACTTCACCATTATTTGGGCCTAGAGGAAGGCATAGGGAAGTAATAAGTAGATGATGGGTTGCTAGAGTGACAGAAGCTTAAACCCTAGTTTATGCGTTGCTTCGTAAGGGGCTGATTTGGATCCACATGTTTCATGCTATGGTTAGGTTTACCTTAATACTTCTTTTGTAGTTGCGGATGCTTGCAATAGGGGTTAATCATAAGTGGGACGTGTCCAAGTTAGGGCAGTACCCAAGCACCGGTCCACCCACATATCAAATTATCAAAGTACCGAACGCGAATCATATGAACGTGATGAAAACTAGCTTGACGATAATTCCCATGTGTCCTCGGGAGCTCCTTTCTCATTATTAGAAATTGTCCAGGCTTATCCTTTTCTACAAAAAGGATTGGGCCACCTTGCTGCACTTTATTTACTTTCATTGCTCGTTACTCGTTACAATTTATCTTATTACAAAACTATCTATTACCTACAGTTTTAGTGCTTGCAGAGAAAACCTTACTGAAAACCGCTTATCATTTCCTTCTGCTCCTCGTTGGGTTCGACACTCTTACTTATCGAAAGGACTAAGATAGATCCCCCACACTTGTGGGTCATCAAGACTCTTTTCTGGCGCCGTTGCCAGGGAGTGTAGCGCTTTTGGTGAGTGGAACTTGGTAAGGAAAAATTTATATAGTGTGCTGAAATTTTCTGTTACATGTCACTATGGAAACTAATCCTTTGAGGGGCTTATTTGGGGTATCTTCACCCCGACCAAAAGAGCAAAGAGTTGCTCCTCAACCTACTGAACCTTATGAAAATATTTACTTTGAGATTCCTTCGGGTATGATAGAGAAACTGCTAGCTAATCCCTTTGCAGGAGATGGACCACTGCATCCCGATTTACACCTTATCTTTGTGGATGAAGTTTGCGGATTATTTAAGCTTGCAGCTATTCCCGATGATGTTGTCAAAAGGAAGGTCTTCCCTTTATCTTTGAAGGGAGAGGCATTGACATGGTATAGGCTATGTGATGATATGAGTTCTTGGAATTATAAGCGATTGAAGTTGGAATTTCACCAGAAGTTCTATCCGATGCATCTTGTTCATCGTAATCGTAATTAGATATATAATTTCTGGCCTCGCGAAGGAGAAAGCATCGCTCAAGCTTGGGGGAGGCTTAAATCAATGTTATATTCATGCCCCAATCATGAGCTCTCCCGGGAAATGATTATTCAAAATTTTTATGCTCGGCTTTCTCTCAATAATCGCACCATGCTCGATACTTCCTATGATGGCTCTTATATGCTGAAGACTATTGATTTCAAATGCGACTTATTAGAAAGAATTAAATGCAACTCTCAAGATTGGGGTTCCGACGATGGTAAGGAGTCAGGTATGACACCAACGTTTGATTGTGTTATGTCTTTTATGGATACCGATGCTTTTCGTGGATTTAGCGCTAAATATGGACTTGACTCTGAGATAGTAGCTTCTTTCTGTGAATCTTTTGCTACTCACGTTGATCTCCCTAAGGATAAGTGGTTTAAATATAATCCTCCCGTTGAAGTAAAAGTAGTTGCACCTATTACAATTGAAGAGAAGACTGTTACTTATAGTGATCCTATTGTTGCTACTACTTATGTTGAGAAACCTCCTTTTCCTGTTAGAATAAAGGATCATTCTAAAGCTTCGACTGTTGTTCGTAAGAGTACTACTAGGACTTATACACCTCCCGAGCAAATTAAAGTTGAACCTAGTGTTGCTATGGTTAAAGATCTCTTGGATGATGATATAGATGGGCATGTTATTTATTTCCGTGATGAAGCTGCTAATATCGCTAGACCCGATACTAAGATGCATAGACTTGTCATAGGCATGCCTGTTATTTCTGTTAAAATAGGAGATCACTGTTATCATGGCTTATGTGATATGGGTGCTAGTGCCAGTGCAATACCTCATTCCTTATATAAAGAAATTATGCATGATATTGCACCTGCTGAATTGGAAGGTATTGATGTTACTATTAAACTTGCCAATCGAGATACTATTTCGCCGGTCGGTATTGTTAGGGATGTTGAAGTCTTGTGTGGGAAAGCTAAATATCCTGCTGATTTCCTTGTTCTTGGTTCCCCACAAGATAGCTTTTGTCCTATTATTTTTGGTAGACCTTTCTTGAATACTGTGAGTGCTAGGATAGATTGCAATAAAGATACCATCACTGTTGGCTTGGAGGACTTGAAACATGAGTTTAATTTTGCTAAATTTCGTAGACAACCCCGTGATAAGGACTTACCTAGTGAAGATGAAATTATTGGTCTTGCTTCAATTGCCGTGCCTCCAACTGATCCGTTAGAACAATATTTGCTAGAGCATGAAAATGATATGTTTATGAAGGAGAGAAGGGAAATAGATGAAGTGTTCCTTAAACAGGAACCTTTGCTGAAACATAACCTTCCCGTTGAAATTCTTGGGGATCCCCCTCCACCCAAGGGTGATCCCGTGTTTGAACTCAAACCATTACCTGATAAACTTAAGTATGCTTATCTTGATGAAAAGAAAATATATCCTATTATTATTAGTGCTAACCTTTCAGAGCAAGAAGAAGAAAGATTATTGAAAACTCTGAAGAAGCACCGTGTTGCTATTGGATATACTCTAGATGATCTTAAGGGCATTAGTCCCACGTTATGTCAACACAAAATTAATTTGGAGGCCGATGCTAAACCAGTTAGAGATCCTCAACGACGACTGAATCCCAAAATGAAAGAAGTGGTAAGAAAGGAGATACTAAAGCTCCTTGAGGCAGGTATAATCTATCCCGTTGCTGATAGTGAATGGGTAAGCCCTGTCCATTGCGTTCCTAAAAAGGGAGGCATTACCGTTGTTCCTAATGATAAAGATGAATTGATCCCGCAAAGAATTATTACAGGTTATAGGATGGTAATTGATTTTCGTAAGTTAAATAATGCTACTAAGAAAGATCATTACCCTTTACCTTTTATTGATCAAATGCTAGAAAGAATATCCAAACACACACATTTTTGTTTACTAGATGGCTATTCTGGTTTCTCTCAAATACCTGTGTCAGCAGGGGATCAATCTAAAACTACTTTTACTTGCCCTTTTGGTACTTTTGCTTATAGACGTATGCCTTTTGGTTTATGTAATGCACCTGCTACCTTTCAAAGATGCATGATGGCTATATTCTCTGATTTTTGTGAAAAGATTTGTGAGGTTTTCATGGACGATTTCTCCATTTATGGATCCTCTTTTGATGATTGCTTGAGCAACCTTGATCGAGTTTTGCAGAGATGCGAAGACACTAGTCTCGTCCTGAAATGGGAAAAGTGTCACTTTATGGTTAATGAAGGCATTGTCTTGGGGCACAAGATCTCCGAGAGAGGTATTGAAGTTGATAAAGCTAAAGTTGATGCTATTGAAAAGATGCCATGTCCCAAGGACATAAAATGTATAAGAAGTTTCCTTGGTCATGCCGGTTTTTATAGGAGGTTCATTAAGGACTTTTCTAAAATCTCTAGGCCTCTGACTAATTTATTGCAAAAAGATATTCCTTTTGTCTTTGATGATGCTTGTGTAGAAGCATTTGAAATACTTAAGAAAGCTTTGATCACTGCACCCATTGTTCAGTCACCTGATTGGAATTTACATTTTGAAATTATGTGTGATGCTAGTGATTATGCTGTAGGTGCTGTTCTAGGGCAAAGAGTTGGCAAGAAATTGAATGTTATCCAGTATGCTAGTAAGACTCTTGACACTGCCCAAATAAATTATGCTACTACTGAAAAAGAATTCTCAGCAGTTGTGTTTGCATGTGATAAGTTTAGACCTTATATTGTTGATTCCAAAGTTACTATTCACACTGATCATGCTGCTATATCTTATGGAAAAGAAAGATGCTAAGCCTAGACTCATTAGATGGGTTCTCTTGCTTCAAGAATTTGATTTCCATATCATTGATAGAAAGGGAGCTGAGAACCCCGTTGCAGACAACTTGTCTAGGTTAGAGAATGTTCTTGATGACCCACTGCCTATTGATGATAGCTTTCCTGATGAACAATTAGCGGTCATTAATGCTTCTCTTACTGCTCCTTGGTATGCTGATTATGCCAATTACATTGTTGCTAAATTTATACCGCCTAGTTTCACATACCAGCAAAAGAAAAAGTTCTTTTATGATTTAAGACATTACTTCTGGGATGATCCACACCTTTATAAAGAAGGAGTAGATGGTGTTATTAGACGTTGTGTACCTGAGCATGAACAGGAACAGATCCTACGCAAGTGTCACTCTGAATCCTATGGAGGACACCACGCTGGAGATAGAACTGCACACAAGGTACTACAATCTGGCTTTTATTGGCCTACTCTCTTCAAAGATTCTCGTAAGTTTGTCTTATCTTGTGATGAATGTCAAAGAATTGGTAATATTAGTAGACGTCAAGAAATGCCTATGAATTATTCTCTTGTTATTGAACCATTTGATGTTTGGGGCTTTGATTATATGGGACCTGTTCCTGCCTCTAATGGTTATACACATATTTTAGTTGTTGTTGATTACGTTACTAAGTGGGTAGAAGCTATTCCAACTAGTAGTGCTGATCATAACACTTCTATTAAGATGCTTAAAGAAGTTATTTTTCTGAGGTTTGGAGTCCCTAGATATCTTATGACTGATGGTGGTTCACATTTTATTCATGGTGCTTTCCGTAAAATGCTTGCTAAGTATGATGTTAATCATAGAATTGCATCTCCTTATCACCCGCAGTCTAGTGGTCAAGTAGAGTTGAGCAATAGAGAGCTCAAATTAATTTTGCAAAAGACTGTCAATAGATCTAGAAAGAATTGGTCCAAAAAACTTGATGATGCATTATGGGCCTATAGAACTGCATACAAAAATCCTATGGGTATGTCTCCCTATAAGATGGTTTATGGAAAAGCTTGTCATTTACCTCTAGAACTTGAACATAAGGCATATTGGGCTATTAAAGAGCTCAACTATGACTTCAAACTTGCCGGTGAGAAGAGGTTGTTTGATATTAGCTCACTTGATGAATGGAGAACCCAAGCCTATGAGAATGCCAAGCTATTCAAAGAAAAAGTCAAACACTGGCATGACAAAAGGATACAAAAGCGTGAGTTTAACGTAGGTGATTATGTGTTATTATTCAACTCTCGCTTAAGATTTTTTGCAGGAAAACTTCTCTCTAAATGGGAAGGTCCTTACGTTATTGAGGAGGTCTATCGTTCCGGTGCCATAAAAATTAACAACTTTGAAGGCACAAATCCGAGGGTGGTGAACGATCAAAGAATTAAACATTATATTTCAGGTAATCCTATCAATGTTGAAACTAATATTATTGAAACCGTAACCCCGGAGGAATACATAAGGGACACTTTCCAGAACGTTCCAGACTCCGAAAAGGAATAGGTATGTGGTACGGTAAGTAAACCGACTCCAAAACAACTCTAATGGCAATATTTATCAGTTTTGGAATATTTAAGAATTTTTGGAAGAAAGAAGTAGTCCGAAAGGGACACGAGGCACCTCGTGTGCCTCCCGGACTCCGTTTTCTTGCACATTACGTATTTTGGTCGGCAAAAATTCATTATTTATACTCCTGAAGGATTTGACCACCGTATCACGCAATTATCCTCTGTTTTTGTTTCGAGATGTTTCTGTTACAGGCCTGGAGCAATATGTCGTCTCAGGACTCGGAGGGAGAAAGCTATGTTGCTGATTTCCTCGCAGACCCTAGGGTCTACGGGGATGTGGAACATGGTGGCTGGACCACTGAGGAAGAGGATAATTATGAGCCTAAGGGAAAGGAGGAAACTAGTTCAGGCGAAGACGAAGCCCCATTACCTCAACCTGGGGACATGCATGTGGAGTTCAAAAAGTCAAGCCTACCTGATAGAGCAAAGAAGCCAAAGATCGAGTTTATCCCTTTTCGTCTCTTGCAGGAGAATAAACAGGAATTGTGCAAAAAGGTATTAAGCCTTGAGCGGGAGATTGAGGACCTTAAAGAGGAAAACGCTATACTCAAGCGTAAGTTCAGGAAGAAGCCTACATCATCAACAACTCCATCTCCTTCACCAGCAAAAGAGACATAATCATATGGGTATGGGCACTCCCCTTGGCAACTGCCAAGCTTGGGGGAGGTGCCCCGGTATCGTATCACCATCACACTCCTATCTTTACCGTTTTATTTAGTTTGATCCTTTTAGTAGTACCTTGATCTAGTAGCTTGAAGTTTTGATATCAAGTTGTTTTGAGTTTTGCTTTGTGATTTCTTTTTGTATTCGAGTCCGCAAGCTATCTATAATAAAGATTAATGTTGAGTCGATGGCTTTGCTATATTGCTATGATCTTGAGAAATTAGAAAGAATAAAAGAGTTCAAATTGATCTTATGGATGGTAATGACTTCACACGTAGAAAGTATGAGGCATAAAAATTGTTGAGAGTTGATAAACATAGTTTTGGTCATCGTTGCAATTAATAGGAAGTAATAAGGAAAGAGGGGTTTTACATACAAATATATTATCTTGGACCTCTTTTATGATTGTGAGCACTCATTAAGTATGACATGCTAAAAGAGTTGACGTTGGACAAGGAAGACAACGTAATGGTTTATGTTTTCTCACATCTCAGTTAAAGTATATTGTCATTGACCTTCCAAACATGTTGAGCTTGCCTTTCCCCCTCATGCTACCCAAATTCCTTGCACCAAGTAGAGATACTACCTGTGCTTCCAAATATCCTTAAACCCAGCTTTGCCATGAGAGTCCACCATACCTACCTATGGATTGAGTAAGATCCTTCAGGTAAGTTGTCATCGGTGCAAGCAATAAAAATTGCTCTCTAAATATGTATGACTTATTAGTGAAGAGAAAATAAGCTTTGTACGAACTTGTTGTGGAAGTAATAAAAGCGACAGACTGCATAATAAAGGTCCACATACAAGGGGCAATATAAAGTGACGTTCTTTTGCATTAAGATTTTCTGCATCCAACCCTAAAAGCGCATGACAACCTCTGCTTCCCTCTGCGAAGGGCCTATCTTTTACTTTATGCTTGAGTGAAGGTGATCCTCACCTTTCTTTTTTTCATTTTATCCTTTGGCAAGCTCCTCGTGTTTGAAAGATCATGATATATATATATATCCAATTTAATGTAAGTTAGCATGGGCTATTATTGTTGACATCACCTAAAGGTGAATACGTTGGGAGGCAACACAATAAGCCCCTATCTTTCTTAGTGTCCGGTTGAAACTCCATAACCACAAGTATTGCGTGAGTGTTAGCAATTGTAGAAGACTACAGGATAGTTGAGTATGTGAACTTGCTGAAAAGCTCTATTGATGACTCTTTCTTATGTTATGATAAATTGCAATTGCTTCAATGACTGAGATTATAGTTTGTTAGTTCTCAATGAAGTTTTTGAACCATACTTGACATTGTGAATTGATTGTTACTTGAGCATAAGAAATCATATGATAAAATCTGTATATGTTGCTGTTATAAGAATGATCATGATGCCCTCATGTCCGTATTTTATTTTTATCGACACCTCTATCTCTAAACATGTGGACATATTTTTTGATTTCGGCTTTCGCTTGAGGACAAGCGAGGTCTAAGCTTGGGGGAGTTGATACGTCCATTTTGCATCATGCTTTTATATCAGTATTTATTGCATTATGGGCGGTTATTACACATTATATATCAATACTTATGGCTATTCTCTCTTATTTTACAAGGTTTACCATGAAGAGGGGGGATGCCGGCAGTTGGCATTCTGGCTGGAAAAGGAGCAAATATTGGAAACCTATTCTGCACAGCTCCGAAAGTCCTGAAACTCCACGAAACCTATTTTTGGAATTTATAAGAATTATTGAGCGGAAGAAATACCTCAGGGGGCCCACACCCTGGCCAGGATGGTGGGGGCGCGCCCTCCCTTACTGGGCGCGCCCCCCTGTCTCCTGGGCCCCCTGGTGGCCCCCCGGTGTCCATCTTCTGCTATATGAAGGCTTTTACCCTGGAAAAAATCGTGGGCAAGCTTACGGGACGAAACTCCGCCGCCACGAGGCGGAACCTTGGCGGAATCAATCTAGAGCTCCGGCCTAGCTGTTTTGGCAGGGAAACTTCCCTCCGGGAGGGGGAAATCATCACCATCGTCATCACGAACGATCCTCTCATTGGGAGGGGGTCAATCTCCATCAACATCTTCACCAGCACCATCTCCTCTCAAACCCTAGTTCATCTCTTGTATCCAATTCTTGTCTCTAAGTCTGGGATTGGTACCTGTAGGTTGCTAGTAGTGTTGATTACTCCTTGTAGTTGATACAAGTTGGTTTATTTGATGGAAGATCATATTTTCAGATCCTTAATGCTATTCAATACCCCTCTGATCATGAACATGAATATGCTTTGTGAGTAGTTACGTTTGTTCCTGAGGACATGGGTGAAGTCTTGCTATTAGTAGTCATGTGAATTTGGTATTCGTTCGATATTTTGAGGAGATGTATGTTGTCTTTTCCTGTAGTGGTGTTATGTGAACGTCGACTACATGACACTTCACCATTATTTGGGCCTAGAGGAAGCCATAGAGAAGTAATAAGTAGATTATGGGTTGCTGGAGTGATAGAAGCTTAAACCCTAGTTTATGAGGTTCTTCGTTAGGGGCTGATTTGGATCCATACGTTTAATGTTGTGGTTAGGTTTACCTTAATAATTCTTTTGTAGTTGCGGATGCTTGCAATAGGGGTTAATCATAAGTGGGATGCTTGTCCAAGTTAGGGCAGTACCCAAGCACCGGTCCACCCACATATCAAATTGTCAAAGTACCGAACGCGAATCATACGAACGTGATGAAAACTAGCTTGAACATAATTCCCATGTGTCCTCGGGAGCTCCTTTCTCATTATTAGAAATTGTCCAGGCTTATCCTTTACTACATAAAGGATTGGGCCACCTTGCTGCACTTTATTTACTTTCATTGCTTGTTACTCATTACAATTTATTACCTACAATTTCAGTGCTTGCAGAGAAAACCTTACCGAAAACCGCTTATCATTTCCTTCTGCTCCTTGTTGGGTTCGACACTCTTACTTATCGAAAGGACTACGATAGATCCCCTACACTTGTGGGTCATCAGCAGTCCCGCCGACGCTTGTTTGAGAGGCTGGAGCAGGAAGAGCAGAGATTGAAGAAGCACGACAGCCGTTGGATGGACATCCAACAGTCACTGCTCTCGTGTGTTGACTAAGTTTACAGGGCGTTGCGTGTGCATCAACCTTTTTTAGGAAAGCATACGCGTCAACCTGTAGTAGGTGCACAAGTCAGCCTCAAATCTGTGGAAAACAGCATACAGCCCATCTGCCATTATTTCTAATAATGTACAGCCCATTTGCTAATTTTTAAGAATTTTTTTGGAGCCCATCTTCCTTTTGTTAGCATTACACCCCATATTGTGGCCACGGTTAAAAAGTTACGAAATTTTGCATATTTCGGTGCGGTCAACTGTTTTTAATCCCGAAATATCAATTCACATTCAAACTATCTTGAAAAATAATTTATATAAATATAAAATCCAAATAATTGTCCGCGCATAAAAATCAATGGAATTTAAAATCTTGTAATGAAAAAAAATCGAAACTAATTCCCGGTTTGATGTGTTTTAAAAATGTACAGCCTATTTTTGGGCAAACCGAATGAAACTCTCCTTGTCTTGAAAGATTTGCAGCCCAGCAGGGCCGATAAAGCAAGTAGGCCTCATTTGGGTATTTCTTAAAAAAAATAGAACTGGGCTAGCCATTTTCAGCAAGAAAAAAACACAACTGGGCTCATGATGTGGTAAACATAAATAAAACCCTGGCTAGACGGGCCACAACCCCCGCATGGCCCCGTTGTTACCCTGATCCGTGCTAAAACTAGTATAAATAACAACTTCTTGTTCCTGAAAAAAAACGGTGCGACCTGCTGGGTCCCTGGTGTCAGCCGCTCGTAGTGTAATTCTCTCGTTTATTGACTACGTTGACAATGCGTGAGCCCCAGATGTCCAACCATTAGGAGGAACCATATTTTTGGGCTTGTATAGAGGCACTTGCCTGCGTACTGCCATGACGCTGGTGGGTCCCTACTGTCATCCTCTCCACGTACAGTCATCTCCTTGTTCCTCTCGGTTGTTGACGATGTTGACAACGCAAGAGGGCGGCGCACGGCGAGCGAACCAAGGCCGCAAGGCGGAGGATGACGACGCGGCCTCGGACGGAATGAACAGGAGCCGTGGAAGATGCGTCGGTCCAGTCGCGGGCGGAGGGGAGTACGAGGGTTGACTGGTTCGGGTGCGGGTGCGTGTTGGGGCTGACGTCACCGGAGAATAACAGTACGTGTGGGGGAACAGAGGGAGGGACTGGCCAACGTTGGAGGGTACGTACGGTAGGGCGTCGGAGGTGCAGCCAGCCATGGGAGGCGGGAGCCGGCGGAGCCGACGGGGTGGTTTGGTTTGGGCGGCTGGAGGAAAAAGAAGACAAGAGATAGAAGATACACGACAGATGTTGGATGTCAATCCAACAGGTGGTAGGTAGAATCATTTGTTGACTGGCTAGTAAGTCGACACCACCTTGGATAGGATATTTCCTCGCGGGTCCCAAATGTCAAAATCCAAATCTGTGTACGGTCATGCAGCCTTTCCTCTGAAAATTTACGGCCCATTTGATGTGCTAGTTCGAAATTGTGGGTGCTGGTGGGGGCTAATCACTTGTCTTATGTAATGCACAGTGAGCTCAAGCAGCGGGTGAGAGTGATGTTATTTCCCTTGGTTGGGATTTGTTACAATATTTCACTCTAAATTAAACGAATGGCAAGCCATTTGCCTTGTTTCAAAGAAAATATGACAGTCACAGCCGAGTTGAAAAGGTCAAGAACATCTAACTCCAGCTTACAAGCTGTACAAAAGCACGAGGGTTAATTGTTCATCAGGTTTACAAAAAAACCCAGGTTGAAATGGGCAACAACATCTAACTCCAGCACTGTTTTCGGCAGTCACAGTCAAATGGATCGGTCAGGTCCATAGAATGAACATCCTGGGTCGTAAAATTTACTAGATTATGACCACAATATGTTGTAAATAGAAGCCCGGCTTGTTCAGAAGCTCTTTTGACCACCTGAAACTCCTTTTTTGCTCTTCGAATTACCCATCCGTCAAAACCATGTTGCTGATAAACTTAAGCCTGATGGACAATAGTAACCTCGCATTCAGCAGGAAGAATTTGACAAATCTAGTGTTTGCACGGTTGGCTACATATCGTTCTAGCATTATTGTCTTCAATCGAATCTCATGAGAAGTGAGAAAATCCCGATGCTTACGCATCCACCGATTGGTTATAACTTTCTTACCCCGTCCTGTTGCCTAAATAGACATGAAGATTGAAAACAGTTAAGGTCTAAAAAAAGAGTGTCGAAAGAGCAACAGCTGAACGGTTCTAGTACACTATATGCGGGCTTCCAATGTGCGTGAAATTATCACCTTTATATACAACTTCTCCAGACATGGAAATCATTGCAGCAAGCCAATAATCTTGTTCAGATCAAAACTATTCATTTGGATATATAAGATCTTGACAGAATCTAGCACCATTGATAGGCCATCCATGGAGAAACTCTTCATTGAGCATAGAACATAATATTAGTACAAAATGTGTACTCCAAGATGATATATAACTTATGCGCAGAAATTTAAAATGCAGCTTATGGTTACAAGTGTAGATGATAATATAAAGTACCTGAAGAACTGTGGAGCCAAACACCATATTGAAATGAGCACAGAGATCATGTATTACACCCAAGGTCTCCAGTTTAGGCACAGAGAGGACGGTTATTTGCAACGGTGAATAACTAGAATCAAGGATCAACCTTTGAAGTGAAGGGGCATCTTGGATGATGAGCTGCCTTCCGTCAAAAGAAATTCCAATTCTTACAAGGTTAGGCGACTTTATTTGGAGACAACCAATTCTAACTGTGAAAACAAGCACCAAGCACTCCAGGGCAGGGCAACTGGAGTGGATGATGCTGTGCAATGAGGCCTCCGATATACGAACCCGCACAAGTGAAAGTTTCTTGAGAAATGAGAGTTGAAGGTTTAGTACCAGATTGTCTGGTAGGTAGCACAGCACAAAGGTGGCGGTGTGGAGAGAGGAGGAAAACCGCGAGATGGACATCGGTACTGAGGGCACAAGTACATGGCGTTCGGTATGTGGTATGTGATTTCCAGGGAATAGTAGAACTCAAGCAGCTATAGTTTTGTGAATTTAGGGGATTTCAGCCAGGCGTCCACCGTGCAGGGCATGGTATGCTTGCTCAGGTAGCATGATGGGATGCAGAGGCTTTGAACAGAGCCCTGGTGGGAGGAGATGATGGCTCTGGGGATTTCAAAATCAATGAAGAGAGATAGCTAACGACAGTCGAGATTAAGGGGCACGACGCGCCATAGAGGGCGCCACCGAATTGAGAGGACTTGGATGTGGCAGCAATCCTTGGTGGGGAGAAGCGAGATGATCTCCCCAAGGACGGCGTTCGGGAGATCGCTGATGCGGTCCACCCGAGATTCTACGGGTTCCTGGGATCCGGTGGGGGCGGGGTCGCTGCTTCTCCCCGCGCTGTCGGGTGTGGGATCTACAACAGGCATCGCTGATACGTCTCCAACGTATCTATAATTTTTGACTGTTCCATGCTATTATATTACCTCTTTTGGATGTTTATGGGCTTTATTTTACACATTTATATCATTTTTGGGACTAACCTACTAACCGGAGGCCCAGCCCGTATTGCTGTTTTTTGCCTATTTCAGTATTTCGAACAAAAGGAAAATCTCACGGCGTCCAAACGGAATGAAACCTTCGGAAGCGATCTTTTTGGAACAAACGTGATCCAAAGGACTTGGAGTGCAAGTGAAGAAGCAGCCGAGGCGGCCACAAGAGGGGAGGGCGCGCAGTTCCCTGGTGGGCGCGCCCCCCTATCTCGTGGGCCCCTCAGGTGGCCACCGACCTACTTCTTCCTCCTATATATACCTACGTACCCCGAAACCATCCAGGGAGCACCCGAAACACAATTTCCTCCGCCGTAACCTTCTGTATCCGCGAGATCCCATCTTGGAGCCTTCGTCGGTGCTCCGCCGGAGGGGAAATCGATCACGGAGGGCTTCTACATCAAAACCATAGCCCCTCCGATGAGTTGTGAGTAGTTTACCACAGACCTTCGGGTCCATAATTATTAGCTAGATGGCTTCTTCTCTCTTTTTGGATCTCAATACAATGTTCTCCCCCTCTCTTGTGGAGATCTATTCGATGTAAACTCTTTTTGTGGTGTGTTTGTCGAGATCCGATGAATTGTGGGTTTATGATCAAGTTTTATCTATGAGAAGTATTTGAATCTCTGAATTCTTTTATGTATGATTGATTTATCTTTGCAAGTCTCTTCGAATTATCAGTTTGGTTTGGCCTACTAGATTGATCTTTCTTGCCATGGGAGAAGTGCTTAGCTTTGGGTTCAATCCTGCGGTGTCCTTACCCAGTGACAGAAAGGGTTGCAAGGCACGTATTGTATCGTTGCCATCGAGGATAAAAATATGGGGTTTATATCATATTGCATGAATTTATCCCTCTACATCATGTCATCTTGCTTAAAGCGTTACTCTGTTCTTATGAACTTAATACTCTAGATGCAGGCAGGAGTCGGTCGATGTGTGGAGTAATAGTAGTAGATGCAGGCAGGAGTCGTTCTACTTGTCACGGACGTGATGCCTATATACATGATCATGCCTAGATAATCTCATAATTATTCGCTTTTCTATCAATTGCTCGACAGTAATTTGTTCACCCACCGTAATACTTATGCTATCTTGAGAGAAGCCTCTAGTGAAACCTATGGCCCCCGAGTCTATCTTTTATCATAGTTGCTTCCGATTTACTTTTACTTGCATCTTTACTTTTTGCATCTATATTATAAAATACCAAAAATATATTTACTTTATCATATCATCTCTATTAGATCTCACTTTCGCAAGTGGTCGTGAAGGGATTGACAACCCCTTTATTGCGTTGGTTGCGAGTTCTTGGTTTGTTTGTGTAGGTGCGTGGGACTTCCTGAGGAGCTTCCTACTGGATTGATACTTTGGTTCTCAAAAACTGAGGGAAATACTTACGCTACTGTGCTGCATCACCCTTTCCTCTTCAAGGAAAACCAACGCAAGCTCAAGACGTAGCAAGAAGGATTTCTGGCGCCGTTGCCGGGGAAGCTTTCACCAAGTCAAGACATACCAAGTACCCATCACAAACTTATCTCCCTCGTATTTACATTATTTGCCATTTGCCTCTCGTTTTCCTTTCCCCCACTTCACCCTTGCCGTTTTATTTGCCCTCTCTTTCCCAATCTCCTCCTCTTTTTCACTCGCCATTTTCTTCTCCCTCGCTTTTATCCTCCGTTATGTCTGAAATTGGGGAGACTATCGTCGATATGGACAACCATGATAGCATGGAAAATCCAAAGACTCTTGCTAAAGAAACCCCCGTTTTGCACACCAAAAAGTTTCGAATCGATAGTGGTAATATTATTGGAAAAGGAGTTATTCAAGATTTCTTTACTTGTGCCGGTATTTTACCTTCTATGGGTAGTTCTATCTTGCATAGAACTAGTAGTCTTGCGGATGCTATTGCCATGCTTATAGTTGAACTTGAAAGACAATTTATGCACATGCATCCTTGCATACAAAGAATTTTCCTAGAATTTTCTAATATTGAGCATTCTTCTGTTAAGCGCGCAGCTACTATCTTTTTGGCACATGAGTTTAGATTTATAATAAAGAAGCCAAAGAAATCTTTGCTCACTGTAGGGTTGACGCCGGTCGTCCTCCCATAGAGGCAATCCTCTTCGATCAAGAAGAAATTATGCGTTTTCAATCTTTGGACTATATTGCCTTTAATGAAAACCTTAGAAAAAAGGTTACTATCAATGTTCTAGTTGATAAAATTTCTGAACTTAATAATGATTTTGCTATTCGAAATAATGAGTTAGGATACTCTCTTGAATATAGGCTTACGAAGTTTTGCCAAAAGAATGCTTATAATGATGAATTGGTTGTGCAATATGAAGGGCCGAAGGAGGAACCTATACCTCCCGAGATTGATCTTGGGGACTTTTGTCCCATTAAATTTAGCCCTTTTGATTACTTTTGCTTGCCTCAAAGAAAACTTGCTGCTGAACGTAGAGAATATGAGATGAGTTTTCGTGATCTATCCTATTACTATGGCACTACTTAGATCTATCTTCACTTTTATGCCTGGCTAGGGGCGTTAAACGATAGCGCTAGTTGGGAGGTAACCCAATTTTATTTGTGTTTTTTTTCTTTTGGTTCTGTTTAGTAATAAATTTATCATCTACCTTCTGTTTAGATGTGTTTTTATCTTTTAACTAGTGTTTGTGCCAAGTAGAACCTATAGGATAACCTATGATGATCGTTGATTTGATTCTGCTGAAAAACAGAAACATTGCGCGCACGAGAAAAAGTTCAGTAAATCACAGAAAATTGCTTTTGCGTTGATTCTTGTTGATTCTGATCAATAGACAAATTGTCTAGGACGTCCTATTTTGGTAGGATTTTTGGGGTTCCAGAAAATTGCGTTAGTTACAGATTACTACAGACTGTTCTGTTTTTGACAGATTCTGTTTTTCGTGTGTTGTTTGCTTATTTTGATGCATCTATGGCTAGTATGTAAGGGTATGAACCATAGAGAAGTTGGAATACAGTAGGTTTAACACCAAAACAAATAAAGAATGAGTTCATTACAATACCTTATGTGGTGGCTTTGTTTTGTTTCACTAACGGAGCTTACGAGATTTCTGTTGAGTTTTGTGTTGTGAAGTTTTCAAGTTTTGGGTAAAGATTTGATGGACTATGGAATAAGGAGTGGCAAGAGCCTAAGCTTGGGCACCCCGGGAAGCCAAAAGCCAAAAGCCTAAGCTTGGGGATGCCCCGGAAAGGCATCCCCTCTTTCGTCTTCGTTCATTGGTAACTTTACTTTGAGCTATATTTATATTCACCACATGATATGTGTTTTGCTTGGAGCGTCGTGTATTATATGAGTCTTTGATTTTTAGTTTACAACAATCATCCTTGCTGTACACACCTTTTGGGAGAAGCCTATTTGATTAGAATTTTCTCTATGTGCTTCACTTATATCTTTTGAGCTTGATAGTTTTTGCTCTAAGTGCTTCACTTATATCTTTTAGAGCACGATGGTGGATTAATTTTAAAGAAATTGCTAGTCTCTCATGCTTAAATTATATCATTTTGAGAGTCTTTTAGAACAGCATGGTATTTGCTATGGTTATAAAATTGGTCCTAGAATGGTAGGCATCCAAGTTGGGTATAATAAAAACTATCATAGGAAGTGAATTGGATGCTATGATCAATTTGATACTTGATAATTGTTTTGAGATATGGAGGTAGTGATATTAAAGTCATGCTAGTTGGGTGATTATGAATTTAAAGAATGCTTGTGTTGAAGTTAGCAAGTCCCGTAGCATGCACGTATGGTTAAAGTTGTGTGACAAATTTGAAACATGAAGTGTACCTGGCTTGTGCATCCTTATGAGTGGCGGTCGGAGACGAGCGATGGTCTTTTCCTACCAATCTATCCCCCTAGGAGCATGCGCATAGTACTTGATTTTTGATGACTTCTAAATTTTTGCAATAAGTATATGAGTTGTTTTGACTAATGTTGAGTCCATGGATTAGACGCACTTTTACCTTCCACCATTGCTAGCCTCTTTGGTACCATGCATTGCCCTTTCTCACCTTGAGAGTTGGTGCAAACTTCGCCGGTGCATCCAAACCCCGTGATATGATACGCTCTATCACACATAAACCTCCTTATATCTTCCTCAAAACAGCCACCATACCTACCTATTATGGCATTTCCATAGCCATTTCAAGATATATTGCCATGCAACTTTCCACCTTTCCGTTCATCATCATCATGACATACTTTACTTTTGTCGTATTGCCATTGCATGATCATGTAGTTGACATCGTATTTGTGGCAAAGCCACCATGTATAACTTTTTCATACATGTCACTCTTGATTCATTGCACCATCCCGGTACACCGCCGGAGGCATTCATATAGAGTCATATCTTGTTCTAGTTTTGAGTTGTAATTCATATATTGTAATCAATGAAAGTGTGATGATCATCATTATTAGAGCATTGCCCAAAAAGAAAAGAAAAAAGAGAAAAAAAAATAGGAAAGGCCAAAAAAAAGAAAGGCCCAAAAAAAGAAAAGAAAAAGAAAAAAAAAAGAAGAAAAAAAGAAAGAAAGAAAGTAAATAAAGAGGGAAATGTTACTATCTCTTTTTCCATACTTGTGCTTCAAAGTAGCACCTTGTTCTTCATGTAGTGAGTCTCATATATTGTGCTTCAAAGTAGCACCATGTTTTTCATGTAGTGAGGCTCATAGGTTGTCTTTTTCATACTAGTGGGAATTTTTTTCATTGTAGAACTTGGCTTGTATATTCCTACGATGGGCTTCCTCAAATGCCCTAGGCCTTCGTGAGCAAGCAAGTTGGATGCACACCCACTTAGTTTCTTTTGTTGAGCTTTTTCATTCATAGCTCTATTGCATCCGTTGAATGGCAAGCCCTACTCCCATGTTGACATCAATTGATGGGCATCTCCACAGCCCGTTGATTATCCTCGTCAATATGAGACTTTCTCCTTTTTTGTCTTCTCCACACAATCCCCATCATCATATTCTACTCCACCCATAGTGCTATATCCATGGCTCACGCTCATGTATTGCGTGAAGGTTGAAAAAGTTTGATATTATTTAAGTGCGAAACAATTGCTTGGCTTGTCATCGGGGGTGTAGAAGTTGGGAATATTTTTGTGTGACAAAAGATGAAGCATAGCCTAACTATATGATTTTGTAGGGATAAACTTTCTTTAGCCATGTTATTTTGAGAAGACATGATTGCTTTTATTAGTATGCTTGAAGTACTATTATTTCTTATATCAATATGAACTTTTATTTTGGATCATTTGGATCTGAACATTCATGCAACACTAAAGAAAATTACATTGAGAATTATGCTAGGTAGCATTCCACATCAAAAATTCTGTTTTTATCATTTACCTACTTGAGGACGAGCAGGAATTAAGCTTGGGGATGCTTGATACGTCTCCAACGTATCTATAATTTTTTATTGTTCCATGCTATTATATTACCTCTTTTGGATGTTTATGGGCTTTATTTTACACATTTATATCATTTTTGGGACTAACCTACTAACCGGAGGCCCAGCCCATATTGCTG
Source organism: Triticum aestivum (assembly GCF_018294505.1). Lineage (NCBI taxonomy): Eukaryota > Viridiplantae > Streptophyta > Magnoliopsida > Poales > Poaceae > Triticum > Triticum aestivum. The sequence continues at coordinate 618,327,082 of NC_057802.1, read as the reverse complement.
TTTTTTTGCCTATTTCAGTATTTCGAAGAAAAGGAAAATCTCACGGAGTCCAAACAAAATGAAACCTTCGGAAGCAATCTTTTTGGAACAAACGTGATGCAGAGGACTTGGAGTGCAAGTCAAGAAGCAGCCGAGGCGGCCACGAGAGGGGAGGGCACGCCCTTCCCTGGTGGGCGCACCCCCTGTCTCGTGGGCCCCTCGGGCGGCCACCGACCTACTTCTTCCTCCTATATATACCTACGTACCCCGAAACCATCCAGGGATCACCCGAAACACAATTTCCACCGCCTTAACCTTCTGTATCCGCGAGATCCCATCTTGGAGCCTTTGCCGGCGCTCCGCCGGAGGGGGAATCGATCACGGAGGGCTTCTACATCAACACCATAGCCCCTCCGATGAGTTGTGAGTAGTTTACCACAGACCTTCGGGTCCATAGTTATTAGCTAGATGGCTTCTTCTCTCTTTTTGGATCTCAATACAATGTTCTCCCCCTCTCTTGTGGAGATCTATTCGATGTAAACTCTTTTTGCGGTGTGTTTGTCGAGATCCGATGAATTGTGGGTTTATGATCAAGTTTTATCTATGAGAAGTATTTGAATCTCTGAATTCTTTTATGTATGATTGAGTTATCTTTGCACGTCTCTTCGAATTATCAGTTTGGTTTGGCCTACTAGATTGATCTTTCTTGCCATGGGAGAAGTGCTTAGCTATGGGTTCAATCTTGCGGTGTCCTTACCCAGTGACAGAAAGGGTTGCAAGGCACGTATTGTATTGTTGCCATCGAGGATAAAAAGATGGGGTTTATATCATATTGCATGAATTTATCCCTCTACATCATGTCATCTTGCTTAAAGCGTTACTCTGTTCTTATGAACTTAATACTCTAGATGCAGGCAAGAGTCGGTCGATGTGTGGAGTAATAGTAGTAGATGCAGGCAGGAGTCGGTCTACTTGTCACGGACGTGATGCCTATATACATGATCATGCCTAGATAATCTCCTAATTATTCGCTTTTCTATCAATTGCTCGACAGTAATTTGTTCACCCACCGTAATACTTATGCTATCTTGAGAGAAGCCTCTAGTGAAACCTATGGCCCCCGGGTCTATCTTTTATCATATTTGCTTCCGATTTACTTTTACTTGCATCTTTACTTTTTGCATCTATATTATAAAATACCAAAAATATATTTACATTATCATATCATCTCTATTAGATCTCACTTTCGCAAGTGGCCATGAAGGGATTGAAAACCCCTTTATTGCGTTGGTTGCAAGTTCTTGGTTTGTTTGTGTAGGTGCGTGGGACTTTCTGAGGAGCTTCCTACTGGATTGATACCTTGGTTCTCAAAAACTGAGGGAAATACTTATGCTACTGTGCAGCATCACCCTTTCCTCTTCAAGGAAAACCAATGCAAGCTCATGACGTAGCAGTCGCCGCTGGCGGGAGCCTCATCTTCTTGGCGTTGGGGTCATCCGACTCCATTTTCCTCGAGGGCTTCGCGTCGCGCTCATGGATTTGAGCAGAGTAACGAATGACGAGCCTAGTTGTAGTGCGAGTGAAGTAGAAGGGGAGCTGGGGTTTTTCTGTAGTAGTGAGAAAGAAGGGGAGCTGGGCTTTTCTGTAGGAGTGAGTGAGGAATTTGGGGGTACGAGTGGAGCGAGCTGTCGTGAGGTGGGTGGGAGTGAGGAGGAAGAAGAGTGATAACCCACAATTGTAGGGGATCGTAACAGTTTTCGAGGGTAGAGTATTCAACCAAAATTTATTGATTCGACACAAGGGGAGCCAAAGAATATTCTCAAGTATTAGCAGTTGAGTTTTCAATTCAACCACACCTGGATAACTTAGTATCTGCAGCAATGTATTTAGTAGCAAAGTAATATGATAGTAATGATAACGATAGTAAAAGTAATATTTTTGCGTTTTGTAGTCATTGTAACAATAGCAACGGAAAAGTAAATAAGCAAAGAACAATATGTGAAAAGCTCATAGGCATTGCATCAGTGATGGATAATTATGTCGGATGCGATTCCTCATGTAATAGTTATAACCTAGGGTGACACAGAACTAGCTCTAGTTCATCAATGTAATGTAGGCATGTATTCCGAATATAGTCATACGTGCTTATGGAAAAGAACTTCCATGACATCTTTTGTCCTACCCTCCCGTGGCAGCGGGGTCCTAATGGAAACTAAGGGATATTAAGGCCTCCTTTTAATAGAGTACCGGAACAAAGCATTAGCACTTAGTGAATACATGAACTCCTCAAACTATGGTCATCACCAAGAAGTATCCCGATTATTGTCACTTCGGGGTTGTCGGATCATAACACATAATAGGTAACTATAGACTTGCAAGATAGGATCAAGAACTCACATATATTCATGAAAACATAATAGGTTCAGATCTGAAATCATGGCACTCGGGCCCTAGTGACAAGCATTAAGCATAGCAAAGTCATAGCAACATCAATCTCAGAACATAGTGGATACTAGGGATCAAACCCTAACAAAACTAACTCGATTACATGATAAATCTCATCCAACCCATCACCGTCCAGCAAGCCTACGATGGAATTACTCATGCACGGCGGTGAGCATCATGAAATTGGTGATGGAAGATGGTTGATGATGACGACGGCGACGAATCCCCCTCTCCGGAGCCCCGAACGGACTCCAGATCAACCCTCCGGAGAGAGATTAGGGCTTGGCGGCGGCTCCGTATCATAAAACGTGATGAAACTTTCTCTCTGATTTTTGCTCCGCGAAACGGAATATATAGAGTTGGAGTTGAGGTCAGTGGAGCTCCAGGGGGCCCACGAGACAGGGGGCACGCGCAGGGGGAGGGGGCGTGCCCCCACCCTCGTGGACAGGGTGTGGGCCCCCTGGCCTTGATTCTTTCGCCAGTATTCTTCTTATTTTCCAAAAATAATCTCCGTGGATTTCCAGGTCATTCTGAGAACTTTTGTTTCTGCATAAAGATAACACCATGGCAATTCTGCTGAAAACAGCGTCAGTCCGGATTAGTTTCATTCAAATCATGCATGTAAGAGTCCAAAACAAGGGCAAAAGTGTTTGGAAAAGTAGATACGTTGGAGACGTATCAACTCCCCCAAGCTTAAACCTTTGCTTGTTCTCAAGCAATTCAGTTGACAGACTGAAAGTGATAAAGAAAAACTTTTACAAACTCTGTTTGCTCTTGTTGTTGTAAATATGTAAAGCCAGCATTCAAGTTTTCAGCAAAGATTATGAACTAACCATATTCACAATAACACTTAGGTCTCATGTTTACTCATATCAATGGCATAATCAACTAGCGAGCAATAATAATAAAACTCGGATGACAACACTTTCTCAAAAATATCATAATATGATATGACAAGATGGTATCTCGCTAGCCCTTTCTGAGACCGCAAAACATAAATGCAGAGCACCTTCAAAGATCAAGGACTGACTAAACATTTTAATTCATGGTAAAAGTGATCCTGTCAAGTCATACCCAATATAAACTAATAGTAATGCATGCAAATGACAGCGGTGCTCTCCAGCGGGTGCTTTTTAATAAGAAGGTGATGACTCAACATGAAAGTAAATAGATAGGCCCTTCGCAGAGGGAAGCAGGGATTTGTAGAGGTGCGAGAGCTCGGTTTTAAAGTAGAGATAAATAATATTTTGAGCGGTATATTTTCACTGTCGATGCAACAACTTTCAGATCTCGATATCTTCCATGCTACACACATTATAGGCGGTTCCCAAACAGAATGGTAAAGTTTATACTCCCCCTCCACCAACAAACATCAATCCATGGCTTGTCCGAAACAACGGGTGCCTCCAACTAACAAGAGTCCCGGGGGAGTTTTGTTTGCAATTATTTTGATTTGATTTGCTTAAAGCATGGGACTGGTTATCCCGGTTACCAGCCATTTTCTCGTGAATGAGGAGCGGAGTCCACTCCTCTTGAGAATAACCCGCCTAGCATGGAAGATACAGACAGCCCTAGTTGATACATGAGCTGCTCGAGCATATAAAACAGAATTTCATTTGAAGGTTTGGAGTTTGGCACATACAAATTTACTTGGAACGGCAGGTAGATACCGCATATAGGAAGGTATGGTGGACTCATATGGAATAACTTTGGGGTTTATGGAGTTTGGATGCATAAGCAGTATTCCCGCTTAGTACAGATGAAGGCTAGCAAAAGACTGGGAAGCGACCAACTGAGAGAGCGACAACAGTCATGAACATGCATTAAAATTAATCAATACTGAGTGCAAGCATGAGTAGGATATAATCCACCATGAACATAAATATCGTGAAGGCTATGTTGATTTTGTTTCAACTACATGCGTGAACATGTGCCAAGTCGAGTCACTCAATTCATTCAAAGGAGGATACCACCCTATCATACCACATCACAACCATTTTAATAGCATGTTGGCACGCAAGGTAAACCATTATAAGCTCCTAGCTAATTAAGCATGGCATAAGCAACTATAATCTCTAATTGTCATTGCAAACATGTTTATTCATAATAGGCTGAATCAGGAACGATGAACTCATCATATTTACAAAAACAAGAGAGGTCGAGTTCATACCAGCTTCTCTCATCTCAATCAGTCCATCATATATCGTCATTATTGCATTTCACTTGCACGACTGAACGGTGTGTATAATAATAATAGTGCACGTGCATTGAACTAAGCTGGAATCTGCAAGCATTCAATTCAAAGGAGAAGGCAAAGTGATATGGGCTCTTGGTTAAATCAACGATCATGCATATTGGAGCCACTAAACATTTCCATTATGGTCTTCTCCTCTCTACCCCCAAAAGAAAGAAAAGAAATAAAACTATTTACACGGGAAAGCTCCCAACAAGTAAAAGAAGAACGAGATATCTTTTTCGAGTTTTCATTTAATTACTACTACAAGCATGGAAATTAAACTAACTATTTTTTTTGGTTTTCTTAAGGTTTATCAAACACACAAGAAGAAAACTAGAAAAAGAAATTAAACTAGCATGGATAGTA